>NC_134701.1:179792350-180115266 GCF_043290135.1 Rhipicephalus microplus
CTGTTGATCGCGAACAGTTTGAGCAATGTAATTACAGAACCAACACGAGTCACTGAGGAAACTGCAACGCTGATAGACCTTTGTATAACAAATGTTTACTTTGATGATGGAATATCAGACGTTATTTATACAGATATTAGCGACCATTTAGGTATATTTACGTAGATCACCACTAACCGTCGTTCGATAAAAAATTCGGCAGACCCCACGTACCTGAGAATCCACGTTATGCGAAGCATGCGGAGGAAATATGACCATGTTGCAATTTTTCGATTGAGCAACACGTCATGAAATGATGATAAATTAATCTTCAAATGTTGCACACACAGACATATGTTGAAGAGCTGCAGATGTTTGTTTGCACATTGAAACGATACCAACTGGAACATGCGTATTAGCAACAACAGAAGGTGATATGAAGCCCTGGACACTGCTACATAAATCAACTTCAGCGCATGACAACTAACCACATCTGACGTTACCCCGACGTGACGGCTGTATCAAAACAGTACATATGTAATGTTTATAAAATTGGGTAGGCAGCACGGAAACCACTGTTAACGTTTTACGATGATTAGCTTCTATTTGAAAAGGAGGTCCGGGACCTGGCGTAGCTCTGTGGTAAAATGCCTCATTGGAACCCAGACTGCACGGGTTCGATTCCAGCTGGGACTCGTCGGGTCGACTCTATAGCGACGTCGGGTATTTCTTAACACTCGCGCGTTAAAATTGTCCATGTGTGTTCTCGTCGTTCCTGAGCAGATACCAAGTGTCAATCACCTGTGGCACATACCCGCATACCAGCGGCACATACCCGCCTATGGGTATGTGCCACTGTCTCGCGGTAAGTGTTTGACGACGTACGAAACGGGATTATGACATTATTCATTTCTTGACAAGCGCCTCGTATTCGTCAAACCATCTTACCCTCTCATGCTAATTTTGGTTCACGCCAAGTAAATGGGGTGACCACGAGAGCACCCAAATGGAAGTGGCTAGGTAGATAGATACGCTCCGGTCGCCGAAGTTCGCTAGGAAATGCTTCGCATTTAAAAATAAGGCACCGGTACGCTACCTTCGGGACATCAACCCACGCTCATTAGATGAATTTTGTAACTTTATTAGTTTGTAACAGTGGAACAAAGTTTTTAGTTCAAACAGTAGCGACATGGCATATTCCTCTTTCATAGTGGCATTTAAAAAGATGTACCGTGAGCGTTTCCTATTAAAAAATCAAGAAAGCCTTCCAAAGCTTGCAAACCTTGCGTTACTTATGAATGAATGAATATGATCAAGCATAAAAATACCCTATATGCCAGTTTTAATAAACATAGAAGCCCGGGTAGTTTTGAAACATATACTCGTGAGGTTGAAGCACGAAATAGATGGATACGTACGTACACTGCTAGGTACGTTTTTGTCACTGCACGCATGCTCCACGTGTTGTCCTTGACCAAACTGAAAGTACTAGATGCGAGCCACTAGAATGCTGGGAAGTCCGGAGACATATCGCCTGAAGTGACCGCACTATCTCCGCACGTCCTTACGCTGTATATAAGTGGTGGTTTACACCACTAAGTTCTGTATTAACACGACGGCATTAAAGAGCTCGTTTGGCAGAAGTTATGGCGTCGGTGTCAGCGCCGTTGGTTGTGAGCTAAAAGTCATCTTGTTCGTGACCGCAAAATTGAGAACGATGTTAACAAAGTGAATAATCAAACCTTTCTGGGCAGAGTGATGATCGAATCTAAGCCGTTTGCGTGGCAAGCAGGTGTTCTGCCACGCAGTCACGCCTCTTTTATTTTATTGAAATAGTAGTGAAAGTCGGGATAGTTGGTACGAATGCATAATCGCGCCGATTTCGCGCTGCAACCCAAAATGTATCTTCCTTTGTTTTGATGTACCTAATAAAGTGAGTAATTAAAGGCACAATAAAAGCTCAAAGCAAACAAAAGTACAATCACATGGCTGCAATAAAGCTTAAGCGTTACTAAGGAAACACTCAATAGATAACACAGGGTGTAGTAGAACAGCGATAGCTCTTCACATCGTGTTATACAGGAATGGGGGCCAGGCCAAACATCAACCGAAATGGGGTACCATTCCGGTCCAACATTCAGGTCGTCCTAAATGCCCTTAAGGTGAATAGCTATTGAAATAAAGTGTGTGCTTGAAGAAGTGATGGCTTCTGCATAACGGTCTTACGTGTCTTCCATAAGCTGTGCATGTACAGGAGAAAAAAATATGGCACTTCATCAAGCATGTTGGTAGAAGATGACGTATAATGTGACAATTAATGAGAAAACTTTGTTTCAGTGCTCGCCGATGGACATTCCAGGACAGCATAGACAAGCACGCGTAGAGTTAGCATTTGTCAACCAACGCCCGCAAGAGGTTGGCGCGCGACGCATGTGTGACGCAAGCGAAAAGCTTCGTGTCCATGGAAATACAATGAAAAGGACCTATTCTTTACAAACCCGTCCGTTCTGTGTACAGACTTCACAATACAACCCGTAATATCGTAGCAATAGAGCGTGGCACAAGGGTAGATTGCCACTGGATGCCAGAACACGTAATGTTGATGTTGTTATTAATCTCACACTGCTGCCGCTTACTGCCAAAGAGCGATCGGCCTTTTTTTAGTTAGTGGACTATGGATTAAAAACATTCATTGGAAATTCAGTCTAAAAATCAAATCGTAAACAATGAATGATAAAGGCGCACAAGCATTACGACCTCATTGTTGAAAGCCGGCCACCCATTAGAAAAAACACAGACGTTATTTCACGTATTCCGTCATGACCACGCAATGAGTGCATAGCAAATTGAAAAGGAAAGGATCCCCCAATTTCGTCTTACGAGTGGGCAGATTTGAAAATGTAACCGTACAATTACGGGTGGTCGAAATTTCCGGAGCCCTCCCCTACGGCGTCTCTCATAATCATATGGTGGTTTTGGGACGTTACACCTCGAATATTAATCAATGAAATCAGTATGCAACCGTACAATAATGAAAAGTAAAAAAAATACGTTCCCCAGGTGAGGCTCGAACTCACAACCCCGGCATAGCTCACGAGGACTGTCGTATAAGTACCGTGCGCTAACCAATTGCGCCACTGGGGAAGACAGCTACTTAGCATTTGACTACACTTCACACGGCTCATATACAGCTGTGCGTGCTGGGCAGTTGCGTCGTTCACTTCAATCTATTTTTTTTTCGATTTTAGCTTGACAGTTGAGTCGTTTATCAATTAGTGTCATGTTTTTCCGCTGTCCACGTGAAACATTTGAAACGTGACAGCCACGAATGCTCCGGTAGAAATGAACATAAGTAGAAGAGGCGATGTCTGAGCAACCCGCTGAACGAGTTAAGCCTGTACTCTTATGTTTATTTATAGTTTCACGTAATAAGTACGAGACCATTATTGACATTCTCTTAACGTCTCGATTTTACGGATCGGAATAACACTAGTTGTTGGTTACTTATTGATATAGGCTTGCGATGAATAATAATAATAATAATAATAATAATAATAATAATAATAATAATAATAATAATAATAATAATAATAATAATAATAATAATAATAATAATAATAATAATAATAATAGTAATAATAATATTAATAATAATTATAATAATAATAATAATATTAATAATAATATTAATAATATAATGATAATACAGTAATAATGAAATTAATAATATTGACTTTATTTACAATGGTAATATATATAGTTACTACTACCGTTCCTAGACTTTTTTTCTTTGATTTTGTGTTGTATGTCATAAATGTTGTGTCTAACAAATAAAAACTAGCTCCTAAATTCTTTCTGTTTCATCCATCTGGCGCTAAAGTATTATCACTTTGGCTGAGGAATATATCGATTTGCCCTCTGCAGACCTCCACTTAAACGTTCAAGGAGGAATACATGGTTAACATGGTTAAAAAGGTCTACAGCATATCACATTACCTAACTGCGAATCGATCCTGCGAGTATGTGCATACATTGACCTTTGTCCCCCATTTGATCTTTCAACACCCATTCGTCCCACTTAGCTATATTGCCGGATAAAATGAGTGAGTACTAGGGACAATGATGTATTTTGACGCCTACTTGCCACAGTATGACATGTGTGGTGATTGCGACGGTTAGGGAGGCATCTTGTCCAAATCGCTTCATCATGACATGTGCTTGCGAAATGTGTGACGAAAGACTTGTTTATCTGAGATAGCACGTTATAATTAGTGTGTGCATCATACATCTTAGAAGGCAGATATCTAGTCTTTATTAAAAAAGTAAATATATTCTATGGTAGATTCCAGAACCCGCAGGAGTCATTCGATAAGGTCATTTTTTTAGGTTGGCCACAATAAGAAAGTCAACGAGCTGAGTGTCACATAAAAAATCCTTACAGAAAGCACAGATGTTCCTAAATAATGTTGTCCAATATCGGTGTACAGGGAACATACATACAAACACGTGCGGCAGCGGCAGTGGTTGACGGTCGTTGACCTAATCTTCTGAATCATATCATTCCAGAAAGCTACAAGCATCAACTACACACAGTATTATCTGTTGCTATCCGCTAAAGTGTGCCGGACCTTGTCATACACTGCAGAAAACCTCATGTCTTCCCCCTCTTTGGACGTCTTTGGGGCGTATACGGTGGGTAACACATGCGGAATCTGTGATGGTTGACGGACGTCAACCTGATCTTCTGAATTACATCTTTCCAGGTGGGTTGCCTGCCTAATGTGGACATTACAGGGGCTGTTCCGGTAAAGCTACCCTCAACAAACTCAGGGACCGACAAACGAGGCCCGAGCAACAACAACAACAACAACAAAAACGAAGCCCGAGCAACGAAAGGTTTCTTTCATCTTGACTGCAGGAATGTACAAGCATCAGCTACCCACAGCCTCATCCGTTGCTATTCGCCTAAGTGGGACGGATGTTGCCATACACTGCTGAAGAGCCTGTGCTTTCCTACCGTTCAGACGTTTTTGGGGCGTACACGGTGGGCCACACGTGCGGCAGCGGCGGTGGTTGACGGACGTCAACCTGATCTTCTGAATTACATCTTTCCAGGTTGGTAAACCACTTTTTTTCTCTGTACACTATATCCCATTCTGCCACGGCCGCTGCCGTGTTACGTGCCTTGTGTTTTGTTTTGATATTGCGGTGTTGTCAGTGTATGAATACGTGTTGTTTCAGCAGCCTTGAATCTCTGATATGACAGAGATTGGCGCACACTGTGAGAAGTCTCTTCCAGACGATGGGCGTGCGATGCAGTGCTTGGACTGTGGAAACGCCTACCATTTAGGCGAATACTCAGGCTGCTCAGAGGCCACATTCATAGCTAAAGACGAAAAGGGCAGCCGACGATGGCGTCGCACAGTGCGCCGCACGTCTAAATTGGAAAGTAACAACAAAGGGAGCTTATCCTCTGACATCACCTTATTCATGACGGACATAAGTCACAGGCTTAGTGTCCTTGCTGATATGCCCTCCCAGTTTGAAGACGTAAACGTATTCATTAACCTCATGTCAGAAAAGTATGATGAAATTCTTAAACGATGGGCGAAATAAGGTGAAAGCCGAGACATACAAAACAGAGTAACTAAGCTTGAAGAAGACCGTGAAAAAGAAATCCTAAATGATCTGAAAACAACAGTTGATGATCTTGAGTTGAGAAGCAGAAAGTAAAACGTAGAGGGTCACGGTATTCTGCTAACACAGAATGAAAACTTGCTTGAAAAGCTGAATGCCATGGCTAGTTCTGTTAACACTTCATGCCTGACACTAAATGATGTTGAGAATGTGCATCAGCTCCCGTACAGAATTGGGCTGACACCATGGAATTATTGTGCGCTTTGCAGGCAGTCTACTCGAGACATGTGGTTAAGCAAGTGAAAAGACCTGCGGGCTCTTGAATCGAATATCCAAGTTGTAGAAATCACGACCAAAGTCACGATCTCTTGCATCTTGTCAGGGGATGGGCACTGAACAACGGCTTTTGATTTGCATGGCCAGCAAATGAAAAGGTTCTCGCTCGTCGTACTGAACATGATCAAGCGATAGTCGTCCGGAATTTAGCGGACCTTGACATGCTGCTCGAAAACTGTGACATGAAGTGAGCGTATTTTTTTTTTAGCATTTTGCTTCATTCACCAGTTATGGACTCCTTACTTTCTGAAGCGATAAGCTTATCAGAGTTGAAAAAAAATTCTCGCAAATGGTAAGCTGTGCTTGCACTGTATCATTTTCAACATTCAATCATGCCGTAATAAGCGGGAGAAACTTGACTTTTTGAATGCGAAGCATTTCTTAGCAAACTTTGGTGACATTGAGCGTATCTATCTATCTATCTATCTATCTATCTATCTATCTATCTATCTATCTATCTATCTATCTATCTATCTATCTATCTATCTATCTATCTATCTATCTATCTATCTATCTATCTATCTGTCTGTCTGTCTGTCTGTCTGTCTGTCCAAATAGTGTTCAGCTTAAATTAAGGAGGACGTAGCGAGCGATGGAAAGAAAAATGATAGGTGTAACGAAGCCTAAGAGACAAAAAGAGAGCAGAGTGGGTCAGGGAACAACGCGGGGTTAAGAGTATCATAGTTGAAATCAAGAAGAAAAAATAAACATGCGCCGGGCACGTAGCACGTAGGCAGGATAACCGCTGGTCATTAAGGGTAATTGACTAGATTCCCAGAGAAGGCAAACACACGAAGGGGAGACGGCGAGTTAGGTGGGCCGATCAGATTAAAAAGTTCTCAGGTGAAGCATTTCGGCAAAGAGCTACGCCAGGTCTCGGGACTACTTTTCAAATCGACGCCAATCTTCGTGAAACGTTAATAGTGGTTGTAGTCCTGCCTACCCAATTTTATAAACAGTACATATGTACTCCTTTCATACAGCCGTCACGTTGGCTTAACGTCTATTGTGGTTAGTTGCCATGCGCTTAAGTTTATTTATGTAGCAGTGTAGTTGATTTATGTGCAAGTTGATTTATGATTCATGTAGGAGTGTAGTTGATTTAGCCTTAAGTTGATTGATGTAGCGCCAGCACACTCACGATTATCATAGTTTCCCTACAATTCTTCATTTTCTTAAAAACATGTCGACGCTTAAAAAACGCAGGAAACCTTGCATGACTGGAGAATTGCTCAGCTGAATCAGAAAAACGAGATTGATTATGTAAGGCTTTCTTCAAAACTATAGAAACCCTGAGGCTCTTAAGGCGTTTAAGGAGTTTAGGAACTCCGTTACAAAGCATCCCTGCCGTGGTGGTCTAGTGGCTAAGGTACTCGGCTACTGACCCGCAGGTCGCGGGTTCGATCCCGGCTGCGGCGGCTGCATTTCCGACGGAGGCGGAAATGTTGTATGCCTGGGTGCTCAGACTTGGGTGCACGTTAAAGAACCCCAGGTGGTCAAAATTTCCGGAGCCCTTCACTGCGGTGTCTCTCATAATCATATAGTGGTTTTGGCACGTTAAACCTCACATATAAATCAATCAATAAATCAATAGGTTCGCAAATGAATACCTACTACACACATTAAATATGACTGCGAGATGCTGTGATAATACTTGGAAGACTCTAAATACAATAAAAGGGAAATAACAGCAACAAACAATTAATATGTTACAGAACGACGTAGAAATAATAGGTCGTGATTATGCAAACAGTTTCAACGACTTGTTTTTTTACTCTTGGCCATTATTTAGATAATGATGCACATATTCCTATATAAATTGTTGTACAGAACGTACAACAATTATTACGCTAGTGTCCAACAATGAAGTTATCTCGTCTTTTATGGCATTAAGTAGCAGTAAAGCCCCAGATTTGTCTGGTATTTAATACAGCCAGTGAAATATGTAATAGATATTCTAGCACCATTTGTAACCCACATGTTTAACCAAAGTTTGTAATTAGGAATATTTCCACGTGACATGGCAAATGCAAAATTGACAATCATATTCAGAAGGGTAGATAAAAATGAAATAAGCAACTACAGGTCGATATCCACATTACCAGTGTTTTCGAAAGGTTAAAAAAATAATTTTGGAGCGCTCGTCATTTTTCGTAGACCGCCATAATCTTATGCATCCGGCGCCATTTGGTTTCCGTAAGAAGTCCATCGAGCTTGCCCTCCTTGAACAGAAACAATTATATTTTACATGTTTGAATGCGAGGAAATATTGTTGAGTATATTCTTGGATTTTTCAAAGGCATTCGATCTTGTTAACCATAGCATTTTGTTAAGAAAGTTGGAACTTATGGCATTTGAGGCATAGAACCACAATTAATTTCATCATATTTGAAACGCAGAAGTAATCTGTAATTGTTGCGGGAGAAAGATCGGATGAAAAACCAGTGAGAATTGGTGTTATCCAAGGTCGTATCCTAGAATCATTTTTACGTTTACTTTACAATAACGAAATTCTGATGATCGTTGATA
This sequence comes from Rhipicephalus microplus, assembly GCF_043290135.1. Classification (NCBI taxonomy): domain Eukaryota; kingdom Metazoa; phylum Arthropoda; class Arachnida; order Ixodida; family Ixodidae; genus Rhipicephalus; species Rhipicephalus microplus. The sequence continues at coordinate 179,800,832 of NC_134701.1, forward strand.
CAGCCAAGCTTATTATATATGCAGATAACACCAGCTAGTTTTTTTTTCAGGAAACTCAGGATCACACTGACCCCACCGCGGTGGCCTAGTGGCTAAGGTATCTCGGATGCTGAACCACAGGTCGTGGGATCGAATCCCGGCTGCGGTGGCTGAACTTCCGATGGAGGCGGAAATGCTGTAGGCCCATGTGCTCAGATTTTGGTGCGCGTTAAAGAACCCCAGGTGGGAACATTTCCGGAGCCCTCCACTAAGGCTTCTCTTATGATCATATGGTGTTTTGGGGACGTTAAAACCCACATATCAATCAAATCAATCTGTCAGAATCACACTTAATTAATAGAGGTAACGAAGTGCTACCGAAGACAAAATACTGGAGTGCTCAAACTGATTAAAAAATCACATTAGCAAAACTAAAGCAATATTGTTTTGACCACGGAACAAGAACGTTCAACTAGCACCGATAACTTTAAATAATGCAGCAATTGAGTTTGAACCATCAATAAAAACTTTAGGCGTGTATTCTCATGAACACATGACCACATTAACTTCATAAACAAAATATCTAGTATAATATGTGTGATGCGCCGTGTCTTTTTTGAATGCCCGATAAGCATCAGCATGTTCTTGTATAATGCAGTATTCGTACCAATAACTAATTATGGATTGCCAGTTTGGGGTACTACTACAAATTAAAACATTGACAAGCTCGCAGTTTTACAAAAAACGCCTGATTCTGTTAGCAGGCGAGGTTTCATACCTCTCACACACCAGTGACATCTTTATAACACACAACATTGTCCCGGTAAAGTCAATTTTTAACTATTGTCACGATGAGTCACAAGTACTGGGGGATTTATTAAACCACCAGGTAGCTAGCACTAGGACGATACGTCAGTCGTGGCTGGCTCTCGAGCAAAGAAGCACGCGATCTTCTTTTTTCCTCCAGATTGAGAGCCGCTCTTGCCGTCAACCCACTACGTGCTGGTGGCATTATCCCCCCTTCCAAAAACAAAAAAAAACAAGTACCAAAAAGAGGAAAGGAAAGTACATAGCAGCACCGCGATGCTACTACATAGGCACGTGAAAAAAAATTGGTAATTCGGATGAAGTGAAAGTAAAAATTGAAGAGCAAGCCAATATAGAAAACGTAAATGAACGAGAAAGTAAGTTCACAAAATAAACAAAAAACACAAAGAACGCTGTACGGTAAAGGAAAAGTTACGAACAACGCGAAATAAATGGTTTCATGCGCAACACATGAACGACGTCCGGCCTCAGCCGTGTCCTGCTCCGTGCATGGGGTGTTGAGTCCGGAAACACTTAGTAGTTCACGTCACTGACGCAGCGTATCACTTTATAAGGGCCAAAGTACCGGCTCAGCAACTTTTCACTAAGGCCACGACGGCGGACGGGCGTCCGCACCCAAACTTGATCTCCGGGGCTGTAAAACACTTCTCTGTGGCGGGTATTATAGCGTCGTGCATCTGCCTGCTGTTGCTGGCCGATGTGCAGTCGCGCGAGCTGCTGGGCTTCCTCAGCACGCTCTGCGAATTCTTCGGCGTCTGTTGCCAACTCGTCTTCGTCCTGACACGGTAGCATTGAGTCTAGCATGGTCTGCACTTCGCGGCCGTAGAGAAGCCGAAATGACGTGAATCGCGTGGTCTCTTGCACGGCGGTATTATACGCGAAGGTCACGTAAGATAAGATCTGGTCCCATGTTTTGTGCTGTACGTCGATGTACATTTAGATCATGTCTGCGAGGGTCTTATTCAGTCGTTCGGTAAGTCCGTTGGTTTGCAGGTGGTACGCAGTTGTCCTTCGGTGTCTGGTGTTGCTCAGTTTGAAAACTTCGTCCGTAAGCTGCGCGGTAAATGCCGTCCCTCTGTCCGTTATTACACTGGAAGGAGCACCGTGCCGTAACACGATGTGGCGCATGAAAAATTGTGCTACCTCAGAAGCCGTGGCTCGTGGGATCGCCTGGGTTTCAGCGTAGCGTGTCAAATAGTCGGTCGCGACGATCACCCAATTGTTGCTTTCCGCAGACATAGGGAATGGCCCGAGAATGTCCATGCCGACTTAGTCGAACGGCGTGCAGGGTGCTTCAATGGGCTGAAGCAAACCAGCTGGCTTAACAGATGGTTGCTTTCGGCGCTGACATTCCCGACAGCTCTTGACGTACTTCTTTACGCTTGCTGAAAGTCCTGGCCAATAGTACCTCTCGCTCACTCTGGCAAGTGTTCTTGAGTAGTCCAGATGACCGGATGTGGGTTCGTCATGGCAAGCGAAGAGGACGTCGTCTCGCATGTCTCGAGGAACCACCAGGAGGTAAGCACGATTGTTCGAACGAGCGTTCTTCTTGTACAGCACACCGTCTCGCAGGCAGAACGACGTCAACGAGCGGGATAAATGACGTGGTATGATTGCGCCCTCGCCCTCTAAAGGATAAATGATTGGACAAATCTCTGCATCATCTCCTTGTCGTTTGCTCAAGTCTGATGCACTAACGGCGCCCAGAAAGCCTTCGTCTTCCTCTGCTTCCTGACTGACGACATGAAGGGGTGCGCGTGACATTGTGTCAGCGTCTTCATGCTTACGGCCGGACTTATGGACGATGGTGACATCAAATTCCTGCAGCCGCAAGCTCCACCGTGCTAGCCGACCGGAAGAGTCGCGCAGGCTTGCCAACCAACAGAGCGCGTGATGGTCCGTCACTATCTTGAAGGGACGACCATAAAAGTACGGGCGGAACTTGGTGATTGCCACCCGACTGCGAGGTACTCTTTCTACGTAGTGGAATAATTCGCCTCGGCACGGGATAGAGAGCGGCTGGCGTAGGCTATCACTCTTTCGATGTCCTCTTGACGCTGAACGAGCACTGCACCGAGCCCAATGTTACTAGCGTCGGTATGGACCTCCGTGTTAGCATCATCGTCGAAATCAGCGAGAACGGGCGCTGATTGCATGCGCTGTCGCAGCTCATCAAAAGCTGCTTGTTGCTCGTTTTCCCTGACAAACGGCGTGTCGTCTCTTGTGAGACGAGTCAGAGGTTCTGCTATCTGTGAAAAGCCATGAATGAATCAGCGATAGTAGGCGCACAAACCAAGGAAGCGCCGGACGGCTTTCTTATCAACAGGAGCTGGTAATTGGGCAACAGCGGCAAGCTTGTCCGGATCGGGACGGATTCCTTCGGCGCTAACTACATGTCCAAGAAATTTTGGTTCTTTATAGCCGAAGTGGCACTTCTGTGGCTTTAGTGTGAGGTCCACCGATCGGATAGCCTCCAGAACGCTGCGCAGGCGGTGAAGGTGCTGCTCGAACGTGGTAGAGAAGACCACCACATCATCAAGGTAGACAAGACAAGTCTGCCACTTGAGACCTGTGAGGACAGTGTCCATCATTCGCTGGAAAGTCGCCGGTGCTGAACACAAGCCAAAAGGGAGCACTCGAAATTGGTATAGGCCGTCTGGAGTCACAAAGGCTGTTTTCTCACGGTCTCGCTGATCTACCTCGATTTGCCAGTACCCGCTTTTGAGATCGAGAGAAGTGAAATAATGGGCACGACGAAGTCTATCCAGCAAATCGTCGATACGTGGCAGCGGATACACATCCTTTTTCGTCACGTTGTTAAGCTTTCGGTAGTCGACGCAGAAGCGTAGCGACCCGTCCTTCTTTTTGACAAGTACGACTGGAGATGACCACGGGCTGTTAGATGGTTCAATAACGCCATCGCCAAGCATCTCGGTGACTTGCGTACGTATCGCTTCACGTTCTTTGGCCGACACGCGGTAAGGGTTCTGGTGTATCGGACGTGCGTCCTCGTACGTGATGATGCTGTGTTGAGTGATGGACGTCTGGCGGATCTTTGAGCAAGTTGCCAAGCAAGACCTGAACTCAAACAAGAGCGCTCGTAGCGCAGTCTGGTTAACGGTGAATAGATCAGGATTGATGTCAATATTACTCATTGACGTGTCGGCGGTATCCACTATTTCCGACGTGAGGCAGTTGGTGACGTTTGCTACTTCGTGGGCAAACGCTATCGAAGTGCCACGGAAAAGATGTCGATGCTCGTTGCTAAAGTTGGTTACAAGCAATTCAGATCGGCCATCACGAAGGTGTATTACACTTCTAGCTACACAAATGCCTTGCTGCAGGAGGTGTTCTAAATTTGTCTCAGCCACCACATCGTCATCGCCCAAACCACAGCATGTTACGTCGACAAGAACACTTGTTCGTGGAGGAAGCGTGACACTCTGTTCAGAAATACAAAGTACGTCGACATGCCTTCCACCATCCTGCCCGTTGATTGCTCGCTGGGCTGAGAACGTGACGCGGCGCTCTTGCAGATCAATGATAGCTCCATTTGCTTGTAGAAAGTCAACTCCCAGAATGATGTCACGGGAACATTCGCGTAGAACAAGGCAGCTTGCTACGAATGTGAACCCTTGAATCTGTACTCTAGTTGTGCAGGCACCCAGTGGAGTAACGACGTGGCCACCAGCTGTCCGAATCTGCGAGTTATGCCACGGCGTGATGACTTTCTTCAGCTGCGTTGTCAGTTTCCCGTTCAGTATGGAATAGTCTGCGCCGGTGTCCACTAACGCATTAACTGCACAACAATCAATTGTCACTGCTATGTCAAGTAAAAGTCGGCCATCTACTGCAGCAGTATGTGATGTCGGACCGGTTTCTGTACAGTTCTGCGTCAATAGGAGGTCTTCAGCACTTCGACGTTCAGCGACCCCGCCCACAGAGGTCGCTTGGGTTAGTTTTTCCGGCGGGGGCTGGGAGACCGTGTGGTAGAATACCACTGGGGCGTTGATGAAAATCGCATCGGTGATGGCGAGCGCGACTGGCGCCCGGCAGATGGTGGTGCATGCTGCTGGGAGAGGTAGTTTTCGATGTCGCGCGGTCTCTGGCCGTAACGGGTTGGCGGTGAGTACGCAGAGAAGCCGCGAAGCCCAAGACAGCGATATGGGCACTGGCGGTACAAGTGATCAGCTTCTCCACAGTGAAAGCACAGAGGCCGGCGATCAGGTGTGCGCCAAACATCAGACTTTCGAGGAGACGTGCGCCGATCGTCGATGTACTGAACTGGTTGCACTGAACGATGGGCGACAGAAGCACCAGGGACAAAGGCCAACGGTGGTGGCGTGTACGTGCCTTCGTAGTACGGTATGTGCTGCGCTGACTGTAATGAAAAGCAGGAACAGGATGTAAGAATAATGGCGGCGATGCAGCAGGGCGTTTCAAGGCTTCCGCGTAGGTTGTCTCACGGCGGTATTCAGCAGGAGCTGGCACAGCTGTATCATGAGGCAAGGTGTCCCGGAGGGCCTGGTGCAGCTCATCCTTGATCACAGTTGCAATAGAGTTAACTGTTGGGTGAGGTGTTACACCAGCCTTTTGTAACTCTTCACGTACTATATCACGGTTGAGTTCACGTAGACAGTCGTTGTTGGTTCTAGTGGCGGTGAAAATGTCGGCAGTAGACATGCCACTGACTTGCCTGTCGTATTGGTTGGATCGCTGCTGCAGCATTTTTTCCATTGTCACGGCTTCAGACAAGAACTCCGCGACCGTCTTCGGAGGACTTCGCACGAGGCCGGCAAAAAGCTGGTCCTTGACACCGCGCATCAAGTGACGCAACTTCTTGTCCTCCGTCATCGGCCCGTCAGAAGAGGCGCGTCATGTCTTCGACGAACGTGGTCACAGTTTCGTTTGGCAGCTGGACGCGGGCCAGAATAGCTCGTTCAGCTCGTTCTTGGCGATCAGCACTGGCATAGGTCTGCAGAAGTCTACGAGAGAATTCGGGCCACGTCGTCAGCTGTTCCTCTCGGTTTTGATACCACGTACGTGCCCCGTCTTCGAGATAGAAGTAGACACGACCCAGTTTCGCCGCGCCGTCCCACTGATTCAAGGTGGCTACGCGCTCGAAATCCGCCAACCAGTCCTCAACGTCCTCGTGCTCCGAGACATGGAACGTCGCCGGTGCGCGTGGGCTTTCCAACGTGTAGCGGTTCGACGTCGTGCTTCTCGTGCCGGTTGCCGAGGTTTGCACCGAAGCGCTGGTCATGTCTGTCGACGTGGTGGGAGCAGTATCGTCGGCTTCCGGAGGCAATCCCCTGATTCGGCGGCTGGTCCGATGCACGGGAGTATTGACTGGCACTGGACTCGTATCGCGGCTTCCTAGGGGGGTCTGCAGCGTCCGTGAGACTCCCCAGCACCTCCACCAGTTTGTCACGATGAGTCACAAGTACTGGGGGATTTATTAACCACCAGGTAGCTAGCACTAGGACGATACGTCAGTCGTGGCTGGCTCTCGAGCAAAGAAGCACGGGATCTTCTTTTTTCCTCCAGATTGAGAGCCGCTCTTGCTGTCAACCCACTACGTGCTGGTGGCTATATAATCTGTGTGGGCAGTATAAATCTAGCCTAATGAAAAAAAAAATCTAGTACACTACAAATGCTAGCAGGATAAACGCTACCCTAATAACGTATATAATACGCAAATCAAAAGAAGGGCAAATTAAGAAATGTTGTACTAACTACGGTCAACAAATGCTTCGGTTCACGCTATACCAGCTTTGTTAAATAGAATCAGTAATGAGCAGCTTTTTGGCATTCCGGAAACCCCAATAAAAAACTATGGAGACCTTTCACCTGAGTATCTTTATAGTGAACATGCCTCATAAACCACGCCATCTATTTCTTTTTCGTTTTCGCTGTTGTACAAGAGAAATAAGTTTTTATTATGTTTTTATGCGCATGGAAGTACGTTAATTTTTATACATGAAGGACACTTATGTACCATTTATTACATGTGCATTTCTGTTTTTTTTTTGTTCGTCACCAACTTTCACGTTGTAACATGTGTAGGGGGGCCACTATACCCTTAAGCTGATTGTATCAGGTTTTTTTCCCTGGTCTCCCACATTTTTCGCAAATAAATAAAAAAACAAAAAATAAATAATATAAATAAATAAATAAATAAATAAATAAATCAGATGTAATCGAATATTATGGGAAAAGTCTATATGAGGCCAAGAGACCTTCCCGGTCATGTGAAGACTTGAAAATTTTAATGGGCCCCTCGCTGAGATGTTTTTTCGTTGACCCTTTTGTATGCATGGACAGAAGTACCCATATATTTGACGTTCTCTTATTTTTTTGTCCGTATCAAGCTAAGCTAACACGGAACCATAGCGTCCCGCATTCCTATACTACCCTCTCCTACACACGCGCGTTTTTAACTCTGAGTGTAACGCATTCAAGTATATCTGGACAGAAATGAGAGAAAAAAATATAAACTTCTATTTTGCACGTGCTGATATATGTAGAATATGTGATTCAAGGAGGCACATTGTTTACGGTGTTTGGCCACCCACGTTGACTTTGACAGTTCTTATCGATTGTGTTAAATATGCACAGAAAAAAAAGGATGAAAAGTACGTATATAGCGTCGGACTTAAGCTACTTGTTGACTGTGGTCTCCGGCCCGAGTAGCTCTCAAATGTCTTGTTAAACATTTATGAAGTGCACGAAGAATGGATCCTGATCAATCCTGGTTTGCACACTTAGCTGTATAAGCTTGAGGGCTGAATTAATTTTTTTCTTCTTGAGATCGAAGAAAGCACTGCGACAACAGCCTCCTCACAACAGGGCGTGGTTGACAGGCCTGTATATTTAAAGAGTCTGGGAAAAACTCCGCATAAACGCATTTCGGTGGCACTCTTTACAAATACGCGAGTCGGGCCACAGGCCCAAGTCTTTTTCTGCAACAAAAGGTTCTTTCCTCTAAGTGCCGTAAAGCTTCTCGAAAGTCATGCCTCTTACATTCGTACATTGAACAGTCGCAAGCGATTTGTTTCACGGCTATTCCTTTGGCCCCTTCTACTCATATTTTGAGTGACAAGGTAGGATTAATATATTTTCAGTTAACTTCGACTGAAGCATTTTCTCCATAACTCTAGCAGCCGGGATTAGCCCCGAATCATGTTACCAGCGCTCGATAAATGGTAGATAATGTTGACTAGAGCTGAATAATGTTGGCTTGCTATTGGTAAATGCCGGCTGCCGGGTCGCCGTGTGCTACCTAAACGATCTCTGAGGCTGGGCAGTTTTGCCGCGTGTGTTTGTGAAAGTTCTAATATTGAAGGGAACTATTGCTAGAGAAGGATCCATTTCGATGCGTTTTCCATGCTTGTTTAATATCGAGATTTCCTTTCCCTAGCACTCGTTTACTTAATTTAGCGTAACCACTATTTTCTTTTTACTGGAAGACATGTATAAATAGAGTAGCTGTGGTTGGTGATGGGAGGGTGTAAAATTTTATTGTTGTCTTGCAAGACGTTATGCTTTAAGTTTTCCACAGAATTCAAATTGCAACTGGACAGAACAAGAGACGTATACGCTGTTATGAACCTGACACTGCGTCTTCATTGAAAGCAAATGGAGTGATTGTGTTGTCTACGAAGCTTTATGTTTTTTTCTATTTTCCAAGAGATTGTGTGGTGGCTTAACTCTGTTTTGACACAGTATATTGCATGTAGGGGTGGAATAGATGTACATGAGAATACTTAGAGGAGACTCTGGTGCTGCGATCGTTGAGCCAATACGGGAATCATGGGAATTTACACAAATCTGTGCAGTATTTGTGCTTGCAGGCTTCGAACGAGCTTGTGACTTTGTTTATCACTGGGTTTTGCTTTTGTTACAATTAAAAGAACGAATCATTGATTACTTTGCGAGCCGATTTGAGTTGGAAAGCACAAAGAGAGAGAGAGTAAGGTTGAGCGAAAGGAAGGGAGGTTATGGCGACCCTAAAAAGGACACAAAGGTCGAGGTTGTGAAAGGTCAATGCTAAAACTTTGCTGAACATTGTTTTGTGGCAAAACAGCTATAGGTCGCGGAGCCAAACAGAGCCGAAACAACAAATATTGGACAAATCTGTGTACTACCATTATTTCCGATGCTGGTTGAATTGCCATGTGTTGCAGCTTTCATACACACTAGCGCCTGCAAGTGTATTCAGAAAACTCTGCGGGGGACGGCACATCGTTCATAATTGTTTGATAAGAAGAGATACATATATTCGGCTGCCATGACTTAATCAGCTGCTGTTAAACTTTGCTTGAATGCCAAAACTTTTCTTGGGAGAAGGCACAGATTGGCATACCCCCCCCCCTCGCTCCCTTCACACTTATTTGAAAACCTTAATTGTAAATATGTCGTATACTGCTGGACAGTGCTTTGAGCAAGTAATCTCGAAATTGAGCAATAATCCTAAATTATGAGCAATAATCTCAAAGGAGGAACTTGCTCACGTATATTGTATGTGGACTTCACACCAGCAACTGCTTTGGCTTCTAATTTAGTCAGTTCTTCAATTTCGTAAGACAGAAAAGAAATGCCTTGGTACGTTCGAAGAGATGACTGACTTCTGAATTTTATTTTTGTTCATTGTTACCTTTTGCAGGACTTCAATCACTCGTTTCCAACGACCGTTGTTGACGTTTTCCGGTAACGGTGTTCGAAAAGCAATGTAAGTGAACTCATTCCCTCCGACGCGCTCGACGGATGCGCAATGAATTTGAGGCCATGTTTCGGCATAATAAGCACGTTGGAGTTTGCATGTTGGGGAACAAAAATACAGTCACTCAACAATGAGTGAAAAGAGTTGAATGATGTTGGCCTATTGCAACCAACTAGCAGTCTTTGCGCGATTGGAATGAGACGCCGAATACTGTGAGACGCCGCTTAAGAGGGGGTGAAGAGATAAACAACAAGAAGGAAGGCAGGGAGGTTAACCAGGCACATGCCCGGTTTGCTACTTTACGCTGGTGGAATGCGAAGGGGGCATAAAGATGAGAGAGAGGAAAGAGAAGAGAAAGAGAGAGAAAAACAAAAAAGGAGGATTGTCAGTCAATCGGCTGGCGCGTATGCAGCGGTGGCACTACACAAAAGTTAAAGGTGGTCACGTAGGCTTGTAGTCATCAAAAAGCACAAGACAGCTTTGACTGCTTTTTGAGCCGACGAAAGGCGACGACGGTGTTCCAGTAGCATCTGCACAGAAAGTGGCCGATCGTCCAATTGTCGCAATGCGTCCGAAAGCTTCTGTCTTTCAGAGGCAAATCGAGGACAATGGCATATCAGATGGTCGATGTCTTCTTTGGTGCAGCAGACGTCGCATTCCGCGTTGTCGGTTAATCCGATGAGGGTTCTATATGCTTGTGTGAAGGCAACCCCCAACCAAAGGCGACAAAAAAGTGAAACTTCACGTCGATGAAATCCGGATGGTGGTCGAAGTTCCAGTCGAGGGTTTATTTGGTATAGTCTCGTATGTATTATGCTTAGGGTGTTCCACTCCTGCAGACTCAGACTACGTGCCAGGTGACGAAGTTGCTGTGCAGCGTCAGTCCTTTACAAAGGAATCGGAAGGGTGTGCTCTTCTTGGTGTGATGTGCGAGCCGCGTTGTCTGCGGAATCATTGCCACTGATCCCACAATGGCCAGGAAGCCACTGAAACTTGACCTCGTGGCCTGTTTCTGTGACGTGGTGAACAAGCTTGACAACCTCGTGAGTTAATTGTTCATGGCAACCTCGTCGAAGGACTGACTGCATGCTCTGTAGAGCTGGTTTTGAGTCGGAAAACACAGCCCATTTACTCGGTCTTTGGAATTTGTTGTACTCTAGGGCGCCACGCAAAGCCGCAAGTTCTGCCGCCGTAGACGTAGTGACATGTGGAAGTTTGATTCGCAGAGTGACTCCTCTAGCTGGAATCACCACCGCACCACCAGAACCAGACTCTGTGGTTGAACCATCGGTGTATATGTGGACGTGGTTGTTGTAAATTTCGTGCAGAAGGCTCAAGCTCAATTGTTTTAGGGCTGATGAAGGCAAATTTGATTTTTTCTGTATTCCTGGAATTGAAACACGTACTCGGGGAAGTGTCTGGCCCCACGGAGGATACACCAGTTTCTCAGCAGACGTAAAACCTGACGTAAACGACGCACGATGAGCACAGACAATTGCACTAAATTTCGTGCGGGGCCTCTCAGTAGCGAGGGTTGCCAAGTGGTGGGAAGGATTCCTAGCATGTGTCCTGAGGTACGTATGCATCGTTTCAATGGTGATGTGCGTCATGATCGAGTAGTCCTGTGCAATGGCAATTGTTTCAGCTGTCGATGCGCAGCGGGGTAAACCAAGGCATATCTTAAGCGCTTGGGCTTGAATATTTTGAATTGTGCGCAGGTTAGTTTTGCACGTGATAGATATAACAGGTAGGCTATACCGCAGGAATTCAGTAAATAGTACCTTGTACAGCTGTAACCTAGACTCGACAGACATTCCCCAACTTTTTCCAGCAAGAAACCTGAATAAGTGACAAATGGCAGTCAGCCGCTTTTTCACGTAGTTTACTTCGGGTGTCCAGGACAGGTTTCGGTCGATTACGACTCCCAAGAACCTGTGACTCCGGCTGCATGACACCAACTGCCCGTTAATTGATATGCCGTAAGCGGACATTGGTTTTCTGGTGAAAGCCATGACTGCACACTTCTCACTTGCGATTTCGAGCCCTTGTTTGCGTAAATGGTACGATGTCACTGATGCTGCCTTCTGGAGTCGAGCGCAAAGTAGAAGTCGAGTCACACCTGATGTCCACACACAGATGTCATCAGCATAAATGGAAAGTCGTACACTGCTTGGTTGCTTGCTAAATAGTTCAATGAGTGTTAGGTTGAACAGCGTCGGGCTTAGCACTCCACCTTGCGGGACTCCTCGGCTGCAGTAATACTCGGGTGTCGGGCCATTCTCTGTCTGCATGTGAAATGATCTATTCTGTAGGTAGCTCTGAACCCACGTATATATCCTGCCACTGAGTCCCACTCCTTCTAGTGCGCTGAGAATGGCTTTGTGGGTGACATTGGCGTATGCCCCTTTAACGTCAAGAAACAGAGCAGCAGATAACCGTTTGCAGGCCTTCTGGTGTTCTACATATGCCACCAAGTCAACTACATTGTCAATTGACGAGCAGCTTCGCCTGAACCCGGACATGGCATCTGCATATATTTCGTAGAACTCTAAGTACCATTCCAGACGCGTTAAAATCATCCTTTCCATAACATTTCCCACACAGCTCACGAGGGCAACCGGGCGGTAAGAGGAAATGTCCAAGGGTGGCTTGCCGGCTTTGAGAAGTGGAATCAGGCGACTTGACTTCCATTCCTGTGGAACCATGCCAGTTTTCCAGGAGCCGTTGTACAGCTGCAAGAGTGCCTTCCGAGCTTGATCTCCTAGGTGACACAGAGCGCGGTAAGTGCAGCCTTTAGTTCGTCCATCGAAAACGAAATCTCCATTCGGGAATCACGTGAGGATACAGAAAAGTCGGGCGTCTTCGTCCCAGTTGAATTAGAGTCGCAGGCAATCCTTCAACAGAAAGAATCTGCGACATCAATCTCTTCGCAGCGTAAGTGAAGTGCCAGAGATTTTAATGGGTAGCGCTGAGTATTGGTTGTACGAAGACCCCGGACAGTTCTCCAGATTAGTGACAGAGGCTTTCTGGGATCCAGAGACTCGCAAAAAGATACCTATCGTTGCTTGTCCAACTTGTCCATGTGACGCTGTATTTTGTTTTGTGTGCGTCTGGCCACTCTCAGATCATCAAGTGGCCTCGTGCGTCTATAACGTCGTTCTGCACGACGACGAATCGCTCGGAGTTTTTCGAGATCAATGTCCATATCAGTGCGAGATGAGCTCACCGGAAGCGAACGCGTCGTTGACTGTAGGGCACTCTTTATTGCGTCCTCTAGGTTGAAGGGTGAGGGGCCATCATAGTCTTCCATGATTAACTTGTATTTTTGCCAATCGGTGCACTAGACGGCTCTGGAAGACTTGAGACTTGGAAAGCCGTCAATCTTCAGGTATGTTGAGATGTGGTCACTACCCCTAGTTTCCAAATGCGAAAACCAGTGCACTCTGCTGGCGAACCAGCATGAGACGAAAGTCAGGTCCAGGCAACTGCTATAGGCCGATCCGCGCAGATAAGTAGGGCTGCCGTCATTCACGAGGATAAGTTCACATTCAGAACCGAAAGACACTAACTGTCTACCTCTAGTGTTGACCCTGGAGCTTCCCCATAAGTAGTGGTGGGCATTGAAGTCGCCAGTTATCACCTATGGCTGGAGAGTTGAATTCAAATTTCCGCGCAAGCGCTCATGGGCTAGACGACTTGATGGATGTAAGTAGGCTCCGATGATGGTAAATGTGGCCTTTTTGTTTTTTACTGTTAGGCAAACGTACTGGTTTTCTTCGTCAGGGGGTACAGGGTGATGAACATAAGTTAAGTCGCGCCGTATGAACACAACCTTGCTGGGCTCTCCGTGGGTAGAAGACATAAAGCACTCATATGCAGACAGTCTCATCTGAGCTGACAGGTTTGGTTCACAAATCACAATTATGGAGAACTGGTTCGTGAATACATATTTTCGGAACTCGGACATACGCGCCCTAAGTCCTCTGGCATTCCACTGAAGGACAGATGCGTTCTTGACCTCCTCTCGAAAGGATACCATGTTGCGGGCCATCGTTTTACCTTAGAGCTGCAAGCACCGGACTCAAAGTGTCCAGCACTTGGATGCCATCACGAACCACTGATGAAAAGACAACTGAGGATCTCCAGGTCATCAACATGTTGCAGACCCTTATGAGCGCAATGCGCATGCTCCTAAGCAACATGAACACCCCATCAGTGCAAAGCGCCGCTCAAGAAAAACGCAAGAAACGAAAGAAATGCCCCGAAGGAGAACCAGACTAAACGAGCCTTCGATATAACCTTACAAATAACCTAAAAACTTGCCCCAAGAGTGTATTCTTCTAAACGGAGTCAAGGAAAAATGGGGCGCTTGATTTTGAGGCCGCGAAACCCCGCAAACACACCCGTTCTCCAAACTTAGAAATGACGCAATATGGTATAGGATTGTGCTCTGAAGACTCGAAAAGAGCATGCAAATAAAGAAACGAGATCGCTTGTGTAGAAATGACACGCTGCTACAGTGTGTGCTTTGGACGAAAGGGAAGTTTCTTTTAACGTGAGAACCTTGTATGACGCAGACATTGATAATATATGATATGTGGGGATTAACGTCCCAAAACCGCCATATGATTATGAGAGACACCGAAGTGGAGGGCTCAGAAAATTTCGACCACATGGGGTTCTTTAAGGTGCACCCAGATCTGAACACATGAGCGTACAGCATTTTCGCCTCCATCGGAAATGCAGCTGCCGCAGCGGGGATTCTATCCCGCGACCTGCGGGTCTGCAGCGGAGCGCCTTAGCCACTCGACCAGCATGGCGGGGTGTATGACATAAACAGGAGCAGCGACTTACTGTCCTTCGACACTATAGGACTTTTCCCATGCATGCAATCTATATGTGGGATCACATTTTGCTGTTTTTTATGCCGGGTACCACTCCATGCCAGAAACAAGGCATATAAATATGTTGCAAGACAGCAGCGATATGGTGGTCTCGACGCCATTTATTCAGCAGAGCCGACTCACCAATTCATCGTACGAATAAGGTGCTCAAAGCGATCACGATTATATACGAGTGAAGAAGATGAAGGACAAATGCAGACAAATATTGTACACACAATGTATAATAACGATGTAATCACCATCAACAAAAAAAAAGAAGTAGCAGACAGGACTAAGTTGCCCTCACATTCTGCACCACAAAACTATCAACTCCATTTTACAAATTCCGATTTCATTTTGTGTTTAGAAAAATTGGGCAGATGCCACGCCTTGAGGGAGCCTGTCTCATGTGAAGCGGTCCGCGAGTAGTATTTGCATATGCTGAATGTTCTTGCTTTGAGGGACGCGCTAGGAGGTAGATGAGCGTGATCTATCAGTAGCGGGCTTGTGCAGGGTTCTCAAATAGGGGTGCGTGAATTTCGACCTCCACCTCTCACACCCTTTTCTGTTAGAATATGAAAGAAAACGATCTCCACAATGTATGCCAAAATGAAAATAAAGGGCAGGCAGGCAAACAACTTTATTTGATCCGGAGAGAACGCTCACTCCCCCTTATAAGGGGCGGCATCGGCGGGCCGTGCCCCCGACGGGACGGGGAGATGCATCTCCTCGTGATGACGTGCTTCTCACAAAGGTCTTCTATTAGTCCTCGGCTTTCCAGGGGGAAGGCGGGAAGTAAACAGTTCGTTAAATGCAGTTCATAGAACTATTGTAAACAAAAAAGAAAGAATACCGTAATCCTATGCGTTAAAAATGCCGTGAGAGGTCCGACTGAAGAAAAGTATGGGGCAGAGCTTGCGCCCCCCCCCCTTACATAATTAGGAAGGGGCACTCCCCTGCTCCCCCCACCTCACATGTTCACGCCTTACTTACCGGCTGTCTACGCATCATGAGGACGCTTAGTTGGGCTTGTCGGTGGGCTTGCTGAAAGATATAAAGAGCGTGAAAAAGAGAACAGAAAAGGAACGACAAACACAAGCGCCTTCGTCTACACACACTGTTCCTTGCACAATCTTCAAGGTTTCGCGACTTGGTGGCCGAATCCGGAGGTCCCGGCTTCGATGTGCTATGCGGCCGGCGAGGTGGCTTGCTGCGTAAGCTCTGCTGGCTACTGGTCGTCACTCTCCTGGTGGGCCAGTGCGGTCTCGAGTGTCTGTTGGTGTTCAGCGAGTACGCCGCCTTCCCGGTGGCCACGAGCTACAGTTCCGAGCAGGGCCTCGCCATGGCCTTCCCGGACGTCACTGTGTGCAACGCCAACCCGCTGCGACGGTCTCGCCTCTGTGCGGCGCAAGCCACTCTGCACGGAAAAAAGGGCGCGCCCACGAAGGTCCTCGAACGGAACTGCGCTGACAACGCCACCTACGATGAGGTGAGAATGTGAGGTGAAAAAATCACGACAGAAAATGCCGAAAATATATATTTATGCACACTCTTTTCGTAGCCCACGTCTTTACTTTCATTATTACCTGTATATACTTGAAATCGTAAGTTATTCTGAACTTTATGAACCCCGACTTGAAACGTGCATTTGCATTCGCAAGTAGAAAATTTCTAACGACATATACTGTACAATAACTACAATGATTAGTTTCTCAATTTTAGAGGTTTTGGTAGAAGGTACCATTGCTTATGTATCGGCAGAAACGCATGATTTTTTATTTGTTGTATAGGAACATGAATCGCAATGGATCTCACAAGAAAAATGATCGGGTTACTAACACAAAATGGTAAGAAACGCATGCGCTTTCAATGTCATCTTCATCATGTAATCTGAAAGATCGCATACAGCCCCAGTTCCCTCTAGTAATCTCTATTCTGTGCATTCAATTGAACCCGATGTCACGGGTGAATATCGGAGCTGCTATTTTAGGTCCTTACATAAATTAAGTCATCCTTTAATTAGGTCGGCGTGCATGCTGCAAGGTCACTTTTTGGTGTACCTCCACCTAAGTAGTCCGAAGCGTTCCGAAATACGTTACATTAACATTTTTGCTATCATCTGTCTACGCTACCCCTTCCTTGCTTCGGTGTGCGCAGCCCAACGGCGGTGATGGTGAACTATTCAGGCAGCTGCAAGTATGGATGGCCCAAAGGCACAAGGAGGAACGTAGCACCGTGCGACGTCTCTTTCGTCTCGGTCACCAGCTATGGGACATGATCGTGTATTGCCGCTACGCGCAAAAGAACTGCACCGACCAGATGTAAGCGAGTGGACCCTCCATGGTGGTCTAGTGACTAAGGCACTCCGCTGCTGGCTTGTAAGCCGCGGGATCAAATCCCGTCCGTGGCGGCCGCATTTTCAGTGACAGCGAACATGCTTGAGGCCCGTTTGCCTAGATTTAGGGGCGCGTCAAAAAACCCCAGGTGGTCCAAATTTCTGGAGTCTTCCACTACAGCGTCTCTCATAATCATGTGGTGGTTTTGGGACGTTAAACCCCACATATCAATCATCAATCAATATGCATGTGATGCCGAAAATCGGGATGTAATGCAAAGTAACGCTAGAAGCTAAGTCTATTAAGATCCAACGCCACGTAACTGTACAAAAAATTGACGCAAGCAGAATATAGCCGCTCAAAAGAGCTGGGAGGTCACATGATATCGGTCGCTATAGGAATGCCAACAAAGTGTTGGGACCGGAACTCGTACAAAAATAGGTAGGAACCATCTGCCCATACTTTATCTAACTTTGAACTTTATGGCGCAGTGACGCAGCTCCCCTTCCCTCTCGGCACTTCACCACGCTCTTTCGCCCAACGCAGCCAGCCGGCGCGTTTCGTCTCTGTTTCAGCCACGCCCGTTTTCGCACTCGGCAGCTTTCGCCCGCACATGAAAAATACTACGCGTGGGGCGTTGTTATTGGTTTGGACTTTAAGTGGCACATGATGGTGAAACTGACCACAGAAATTTCCCTCCAGGGTGCTATAATGGCCGTCGCTGTAATATAAAAATATTCTGGTACACCGTGTGGATGGATCAACCAAAGGAGCTTGCAGCAAGCTTTTAATTTTTTTCACTAGGGCCCGTATTCAAAACAACCCCGTACACTATAACAATTTGCATAGAAAAAATAGAGGAAGTTTTAATGTTCGTATCATTAGTGAAGCCGGCTGGCGAACGGCAGAGAATTCTTACGAACGAAACGAAAGAAAATTTTGTTGTATTCAGCCCCAATATTTGCGACAGGCCGTGCCACGGATCGAACTGTTTGGGACTATCTAATTTACGCTTCTGCCTCCCGACTTCACCACCAAATATGATGTCGGTGACATGCAAACATTAATTATAAGCCATATTTTCGAACGGCATCCGAAGAAAAATAGCCGGAATTCACTTGTACATACACAGTAGAGCAAAAGTTAGCTCAACATCACAATGACTAACCACAGTCCAGAGCAACCACCGAGTTGTGGTTGGTAAGTCCAAGCATTGTTGCCCTTGCAGCAGCGAACTGAGTGTGATTCTTAAAGGGCATAATTAAAATGCAAGCTTTGCATATTGTCTTTAATAGAGAGAGAGTCTGCACCAGAAAAAAAACGAAAACGTCCACCTTAATGTCACGCCTCTTCCTGCTACTGAACGCATGGGCTCGGAAAAGCAGTAGATACATGAATCGAAGGGGAAGGATAATGATTGTGTGAATAAGTTGGTACATGTTGTGCAGGAGGAATATCCACATAGGAGACCAAAACATTAGTTTATTTTTTAAACGAACGCATCAGATACAAACTCCTTCGACCGAGATATTTCATTCTAATTCTGGTCGGCGCCACAGAGGGTCCCGGTGCGTGAGCCTCTCTCTTTCTCGGTGTGTCTGTGCCGTGCATGTGCCTGCATGTGCGCGTATGTATTTGCGGGTGCGTGTGTGTGCGCGCGTGCAAGATTGGCGACTAAGAAGCGACAAACAGCGAGTGATGTACGCACTGATTAGTGTGACTGCCACACTTAAATGACTCGCGATTGATGGCCGTCCAGTCCATTAGCCACTGGTACTGCTCATGCTGCCCTACACTTATTTCTGTGACGTATATATACATAGTTTCAGTAGGTGTAGCTTCGAAACGGATTCTTCGGGCGTGCTACAGAAGCATTCCACGCGCAGGCTCTTCAGTCCGACGTTCGATTCGCACTACGGCAACTGCTTCTGCTTCCACTGCGGCTCGACTGAGCGGAAAAATGAAGAGTTCTACCGGTACCACGCGGCCACCGCTCCCGAAGACGGTAAGATAAAGGAAGATGAGCTCCAGTAATTGATTGATTTGTGGGGTTTAACGTCCCAAAACCACCATATGATTATGAGAGACGCCGTAGTGGAGGGCTCCGGAAATTTCGACCACCTGGGGTTCTTTAACGTGCACCCAAATCTGAGCACACGGGCCTCGACATTTCCGCCTCCATCGGAAATGCAGCCGCCGCAGCCGGGATTTGAACCCGCGACCTGCGGGTCAGCAGCCGAGTACCTTAGCCACTAGACCACCGCGGCGGGGCAGATGAGCTCCAGTAAAGCCATCAAAGGCGACTAATTGCACGTATAATTTGCAACCATACTCCCGACAAGACAATTAAGGGATGAACACTGCTGCTGTCATTCAAGTAGGTCGTCTTCAATCAATCAATCAATCAATCAGTCAATCAATAAATCAATCAATCAATAAGTAACCAAATAAATAAATAATAAATAAATAAGTACATTAAACGTTTATTTTCTACGGTTTGTTACAACTTGTGGGTCCTTCAGGTGAAAAGTTGTTAATATATAGTCATCTGTAGAAATACATGCGATCTATTGTGATCTGTAAATCACAATAGATAAGCTCTTTAGTGAAGTGATCTTTTGTAGGTGTATATCATAATGGTCGATCACCCGTGTCCCGCTCTTATAAAGGAAGAGGACATTTGTTACGCTGCACTAAAATTATAAAGGACTTGTTTGACTTTCTTTAGTAGTTCTGACTTGGCACGTATACTACTCTCGTTAAAGAGACACACGAACTCCAATAGGTTTTTATTATACTCTTTTTGTAGAGTCGTGTGATCTGCAAAAGTGTGCGGTAATACTGTTATGCGAGAATACTGTTAAGTAAAAGCTTCTTAAACGGTGTTCCAGGTCTGGAGCTCGTGCTGGACGCCCAGGCGCCCGAGTACCTGCCCACCACGACGGAGATGGGCTTCGTGGTCGTGGTTCACGGCCACGGCTTCCGCCCCGTGCTCTGCAACGACGTGGTGTTCGTGGAGCCTGGATACGTGACCTACATAAGCCTTTCGATGGTGAGCGTCCCGCTTTGTCTATTCGTCGTTATCGCACGGGCGACAGAGAATACTCCATAGTGTATATACTACGCGATTATTTGCCACTAAATGGTATGAGGTAGTGTTCTGGACTACCGATATTTATCGGATGCTGCCAGCACTGACACTATTGAATAATGCTGGATAAATGCTTGGTAATGTTAAATTGATATGATGTCACAAAACGAGCGCTCGAAAAGGGCGTGTCGCCAAATTCTCGCGATAAAGCGCGGGAGAGACGCCATGAGGTCAACGATAAAAAAAACAAAACAAGCATGCAAAGACTCCCCGGGCGCGCGTCCCTCTCCCTCGGAAGCGTAGGTTCGCCGACGAAACCTCCTCGCATCGGCGGCCGAGCAAGCCCTGGAAATTTCTCGATGGAAAGGGGCGAGGTGATGCCGGGTTGAGTCATCCGTCGCGGATGGCCCCCGTATCGTCTCGCTCTTTCCCCCAGCCTTCGCTGCGTATCACGCCGACGAAATGATGAGAACTTTCTGGAATCTCGCGCGGAAGGTATTTAATCGAGCAGCCGAGATGGGAGATGAGCAGAAGAAGGAAGTTAACGCCAGAGTGCGTAGGGTATCCCGCCGCGTCTGTCGGTGAAGTTTTTGTCCTTAGTGACAAAGCAGGAGAAGAAGAAAGTATGCGCCAGAGTGCGTAGGGTGTACCGCCTTGTGGGCGAAGCCTTTTGTCTTCCGTGACAAAGGAGGAGAAGAAGGAAGTGGAGAAGAAGAGGATTTCCTCCTGAGGGGTGAAGACTCAAGCTACAGGCAAGAGTGTGTGTCTACCACTATCGAGGGAAGACGCGTGGCAACAGCTGCGTGTGTGAAGCCGACGTGTTTCCGGCGAAGAAGTTTGGAGCTTGGAGAGCGGCCAATTGAAGACGCGAGGTTTCCTGGAAGAGAAACTTCTGGGGCAGCGGAACGACAACAACGCTGGACTTTGATTGAGAGTATCATTCAGTCTTTTGTTCCAAGGACTTTGGACTCAATAAGTTTTTGAACTCTTTCATCTTTAAGTGCCTTGGTTGTTCAATGGATGTGACTGCATTGTAGAGCGGATTGTTGTTTGTGTCCGTTGTTTCGAGTGTGGCTGATTGCACTGTGTAGTAGGTTGTTTGATTGGTATCATATCGTATTCAACGGTTGTCGAGTGTGCATATTGGTGTATCGTTTTTATCTGCCATTATTGAGAATATAATTTTGTTTTGTTTATCAACTCTCGGTTCTGACTTGTTCTTTGGGCCAGAGCCGGCGTCCGCTGGCGTGCCAAATAGGACCACTTCTAAATTGTCCACGCTTTCGTGGCGCGGTTCGGGGGGCCGATACTTCGGCCCTTGGAATTAGCCCGGCGATCGCCTCCTGAATTAACGGGACCCGTGACATATGACTAATATGATAACCAATATTTGCTAGTGCTGACCCAATGATGGGAAGCGCTCAATGATGTTGGGCAATGTTCGCCATGTGTGGTTATAACAGTTACATTGTTTTAATTCTGTCTCATTATAGTGGTGCGTTTTAATATAAATAGACAATGGCTTGAGCTGCTTCTGCCTAAACTTCTTTTTTTTTTGGTTTGTTCTGAATGAAAAGCTAAACACAACGCGATGAATGATAGAAGTAAATATCTTAGGCACGAGGTACGTAGCGACCGAAAGACAGCGCAGTGTATTAGAAATGGCTGGTTGGTGTGTGGGTTCCAAAGTTTCAAAGCGACTCCGGCTATAGAAGACGCCAGAGATGAAGTGCCTGGGTAATTTTAACCACCTCGGATTCTTGGGCGATCACTGAAATCGCACAGTACATGCGCCTCCAAAATTTCACTTCTGCTATTCAAAAAGCGTTGAAAATATTTTTTTTTTCTGCCAGCCACGGTAGTGTAGTAGTTACGGTGCTAGGCAGCTGAACCGAAGGTCGTGGGTTGGATCCGAAGTTTCTATGTGGTAGCCGGGCGCGGTTCGTATACCACCCCGTGGAGCGGTTTAATAGCGAAATGTGTGGGTGCATGGCATCAGCAGCTCCGGCGAAGGGTATAAGAGTGAGAGAGAGAGATGGTGATTGTTTGGTACCTGGCTGAATAAAACATTCAAACAACCACTGAATACAACTCTGTCTAACGTCCAGCGATACCATCGCTGGTCAGCCACCTTCCACAGGTGAAATGAAGCTTCAGGTTTCATTCACCTAAGCAGCATTGGGCTCGGGAGGGAGGTTTCATTCATTGCACATTTTCGGTAGTAGGGTAGCAAACTGTACGTGCGTGTGCATCTTAGTTTATTCCCTTACTGTATTGTTCGGTTAACGATCGCGGTGATTCGCAGGAGAAAAGGGCAGCACTTCCGGAGCCGTACCAGTATCCCTGCCGCAGTAGCTGGCCTCGCTCTCTGAGACGCTTCAGCCGCAACAACAGCATGTACACCAGAGAGGTAAGTACGCGCAATCACCGATAAACTCGGTGAATGGTTCAGTGGAAGCCGATCACTGTGAGCTTACTTCACTCAGAAAATGAATGTCTGATGAGAGTAAATTTAACTGGTCAGTCTTACGCTGTGTACGAGAGTATATATGCAGCACTGGGAATTAAACCAGGTTCATTCCGCATTCGTAGCGTACGCTCTTCTACTTCGCTATTCGCAATGCCCGTAGACTGTCACCTCACCTAGGGAACATGCGATAGCAGACGACAAACTGGCTGCTCTAGCACCTGCTTTCTAGTTTGGCAGTGCTAGCCTGATTGTGAACGCGTTGGCAGGAAAAAACACTATGGGTTTGCATTTCTACAGCACATTTGAAGAAACTGGGCCTTCGGAAACGCAAAAAAAACCCCTGATATGTTCTTACAAGACGTGAAGTTTTCGTGGATATGCATGACAAAAAGCATTTCCAGTGGTAGCCCACAGCGTGTACACATACCAACTTCGGGAGTTTTCCTGTAGATATGTAGATTAGTTGAATGGTATCTTCTCACCTTTTCAGTTGAGACTAACGCTGCTTCACTTGTATATAGCATCCTTCAGTGTTTTTTAGGTCATTGCTTTTTTTTATAACTGTGTGATCTCCAATAGGTGATACTTCAAAATAGGGCGCACTACTCTTCTTCAGAAAAGTGCTATATGAATCGCGTAATACGGCTATCAGTCATTCGTCTTTTCTTTTAGTTCGTAAATGTTTGTTTCACTCTCCTAAGTCACTTTGATTGTGTTGAATGTGCAATAGCGTCGATCGAGATAAAAAAAACGCACATATTTTTTTGGTGCATGGCATCTAGCGCAACTTATTGTGATTATTATGGACGCACGCATATCTGTTCCTGTGCTAACAAATGAGTTGACTCTCCTTCGGGCACCACCTCGAATCGCACAGTTCGCCATCAGTATAGTTCGTGGGCATTGCAGACGCCGTTGTGGTCACCATCAAGTTTGAACATTCCGTGGTCTCTCTTGCCTTGTGTTTGGTACTTTTCCCCATCAACCTACACTAAGATATCATTCCGGATGGTATACTGGTCCCTCTCTTGATATTGTTACGCAAAATGAGACGAGACGTGGCTATTTGCGAGTGTATTTCCACTTATAAAAAACAAGCACAGCCAATTCGACCAAGATTATTTCAGACCTGCTCACTGTGTCAGCCACGGGCTCTGACGTCACTCCGTTTTGAACAGAGTGTTTCGCTACACAGACATGCCTACGCTCGCCCTCGTCACTCGTCAGACATGGATTGCCAAGCCGGATGAAAGTTTTTGTCGCGTGCTAGTGTTCTTCTTGGCGAGTTGAGAAGACCATCTTTTTTTGTGTCCGTGAACTTCAGCGTAGAAATGTGATGCGTTTTGTGCACTGGATATTCGCAATCTGTACGGCTAGAAATCAGAATGCTTGGGCGATGCTGCGTGGCGAATTTTCGCGGCAAAGGGACCGATGCTGCGAGTGTTCTCGTTTCCTAAACACAACCTAAGAACGAAATGGGAGCGTATTATTCGTCAAGCTGACGTCGGCATCCGTTTTCTACGTGACCCGAAGGTACTGTACATGTGTCCGTACTACATATTTTTAAGTCGTTCTAATGGCCCGGTCGCCACCATGCTCCGTTCTTGCTCCAAAACAAATGTGTTATGTGGGCTTCTGACTTGTTGGCGTAGGCCCTGGCATTAAATTAATAAACGCGCGTTGCAGAACGTTTGTAGAACAGGCGTTTTTCCTTCGGGGTCAGTAAAAATTTTGCAACTGGATATAAGCGTCACGGACTTGTTCACTTGGGTGATAAAAATGGAAGGAATGTTGTTGCGTTACTTAGTGCATCGGTGTTGTGCATAGTATTTTCTTGCCGGTGTTAATATCATGTTATTGCAGTATTATAGCGGTGACAACCTTAGTCTAATATGTTTCCCTGAAATTCATACGCGTGTCGACACTTAAGGTAAAGCACCTTCTTAATTGGTTTTCAGGTGTGTGATCTCTACTTCAAGCTACAATAATTAGGAAGCCCTAACAAAAATATACCAATCCAAAAACCGGCAGTGCGATAGAAGCACCTACGGGGGCTACACGGTTTAATATAGACCCAGTACTAACAGTTTTCTCAGACCATAAGCTATATGACCGGCTACACACCACTGCGAGAGGGGCCAGAACAAAAGAGGAAACACCGCTTCTTGTGTCGGTCACAAGAGATTTTTGTGAAACGAAATATTGTCACGGAAGAATCGTGTGGTGTTTTGGGACGATAAAAAAAATTGGGAAATGGAACGTGGCAATATATTGCTTTTCTTGCAATGGTTATCACCCTTATAATCGGCTGAATACTATACTTGTGGCAGCAGCACACTATCCTCAATAACTACGTGTCTATGAAGACAGATGTTGGAAAGAGTACAAACAAAACTGCAGAAACTTTGCAAACGAGTTAGGAACAGTTTATACGCTTATTCTAAACAGTGTGTGTGTAAATAAATGAAGAATTATTAAAATTTACCGTACTTATTTTGTAAACTTGTTGGTACATCAAATTTTGCTCCTGTAGATAGACCACACGTTCGTTATTGTCAATCTTTGGCTTTTTCGTGGAAGAAATGGCTCACAGAGGAGTCTCCAAATGCTTTAAATCTCAATACATTACCAGTGCCTTTTTTGAACCAGTTGCAGAATAAAGCTATTAACCATGTAAACATTGCCGCGAACAATTTCTTTTAACGGTAAACGACTGTGGCAATCGATTCAGACTCCCATACGCGTGCTCGTTTGGGCAAAACGAGTGACGTCACGGTGGCAGTGAGCAGGCCTGATATTGGCACAGCACGCATAGCGGGCAAGCCAGTAATTTGTCGTCTTATGTATGTAGAATGTTTCCCCCTTGATGCGCTAGCTACGTAGCATTACCCCTCGGCCGTTAAAACGCCATGCGGGTGCACGGTCTTCAGAAGGACGGAGGTATGGTGTCAACCTACGAACGTCAACTACGTCATTGGGGGTGTTTGCAGACAGGTTAGTCTCGGAGACTCGAACGAGCTCATAGGTAACGTCCGTTACCCGTCGTATACAATACGGTAAGGTCTCCTGTACACTCTAAAAACTACTCGTTATTTTGATGGCCATTTCTTTATCATTTTTGACAAGCTGCCGGCGTCACATAGAGAAAACGGCAAAACCGCCGTCAATAGCAGTGGAGAGAAAGCAATGAGGATGTGAGCAAGAACCCACGGGCGCTTTGGTTGGTTTCCGTAAAGGATATGTCACGGGACGTCACTCAACACGTGTTTTGGTTGTCGGCGTGCCGTCTCCCTCTCCCGCTTCTCCCCGAGCTGCCGTCACCGCCATTGCTTTTCCCCGAGCCACCGTGACCGCCATTGCTACCGCGTGTTTTCTTTTTTTCGTCTGTCCTTTCGTTGTATTGCAGAAACCGCGTGCGAGCTGCGGTTGTGCTCACTTGATTGAATTAGTTTGCGTTTTGGAGGCGACACATCGTGGAAACAGTGTTCCAGAAAGCACAGCCCCAAAGCTAATGCGCCTGCAAAAGGTGAGTATTATTTCCATGCTTTCATTCTTGCAAAATTCGGGGATTGGCGCCGAGCCGTGCTCGCGCCAGGTTTGCAGAAAGTAGTACCATTCTGGCGCGAAAGGGCTTGTGCCCTAATTATCGAGATTTCGGGGATTTCAGGAAAGAACACGAAGCATCAGCTGAACTCAGTGGGGAAAATTGGTCGCAGCCGATAGTCTGGCCAGGCACTGAAAGTTGACGGCTCTGTGGCACTTGTATACTACGCGTGTACTTCGGCCAGTTGGGCTTGGCGTATCTCGTTTCTCTCGGCCGCGTGCCTGTCATGCTCGTATTGCAGTACGTTCTTCGTTTGGTGTTGTCTGCAGATCTGAAATGTGCCTTGCTGCCGCGGTGGGTGTTGCAGGTTGTACTATACGTGCAGGCGCTGCATTGACGAGTACGGGTTTGATCGAAACGATGCGGGCGTAAGACGACCGTTTTCCCGCGTGCTGTCAGTGAAAATAAATAAAAGCTGCTACTCGCACAAAGCTTATTGGCTCACGTCGAGTAGAATTAAGGACACCATGCATAACATGAGCGATTAATGTTCATGGCACTTCGCTGTCTACAGAAGGGTGCCCTCGTGCAATGGTTTTTCTATCATTCCTGTAATCACAAGTTGAAGTTTAACTGTGTCCATTCTGTCAGTATATGTGTCTAGAATAAATTTGATGTTCTCGGCCGAGGCGAGACGAAAATGCTCTTCTGCTCTTTGTCCTTTATGACCCATGCGGCAAACAGTTCTACCATCGGGTGTGATGGAATAAACAGTAGAACATAAAAAGTGCACGTCATATAATAACCGTGGGGAATAATATTAGCAATCAAGTTAAGAAATCAAGTTTTCTGAAGTTGGAAAAAACCATGTACTTTGGGGTGAGCGTGCCATCTTGGTTTCAAAAAATTTGGCATATTCAAGCACCGAAATTCATTAAATGGCACTGACGTCATCACCAGGGGAGGTGTACGGGGGTTTGAAGCCTCATTAAATGCATGTGCATTGAGGAAGGTACACAAAACAAATTCGTCAATATTGTAATCAAATCTAGCAAGTTATTTTGCATGGGTGACAAGGACCTTTATTTGAAGTAATCAACTTGTTTGCTTCATTTATCACAGGCTGGAGGCTGTCTGCATCAGTTTGAAGAGGAGTGAGCGCAAGTGCTGCTGCGGCAACAAGGAAGCTTGCTTCATTACCAAGGTAATATCTGATGATGATGTTTTTGTGTATGTTTTTGATACACTTGTGTTAATTTCTGCATTACTGATGAAGATGATATGGGTCCTTAGTAATGAATGAGGAGAATTTTAAGAGCTGATTTGTTTGAAATAACCTAATGAAAACCAACAGATAATGAAGCTAAGGAAGGTACAGGTGACTTTGAACTTTACTGCTTTTAGGTGTATCGAAGTGAAGATGTAAAGAAAGCAAACTGGACGAAAAGATAACTTGCTGTTCACATTACTTTCTTCTCATCTATATCACAATTATTATAATACGCTTAAAACAGTTAAAATCCCCTATATCTTCTTTGTCTTCATTATCTACTGGTTTTCACCAAGGTCCTTAGTAATGTATTTCATTCTAATAACTCAAATGCCTAATGCGCAGGAAAGGAATGCATGCAGCTGAACTACAGCTGTGCAATATCGCTGGTCTACGCACTGTTTCTGCGTTCAATATTCCTGGAAACATTCATGTGTAGCCATGTATATTTGTCATTGTTGCCACACTCCGGTGCACAATTTGTATGAATATGAGAGACATTACAGAATCCATTCGAATGTTCGTAATGTTAGCATACCATGTGTTAATGAGCACTGTTCTAAAAGTTTTAGAAAATTTAATGCACTACACATCCATGTTTCACGAATTCATGGACCTCACACCAGTGCTCCTCCAACTTTCCCGAAGGAAACATTCAACTGCCCTCACACGTTCTGTAATGCCCACTTCCTTTTGAGACAAGATGTTCTTCGAACATCTTGTCTCAAAAGCGACACATTTCCTCTGGCATTGCTACGCTATGTTGTTTCGTCGACTGCAAGAAGATGTTCACAAATGCGAAGTCGTTCACATCACATGTGAGCCGTCATCATGGCAGTAGTGGCTATCAGAGTCACTGTGAGGCACAATTTGATGGAGGTGACCTTGAAACACTTGCCAGTAGGGACGTGCCATGCACCACTGTTGAATTATTACCTCCAAATGTTCCTAACTCGGTTGTGCAGTCGTGGCAGATAAGAAATGCTGCCCTATTTTTAATCAAGTTAGAATCATTTCACCTTGTACCGTCATCTGTGGTACAGATTATCAGTAAGGAAATCAACTTCATGAGTTCACAGTCACAAGACCACAGGCTTTAAGCTATTGGAAAGATACTTGAAGAACACAACATAGGTGAAGAAATATCTGCCAAGATCTCGTCATCACTCAGTAATGAAGAAACACCATTCAATCCATCTGACGGTGTGCTGAGAACCAAATATATGTGGCAGGACTTCTATAGGAAAGAATTCAGTATGATAGAGCCTCTTGGGGTGAGCTTTAAGATTGAACGAAGCTGTCACTACGTACCGATCAGGCAATCTCTTACAGCTACTCTTTCGGATGACACGGTGCGGCAAGAGCTAACTAAGAGCAAAATTTGCGATAGCGAGTATCTTTCTAGTTTTAGTAATGGTACTCTTTACAAGGAATCTTCCTTTTTGAAACTGAACACTACAGCTGTCCAACAGCTCCTGTACCAGGATGCATTTGAAGTTTCAAATCCACTTGGATCGGCTAGAAAAAAGCACAAAATCATAGGCATGTATTATACTGGCTGCCAGCGGCCCATGTCTAGCCGCGGCGCGTGCATAAACTGCCGCGCTCAAACACGAACCGCTCTCGCACTCACTGTTTGCAGCATGTGTTGTCAAGTGTGTATAAGACTTCTTAATCGCCGAAGATAGAAAAATTGTGAATAAAAATGTTTCACGGCGTTTTCCACATAACCATTCGGTGGCTAGACACTGACAAGTTAACTTTCTGTTGCGCTAAAGAAAATATGCACCCTAAAAATTAGTTGTCAGTCCCTTTAAGCAAGCCAATGTGGTAGCATTGTTTGCAACAGGTTATGATGAAAGGTAATGTTTGTTGTCCCTTTGCTTGAGAACACTTCATTTCACATGACATAGGCCGTTCTTACGTTCATAGCTTTACAGATCTGGAGGTAGAGTGAATGGCTATCATAGTTAAGGCAAATGTATTCTGTTGTCCTCTATTTCACTTCAGTTATTTTGGGCAGATAAACCCGCCGAAAGACGAGGCAAAGGACCCAACTGTGGTATTGCGCCAAGGCTGCTGAGCCTCATGAAAGCCCTCTGATTTTAAGGTGGTAAGTTGGTCACTGTAAACTCCCTAATGCTGTTAGCCCTTTCTTTCATTTAGGTTTTTATTCCTCTGCAACACTATTGCTCCTAGAAAGGCAATTACAAAGAAATGTGCGTCTAGTGAAGAAAAATGTATTTTTTTTTATATGTAGTGAATACCTTCATAGTATGGAGTGAATGGCACTGTTTCTTTGGCACAAAAAGTTGTAAATTCTTGTTTTGTGGTTGGGTGATTCCTCATCAACTGGCCCAACCTTGGGGCTTGACCATCGGCGATTGGCTTGAAAGAAATTGAGGACAATCTAGGTGAAGCAGAAAGTCCTCCTCCCAAACATTCCTTGTGAAAACAATTTTTCAGTACCTCAAGCCACATGTGAATTTTCCCGGAAAGCTAGAAACCATAAAACGCGTTGTAAAAAAAGCTATTCTTCCTAAATTAGGTTAGGAGAAAAATTTTCCTGTCGAAAGATGGTATGGTTTTTACTTGAAATAAGTGTTACGAACTATTACGTTTCCGTGGTTTTTTTATGCTGCTTTAATGGACAATGCACTTTGTCCATTAATGGACAAAGCAGGCAAATCATTATATTACATCACATAATTGCATTACAATATCTTGTTTTCTGTCATGTTTAATACACCACTACACAACTTTGTTTAAAATCCATTCTACGTCTTCTTTGTAGATTAGAAAAGGATTTTAAGAGAAAATAAAGGGAATAAGGCACAACACATGAAAGGCCACATGTGCAGGAGGTTCAATGTCATAAAACACACGAAAGATCAAGATCACAATCTTTTTGTGTTTTAGGGAAGCGAGGCACCTCAAACTAAAGGCTGGGAACTCGGGAAACTACACGTTATGAAAGACTAGAAAGATTACGACCCCAGTGCCTTTTGATGAATTAATATCGCTGGCACAGCTTTAAAAGCCGTTTTCTCAAAGCGACCTTTCTTGCTTCCTGCTTCGCTTGTGCCACTGATTTCTCAGCGACCGCTAGGTATATTTTAGTTCCATCTTCTGTTCTATATTCCTTGAAGTACAGTCCAGGGCGTGACATTCTTGCTTTTTCAGTATAACCTTTTGATAATTACCTATTTGAGGAGTTGCACACAGCCTCGATGCCTGTTGCACAGTCACCTCATGAAAAATAAGAACTAAAAAAGATTGTGTCGTAAATAAACAAATCCATCAATGTCACGACCTCAATCGGACATCTTGCTTTAAACAAGTTTTCAATCATATTTTTAAGCGACTCAGACACGGAACGAGACCAGAAAGAGAAATATATTGTAATTCAAAAGGTTTAAAGATATATTCATGAAATTTGTACAGTAGGATAAAAAAGAATTTCCAATAAGTGTGCAAATTTTCATTGAAATCAATAAAGAAATAAGAAAGTTTGTATCGAAAGCCACGCCCCCCCCCCCCCCCGTTAAGAAAGCTGTTAATTTCACTCTATGAGCCTTCCTAGCATCCATATGATATTGGTGACAGAGAATTGCAGTTTTTAAACATATTTCTATGTATGAATTTGTTTCATCACGTTGAAATGTTTGAATGTTGCTTTGATGATTCAAGAGTAAGTCAGTGACCATGTATTGAATTTGTAATCCTATTGTCTCTGTTGCTGCTGCAGAAAGAAAGGTTCAAGCACAATAATGCCATAAAAGTTAATTCTATCACAAACTTTGTGTTCGAATATGTATGGGCACTAGGTCTTAATTTCATACTTGAAATGGAGCATGTTCAATGTCCCTGTTTAGCTCTTGGTGCTTTCACAACCAATTTTTGCAAGTTGCGTCAAATGAGCTGCAACTACAACTTAGAAGCTGTGGATTGCTAATTGCAATCGCATTGTTCCTTATGTCTTATGCTCCTTATGTGCTTATGTAAGTACAATTTTTTGTACTTACATAAAGCATATAGTGTGTATTTTGTGTAAACTCAACATGTATGTAGTAAAGCTTTTATTGTTCATCCTATTGCATTTCGTTTTTCAGGTGCTGCAGTGCCTTTCATAGTGTGGTGGTGACCTAATGCTGCAACCGTATTTAAATAAATGTGCAAGTACATGTACCAATTGCATTGCAGTATCTTTTGCAGAATCTGCTGTAAGTGACACACTTCAGTGGAGCTTACTGACACAGACATGTAAATGAGGCATGCCAACGGGCATATACTTTGAAAAACTGGGCCGCCAAGCCCACAAATGTTTTTGCAATTGACATGAAAGCATTCAGACAGCAGAGTATCACTCTGTCATATTCAGTGTTCTTATTTAACATAAACATGCCAAGTGCCACAATAAAAAGCATCGTCATCTGAAATTAACTGCATGCAGTTAAGGTGATTGCGCAGCACTGTAGAAGCGACTACCGGGTCGTATATTGTATTGACATGCGAGACACCAAAATGATCGAATGATCGAGAACACCGTCATTTCAAAATGACTACGTGCAGTCATAGCGGCGGTGAAGCTGTCATATTGACAACTGGGTTGTTTTTCTTATTGACATGGTGAGCTGTCAAAATGATCAAGAACACTGTCATTTCTATATGACAACATGCTGTCAACTTGATGACTAGGTTGTATTTCATAATGACATGGGAGACGCCAAAATGAAAAAATACACCGTAATTTAGAAATGACGGCCTGCTGTCACATTGACGTTCAAATGCTTGGAAATAGAGGTGGCAAGATTTTCCCGTCATTTTGACGAGATTTTTTTAACAATGCACCGAGATAACAACGTTTTCGAGAATCCAACGCGACGAACTGGGCACCAGAGAAGAACTAGGGAACCAGGTGAGAAGTCAACGTCGACAGTATCATAGTATGATTAACGTCACCTTGACAGGACATGGCAGACACACGAACACCAGAAGAAAAACTAGTCAGGCACCTGATTTGTCCGACTCTTTCTTTTATAGTTTGTGTTTGCGTAGGCGCCACATCCTGTCAAAACAAGCAAGTACAATTAGCATTATTTGCCGCGTTATTGATTGATGTCGCTTATAATTTTCGCAAGTGTGGACTAGTCAGATAGTCTGCTTTATCTTTCATAAAGTAATTGTAAAATCCCGAGTGCCAAGTCAGGAATTCTAAGCCCCAGATATTCGGCTGCTATCGGTAACAATATCTTTGCTGCAGCTTTTATTTTTTCAGTTATTTATCAACATGTCCCTTTTGCCACTTTAACCGGGCAGAACATTTAGTCTGACGCACAACTTGAAGTAGCGTTTTATCGAGTTCTCATTACAGGCGAACCCGCACTGACGATGGAAACGACTAGAGAACAGCACGATACAAGTGTTATAGAGGAATGTAGTGAATAAAGCGATGACAGCACCATCTGTCTCGTGACTTCCAATGTAGTAAGTTAGATGACGAGCCCACAGAGGTGGACTCGTCGTCATTGCTTCGCATTGGGCATTGACTCAACAATCACCCAAAAATGACCGGCCTTGTAAAAGAAAACTGACGCAAAGTGAGCATGCTATGCCGAAACGAAGCGCTTCTTTATCAAGCGCGACGAGGTAATCGTGGGCTGGCCCACGCCAGTAATCTTCCTGATAACAGGTAATATGAACCGGAAAAGCTAAGTGGACGAAACAAAAAAAAATCTTGAGCAGACACTAATGCTTGGTTTATGTGTCTGTTAGCTACAATCGCACGTCAGCGTTCGTGTCACGTTGTATATTCCTTGGCTTGAGTCGGTTTATCGTGTTTTGCCACGGCAGATCTCTGAGGCCGTGGAGAAAGAAGCACGTGATTCAGATCTGCTTCGCCAAATGCCGCAACAATCTCATGTGATCACGAGAAAACCGTCTGCTCTTTGAATGATCTTATTCAATATATTTTCATTAATTATCCAGACAGTTGACGGGACCTTATAGTAGATAAGGTTAGGCTCCAATATTGTGGGGATTCAATATAGCTTATAACCAGAACCCTCAACTTCGTAAAAGTTTTATTTATTGAAATATAATTTTTAAATATAGGGAATACTAGAGAGGATACTAGAGGTATGTGCTCCACCTGAAGAACACACACACACACACACACACACACACACACACACACACACACACACACGTACACACGCGCGCGCGTGCGCACACACGCACACACGCGCACGCACACACGCACATACGCACACACACACACACACACGCGCGCTCACACACGCACACACGCACACACACGCACACACACACACACACACACGCTGTGAGGTCGAAATGAGAACACCACCACTCTCGAAACACGCAGACAGTAGACCAGGTAGAGCGTACCTAACAAAACATTTATTTAACAATTTCTTATTGATGGTATTGGCAGTCAAATCAGCTGTGTCACTTGTGACACGACAAATCAACCTTATACAATATTCCCATACACTCAATCAACGTTACAACAAACGCAAGGTACTGCGAATGTGGCGTCGCCGATGTTCCACTCACCACTAGGGACCCGCGGGAGACGGCCCGTGGTCACCTCATCTCATGGGGCCCCGTCATGAGACAACCACTACGACAGCCGCCACGCGCCAGAAAGAAGGACCACTCATATTTCATATGCCTCCACCCAGCTTCGCCGCCAGGCGCCACTGCTGGCGCTACCGCGTTATATACGACGATGATGAACCTGCGCGCGATCACCGCGCCACCTACCACTCGATGGTGGTTAACCCTAAATGCAGTCTATCCGCGAGATACGTGTGCACCACGAGGCGCAAATGACTTTACAGGAAGTGCTACTCCCCCTCCCCCTACACACACACCACGGGCGTAACCAGGGGAAGGGGGTGTGAGAAACGAAGAAGGGGACCCGGACCCGATCGTTTGGCTGCGTTGAAGGTCAAGGGACCAACTGAATGAGCCAGCGCCCCTGGCTCGTGCTCGTGCCCGCTGACCCTTCTTCTTCCTTTATTTACAACACATTCCCGCGGCCGCGGCCACAAAAACTTATGAAGTACTGCTTGCTTCGAGAAGGCTCAGTTTTTTCACCGGTCACCTGATGATGGAGCCGGATGCTGATCACAGACGGCACGCTCGTGCGATGTTGTCGAGGCCGGGAAGCAGTTCGGTTACGTGAGCCATCTTCCACATTATTGGCGGTGAGTCATCGTGCATCAGGACGACGTCGCCGACCTGAAGTCGCTGTGGTGCCTTCAGTGCTGCTTTGTGGGCCGAAAGAAGTGTGAGAAACGAAGAAGGGAACCCGGACCCAATCGTCTGGCTGCGTTGAAAGTCAAGAGATCGACTAAGCGAGTCAGCGCCCGTGGCTCGCACTCGTGACCGCCACCCCTTCTTCCTCCTTTATTTACAACAGGGGGCATCACCCCCCCCCCCTGAATTTCTTCTATTTAGCTTGCGTGTATATACACGCTCATACAAACGCACGCACGAACATACATAAAATATGGTTGAAACGCCACTAGAATATTTCTCACTGCGCTGCTGACACACACACCGTCACACGCACAGATAAAACGTGCTACATAGCAACTGTCTTGCTCTAAATTTACTTCTGGTTGACTTTTTGTTTTAGAACTTTATACTTTTTTCATCACGCCTAACCGACAAGGCTTTAGGTCACATATTGTTTGAGCAAGAAGGGTGGCAGCAGGGTTTGTTTTTGATGTCTAGACATAACCACAGTCGTCGATTGCGTGTGCAGGACTGCCTGTACCTGTGCGAACAGGACCACACGCGTAGTATGTGCGGCTGCGAGAATCGGGACCTGCCCACCACGTCCAACAGGAGGGGAGCCAAGGCATACCCCATTTGCGAAGGTGAAGTAGGCACCATCTTCCATGTTTACTCCGGATCCTTCTGTAAGAAGCTATTTATGCTTTACCAAGATGTATGTATGTATGTATGTGTAGCGGCGAGGAGGAGAGAAGACGTGAGATGACGTCGAAGGCGGCCGATAGGGCCGAGCCGATCTCGCCACTTTATTGCAGGCCTGAAGCGGAGCCGCGGTGGCTGTCCACGTCCCCAACCGCCAGGCCAGAAGCCCGTTCTAATTCTCGCGCAGCTCGAGCTCGCGCCAGCTGCGCGAGAGACGCGGCGCGGTGATGGAAAAAATGACGATGGTGATGATGGCACTACAGGGCTCCCCCCCCTAGCGCTTTGCGCGATTTGAACGCATATGAAAAAAAAGAAAGAGGGCGACAAATGCTATGTACATGAACGGCAGTCCATAAAGTGTTCCTTTGGCAAGTCCAGTTTGTCAACGTGTAGTGACCATCGGTAAGCAGTGTGTCTCTGGTGGGCGACTCTGGGAGTTGCGCAGAGGACGCAGGAGGAAGTGCCGGGTCGCTGTGGTAGCCGACAAGCGGGTCTCACGGTGACCTGGTCGGAAAGGCCGAAAGTGGACCGTGTGTCGCGAGGTCATGACAGGATGGTGGGTGACAATGTTGGCGCTGGGTGCAGAGGACACTATACTGCCGCCTGTCGAGATTAGAGGTCCCGACAGGGCCCTCTAATCACTACAGAATGGCACTACAGGTTATTGCACGCCTGAAGAGGAGCCGCGGTGGCTGTCCATGTCCCCAACCGCCAGGCCAGAAGCCCGTTCTAATTCTCGCGCAGCTCGAGCTCGCGCCAGCTGCGCGAGAGACGCGGCGCGGTGATGGAAAAAATGACGATGGTGATGATGGCACTACATATGTATGTATGTATGTATGTATGTATGTATGTATGTATGTATGTATGTATGTATGTATTGATTGATTTGTGGGGTTTAACGTCCCAAAACCACCATATGATTATGAGAGACGCCGTAGTGGAGAGCTCCGGAAATTTTGACCACCTGGTGTTCTTTAACGTGCACCCAAATCTGAGTACACGGGCCTACAACATTTCTGCCTCCATCAGAAATGCATGTATGTATGTATGTATGTATGTATGTATGTATGTATGTATGTATGTATGTATGTATGTATGTATGTATGTATGTATGTATGTATGTATGTATGTATGTATGTATGTATGTATGTATGTATGTATGTATGTATGTATGTATGTATGTATGTATGTATGTATGTATGTATGTATGTATGTATGTATGTATGTGTGTGTGTGTGTGTGTGTGTGTGTGTGTGTGTGTGTTTGTGTGTGTGTGTGTGTAACTACAGTGACTAAGGCACATAGGACGCCCTTGTTAACCCGCTGTCTCTAATTTACAGAGCTGCAGGACGAGTGCATCAGAGAAGTGAAGGCCATCATGGGCCTGGAATCAGCAGAGCATGTGTGCAAGTGCCACAGGTCATGTGTGTGAGTTGCCGACGGTACACTGGGGACCCGCAATGCGTGATTCTGTTTCTTACTGTGTCGTAGCTGACTTTATAACCCTGATTCTCTTCCCTTACGCTGTCGGTTCTTGTCGTCACCTTCGACAAAGAGTCGGCTGAGTCACCTCGGTGCTATCAGGCCAACTTCTGTAGACCTCTCACTGGCTGAGCACTTCTCGAAAAGATCCTGCATCTGCCCCTGCTTAAGAACTGCGTACATCAAAAGTGACGCTGTCGCTTGGCTTAGGAAAGCGCTATGAAAGAGCAGGCATGGTCCTTTAAAGCTGTGAAATTTGTAGAAAAAGGTAGTGTACGGATACTATTTATTTTCTGCTTACATTGTCTTCATCTTCGCTGCCCCCTCCCCGCTTCTGATGCTGAGTATCCAGCCGTACTGTTAACCTGGTTAACATCTTGTTCCACCTCTTTCTTTGTAGCTAGAGATAACGACGTTCTGTTTTTTTCTATTTAAGGGATTGCGAAGATTGTACACTGTATTATGAGCACATTGTGTTGTCGTAAAAAAATGAGCTCATTTCTGGGTAAATCTCAAATCTGAAGAAGGACGGTCGAGATGTAGAGGAATAAAAATTATTCAAATGGCAGCGCGTTCGTTGTCCTTGCAACATAATGAGGGTGGATCGTATACTGTGGGAGCTTCCGTAACACCAACTTCCATTAAACCAATCAAGTCATCTGGTTATCTTCACAACTCCTCTAGCAAGCTACAAACCAGAAACGACGTCTTGTAGAAGGAAGGTGGTGAGTGCTGCCATATTTCAGCAGAGACCCGATGAACTGTAACTATGGAAGAACTGGAATAAAGCTGAGCTTGTTTTCGTCACTTGCTAGCAGCCAGTGTTCCTTCAACATGACACTGTCGTCACCTGCGCCACTAATACATTGGCCGCCCAACGGGTTTAAGGTCTGCAAATGGTGATTGAGGTTGAAGTTGAATGAGCCCTGCAAAAATTTTGAGTATGGTCAAAAAACGCTGTCGATTGGCAGCGAAGGCTCCTGGGAACACGGGAGCCAAGTATTGTAGCCCAGCACGCAGCCTGAAATTTACAATAAATTATCAAAGTCAGCTAAAAATCGCTCTCTCTTGTCTCGACAAATTATGGAGGAAGCTAAAAAATCACTTCTGGAAGGCTTATGTGAACATTGCGCATTCGGTCGTTACAGGGATCGCTGCGGGAGGCCATGAAATATCAAGGTGTGCAGCGTGACCACACTGAAAAAACCGCGTATTCGAAGAAAAAAAGATGAAAGAAATGCTCAAGATCAGAAGGCGCGCGTGACGTATTTTCTTTACCCATGCCACCACCCCTCGCTTAGCTTCCAGCGCTTTCGTCGGAATGAGAGTAGAGGGAATGCAAGTGCAACGTGCGACAAATATTTCTAGCTCCGCTCGCACTGCATGGGTTTTTAAATTTTTTGTTGTGTTGAACTCGTGAGGCAATGAGCTCTTTCAATGATTTGATTCCATTGTTACTGGAAGAATTGTTTCAGGGTCGCTTTAAATAAACTATCTCGAAACATCTGCTCTAGCAAAAAGTTTCCAACTTGTCTTGAAACCCGCTGAGCCCACTCATGGCACCGTGTAGAACACAGTGCCAGATTGATAAGCTTTCGAATGCACCGTACAATATTACTAACACAGTGCTCGGTGTTGTACCAATGATTGTGGGACAAAAATATAAGAACATAAACAAATTAAGTAAATGATGAAAGGTGAGTGTATTAAGGGGTACACTTATCCATAACTTTTCAGGAATGTCGAGTACCACAAGGAGGTCTCTCGAGCTGCGTTGCCGGAGGTAAGAACTGAGACCCAGGAAGAGTACAGGTGTGGAAGCGAATAATAAAATTCTGCTTGTTGCTTCTTTTTCCCCACGTCAGTCTTTCGGCATTACACCAGATGGCAGAAAAAGGTAAGCGTTTTGCGACAGCATATTCGCTAGCAAAATTTAAACGTCATGAAGCTAGTAGGAATGCGCTTGACAATGAGATGTGTTATTTGTTTATGACCTGTATAAGCTTATATATCATACATATTATATGATAGATGCGTTTACTACAACTCCTAGCTAGACATCAGTGAGGCCAAAGACCGCTGGCGCCAAGCTTGACACTGAGTTTATGATAGGTGAAGTAAATTTTATGATCATCGATTGTGGGCGAAAAGTGATGCTAATGGTGTGTGAGCGGCCGCAAATGGAGCCAATGCATGTTGAATGTTTTACGCAGTGACTTTGTTGACAGTTGCTTCAAGACGGCAATACGTGTCTCCTTGTCCTTACAGGGCCTTGGCTCGTGTGGTAATCTACTTCGCTCGAGACACCTACCTCAAGGTCACGTCCGTGCCGAAATATAGCGTGAGTGCTCAGCCTGCTGGAATTTGTCACGCAGAGGCAGTTCACGTTCTTTTTTTTCCCATTGCGAAATAGGACTTCGTTGAGATGCTTTGGTGCGTCCTCAGTTGAGGCTCGTTCGCACCGACGACTAGCACTGGCCACACAATCGAGGCAGTCGCAGGGCCATCTGTCGTGAAACGTCGCAAATGGCAGCTCGGGTCGCAAAGCGACTACTCTGGCTCAGTCACGCGTTGCTAAATTTTTCAGTTACGTGTCTGTGGTCACACACATCTGAACCAATCGGATGTGCAGAAAAAAGCCGGCAGCGTATTTTACGGAGCAATGTCAACGCGAGCAGACGTGAATGCTTTGCGGTGACGCACATATAGCTCACATGCAGGTGTGAGCAGCGGGCTTTCTGAATAGGGTTTTGATAGCTTGTCGAAAATGGTCGCGCGATCAGAACTAGTCACAGGTTTGAACGAGCCTTTATAGTTAAAGTGCTTGCAGTTCTTTGTAAAAAACACCATCTCCCGATAAAGTAAACCATGCGTAGATGCGAAGCAGTGGGCGCTAACCTTTACACTGGCGGTGGTATTGACGTTGGCTCTCAAAGCGGCATTGCTAAAATTTTTATTGCTCTATAACGCAGAGGAGAAATCTCCAACTGCGGCACTACGTTGGAGGGCAAAATTCTGTGCCTATATATGCGGGGCCAGTGAACGGTTGTGCAGCATGAGCGGTCAGTTTTTTCACTCAAGAAACTCGTTATATAGCAGACGCTGCCTGCGTCGGCGTTGCGAGGTGAGAGAGGGGGAGCGCAGGATAGGTGAGAGAGGGGAGGGGACGCGGATGCGCAACGGAGGTGTAAACGCCGCTGGAAAGAATGTCTAGAGCAAATGCGAAGAGCAAGCGTAGGAAAAGAGAGGGGGCGGGGCGCGCATGCGCAGTAAGGGTGGTCACGTCGCACACCAGATTGAGCTCGACCATAAGAAGCCTCGCATCTAACCATTCCGAGTACAGAAGTTAGTCACCAATGATGAAATAACGACCACACATCGCGCGCGAAGAACCATTGGTTGGCATGCTCTGCTAGGATGACACATTTCTCGCGCGACAAGAATGAAGAACACGCACGGTCTCGCCTAGACTCACTGGTAGTGTACGCGCGGCTACAGAGTGCTGAAATCACACCAAATAAACAGGTCTCTGCGATATAAAGACACCAAGGGATTGAAAGTGTTCAAGTCTCAAAGTTATGCTGTAAGAGGCCTGTGTTTATCATGGTTCTGACAAAGACGCGTTTTTTTTTGAAGCCATTAGCTCTAACCTGTTGTCCGGTTGGTATAGGTGCCGTAGCGGAATGTACCAGGATTGCTTTGTTCGTACGCTGAGGCATAATAGATGCATATCGAGTTTATGCATGTTAGAGACATCATTTTGCTAAGATGTTTGATGTAACATGTCTACTACATTGGTGCTTGGCGCACCCGCAAGGTTACAAAGAACCAAGAATTGACAAATTGACAAGACGCATCAATTTACCTATGGTGTTTTCATTCCTTTATTCCTGCTCGGACAACCATGATACCACAGTGTGTTCTAGCTGTGAGCCTCCACCCTGAATTTGTCAATGTACTGTTGCTCCGCCACCTCTGTAGTACCCATGTGGGACCGCAGGGCAGCCGAGTCGTGAGCAGCATCGGCGGCATCAATGGCATGTACCTGGGCGTGTCCTTCTTTGTACTCTTCGGAATGTTCGACGCCCTGTTGCGGGCCGTCCGACTTCTCTGGTGTAGACCTTTCGCCACCAGGCGGCGCCACTTGTCGAGACAACGAGGAGACCAGCATCAGGATTACAAGCATGGGGTACGATACGTAAACTATTCCCAATTAGGCAGTATATGAGCCGGCTTGCATTCATTGCTGGACTTTGACGCAATACACCTAATAGAAGTTACTGCTGGAACTTTGACGGAAAGTCAATACAATTATGGTGGCCTCACATAAAATCGAAGGCTTGTCGTTTGACTGATGCAGATTGTCATTGACCCAATGCGTGTCTTACTGTCAAACGGATGTGATGAACTGTTGAGTCACCTCATGTGCAATCTCTATGACTATTTCAGTGGTGTACGCTCTATAAAGTCTACATATAGCG
This sequence comes from Rhipicephalus microplus, assembly GCF_043290135.1. Taxonomy (NCBI): domain Eukaryota; kingdom Metazoa; phylum Arthropoda; class Arachnida; order Ixodida; family Ixodidae; genus Rhipicephalus; species Rhipicephalus microplus. Next base: position 179,841,886 of record NC_134701.1, read on the forward strand.
TTTAAGCTTTTCAACAGACACAATTTTCTCAATAATGACTTGAAGGTTGATCTAGTCGCTCAAGGAGGCTGCCTGCATACACCACGTTAGCTTTCTTAGGAAATTGTGGACTATCACTGATTGCTGAGGTAGTCGCCTTGTAAGCATTATATTTAGGGGGCATTACGACAGCATATTTTACACCATTAGAGAGAGCTAAAACAAAAGCCCTAGCTCTGCATACGAAAACGTAGCCAACGGCCACGTTTTTTTGAAATGTATAATCCCTAGATTTTACTGTGACTTTTACAGCCGAAAAGCGGGATGAAGAAATATATCCTTGTCCTTATCAGCTTTGCATTGACATACGTATGCATTTTCATAATGGCATATCAACTAGCTTACGTTATCGAACTTGCTTAGTTGTCTTGTTTTCTCACTAGCTCGGAGTGAGAGTGCTGCAATAAATTATAGCCACCAGGGTTGTTAGCCATGGGCAATCAGTTAATTATTACATACGGCGTGAACCATCCTTGAATGTCGTCCTGAAAGGTCATAGCGGGTAAATGCGGCATAGGCGGTCTCTTGAAGTCATCAGGCCTACACCACAATTGCTGACAAACCTGCGCCAACTAGAAATTACTGCGCCTAACTGCTCTGAAAGGGTCCTTTTAACTAATTTGGACCATTGCTGCGCCACAAGGTGGTTTTAGAACTGAAAATAATGTTGACAGCACGCATCATAAGCGGATGGTCATCGCATCGTGAACGTGATGGTAGCTATCTTGTACGATTGCGCTGCTGCAAAAGCACGGAATTGGCTGATCAATCATTTCGACTTTTGCATGATTGTGCTGATGCATTTTCTGGTAACCATTGGCAAAGAGCGAAGACTATGTGGCAACTACCGAAAAAAGCGCTAGATTGACACATCGCTGACAAAAAGCGATGTGTGTGGCCCAGTGCCACTTTAGGCCTAGTGCACACTTTTAATAACCGGTGACTAACTGAGAGCACTGAGGCCCCGATCGCTGCCGGCTAAGCCATTGTGACCGTCCAAAAAGCCCGCTTCATACATTGACATAACAGGGAGGGCCGCTATAGGGGGGGAGGCGCAATGTCGGCCCCCATACATTGACATGATAGGGAGGGGTGCGTAGCGAGACTAGCTAATCTCCCCGCCTTTCCTTTCTGTGTACTTTTCCTTTTTATAGGCATATGTTGAGTTTGTACACGAAATAGGCGATCCCACAATGATATAATGACTTAAACGTGAGAAAAATTAATAGGCCAAGCTTGTGCGAAGTAGTAGGTCGCGCAAGCCTTAAAATAGCGAAACTGAACGATTCTGAGAATCGAAAAACAGTGCGAAACACAGGTTGCTGAAAGGGATGGACAGCGCTTTGTCCGTCTATTTCAGGGTTCCTTGTTTCGCGCTGTTTTGCGCTTCGTTGATTGTGTACTGACCAGCCCAAATATGTGCGTGTAAACGATTCTGAAGACTAATATGTTTGCATTAAGTTGTTTTCGACGATGAAGGTTGTTTATAGGTTGCTTCTAGGTCGTCGCTATGCTTTAGCTAGGTGATACTAGTTGCTCCTACGTTGATTTTGCAGTAGAAAGAGGTTCGCTTAAGCAACACAGACATAACACATATGTGCTAACTCCGGAGAAAAAAGCTCGCGCTGAAATAGTGGGTTCGCTGCTCTCGTACAGTCACATACATGGCATCTTAGTCCGACCGCAGACAAATTGCGCTGAAACCAAGCCTTCGCAAGTCTCATAGATCTGGTGGCACCTTGTTGTGGGCGTAGCCCTTCCATCACTTCGCGGACTTCTCGCAGTTATAATAGCTTTGCTTATAACGCAATATTTGCAGGATACGATACAGGACGTCGTCAACTTTGTGCACGATTGTGGTTGACATTTACTTAACGGACGCTTCCCTGTGCAGGTGAACGAGATCCCAGACCTCGCCGGTCCCTACCCGGGAAGGGCAGCGCTCGACTACTACCCTGCCCCGCCAATCAGGCACCGTGGTGGCGACTTTCGCTCCCGCATTTCTGTTCCCCAAGTACCCTATAGTCGTCCCCAGCAAAACGTGTGGGGTAACTGCGGTCAAGTGACCGGATCTATTTTCGGACAATACGGACGGCGGCATCTGCTAGACTTCAAGTCCCTGGGCGTGCGTCCCACCCTGCTGCCTGAAGTACGTCGGCAGTATGTCGAGGAACGTGATCTGCATAACAATTAAGATGCTGGAAAACACGTCTGCGTGCTATCTTGGATTGCTATAAATTACTTAGATTACTGGAAGGTCGTCTTAAACGCGGGTGAAAGTATTCGGCACAGGGTGATGCTACATGTTTAACAGATAGCGCTTTATTTAGAGTGAAAACGACATCAACGGAAATATAGTAAGGGTGTTTGCATCAACAATCACCAACAACTTCAACGAAAAAAAACCGTCACCAGAAATATAGATATATAACTGAAAAAAAATCTACCTATTCTTCCTAATCACCTGATCAGTGTGCCTGTGCGCAGTGCACGTCAGGTTCCTTTAGACGTGCGCGCACTTGTGCTGGCTTATGCTAGCTATGTTCGCGGAGGGAAACGATGGTCAACAACCGAATTACATTGAACTTCGGGCTATCATTTAGTACATAGTTTACACAAAGTGTCCTGACACATTACCAGAACTGTAAATTCTACGGAGGGTTGCCATCACGGGTGCTTGACCCAGCCAGCGCCACTGCATCTTTAAGAGCGACCACGGGTACAGGACTCAGCCAGTGCTACTACGTCTCTAGGAGCAATCACGAGGGCTCGACCCAGCCATCGCCACTACGTCTTTAAAAGCACGTAAGGATGCTCACGTCTTTTTCTTTCTCTTCTATACAGCTTTCACTACTGAGTGCCTTCAATAAGAAAAAAAAATGGCAAAGCTTGCATGAAGTCGCTTAATGCTCAAAACAGCGAAGCTGAACGATTATGGAGTCTTATATAGTTCCTTCTAGGTTATTACTGTGCTTTAGCTGATACTACGTTGTCTCTAGGTTGGTTTTTAACGCACAGGCGTTCCTGTTTATTCACAGACAGTCACAGACTCGAAAGAAATATACAAAATCCAGAGTCGGAAACTCTCATAGATTTACGGGCACATCGTCGTTGAAGCCGGCCTTCTAAGACTCCGAGGCCTGCTCGCAGACACCGTTGTCTTTTTCGTTCCCCAGTACTCTCTCGTTAAACGTATTGCTTAAGCACTCCATACGATTCTTGTTTCAGCGGAGCTCAAACTTGTGGCCTTGGTGTCTATCACTGGGTTGATAATTAGGGGACCCCAAGACTTCGTCTTTCGGAGTTCAACGCGATAGCGACATCCTGTTCCCCGGGCATACTTCAAACACTCACGGCATAGCAAATTCTTTCGAATTTGCTATGCACACATTACGTGACCTTAAGTGGATAGATGCAGTAGTGTGTGTGCCTCTTGTAGTGGGGTACCGACTTTCAACCATGGAGCCATTCTGATAATCACATATTCTGACGCTCGTTGGCAACTGACGCTTGTACAACGCAATATTACGGCAATTTTTTGTGTTAGATTGTGAAGCATGTATACACTATGCGTGTGACTGCGAAGCATGAAAGCTACTTTCACTACATTTCCAAGCAGAGAAATCTCTATTCACAGTTTACAAAAGCAGAGGCGTGGACTTGAGGTAGAACAACCGCGTGTCACGCAGACAACCCTGGATTGATCCCCACTGTGAGGAAGGATTTATTCTCATTAATTTTTTTCATTTCCTTCGTTCTCACTTTTTCGGTCACTCATAAGATTATGATTTTTCGCTCACGACGAACGTTCTGCATTTTCGACGAAGTCTCGCTTCTGTCACATCGTTGCAACTAAGATGTAATTATCTGCTTGTGTACCACTTACCAGCGCTGGTGAGTCTGTCTTTTTTTTCCTCTTTCCTTGCCCTCTGATTCGAGATTGTATAAAGCTGAGCACCAACAAACTGTATCTTTAATCCTGATGAAGGCCAGACTCTAGGCCGAAACGTCGAAATAAACCACGTTGTGACCGCTCACGGAGGGTCTACTGGACTATATGCAACGCTACGGCCACTCAACCACCATGCCTGTCTACATGATATATATATATATATATATATATATATATATATATATATATATATATATATATATATATATATATATATATATATATATATAAAAATTGGCTTGAGCGGACAAACGTGCGAAAACTTTTATTGCTCCTACGTTTCGGCCGGGGTCCGGCCTTCGTCAGGGAATACATTGCGAATGTCAACGTGCTGCTTATATACATTGGGGGCCCCCAACACGTGTCTATTTAATATCAAATGTCACATATATGACAGTGGCACACAAATCAACATGCGAAAGAGCACGATGTGATAATGACAAGACCATATCACGAAATGATAACATACGGTGAAGTCTGCGCAGCAAAAAGGGCGTTTTCTAGCCTCTCTTTTAAAACTAATTCTGCAACTAAATAACTTCGAATTTAATCAAACTCACTATGTACAGACGAGTGGCACCTCGATGGGCACGAAGATAGGACCGAATTACGCCAACATATTCATGGGCACATTGGAGGACAGGTTTCTTGCCACGTGCGCCCTAAAACCGTTATACTATAAGCGCTTTATTGACGATATCTTTTTGATATGGCATCACGGGGAAACTGAACTTTTGTCTTTTGTGGAAAGCTTTAACAATTTTCATCCATCAATCTCCTTCTCGTTCGCCTACTCAGCATCAAACATAAACTTTCTGGACGTCACGGTATGCATATCAGGTGATAAACTAATGACAAAGCTTTACAGAAAGTCGACTGATAGACACCGCTACCTTCATTTTGAAAGTAGCCACGTAAGACACAACAAGACAAGCATACCATACAGCCAGGCGCTCCGTTTTAAAAGGTTGTGCTCCGCACAATCTGACTTCAGGGATAATTGTGACAAGCTCAGTGATGCACTAACAAGACAAAAGTACTCGCCTCAGATAATTGACGATGCCATTAAACGTGCTAATGAAGTGGACAGGAGCGTGCTCCTCCACTCCAACAAGCCTGCTCAACAGCGACCATCTACAAACCTCATATTAACGTATTCCGCATCAGCACCAAACGTTAACCACATCCTACGAAGGCACCACAACATTCTTATGCAGAGCGACCGTCTCAAAAACATATTTTCGGAATCGCCACGTGTAGTCTATCGCCGGTCGAGAAACTTGCACAATATGCTGACTTCATCTGTACTAACTCATCCTGCCTATTCAGGTTGCCACCCTTGTGGCAAACCACGTTGCAAGGTTTGCGTACACATGACCACCTCTATTTCAGCCCACAGTTCGGCGTCAAATTTCACAATGAAAATAAATGGTGATTACGATTGCGATACAAGTAACTGTGTGTACCTACTTGAGTGCTCAGTCTGTAAGCTTCAGTACTTAGGCCACACAGCGACACCATTCAGACTGCGGTTTAATAACCACAAGGTGCATGTCACAACTTTTCCTAACCTACCCCCATCTAAGCACCTGAATGCGACAGGACATTCACTCGATAACCTAACAGCAACCATATTAGAATCTGGTTTTAAGTCTCACCACGAACGGGAAGCGCGCGAATCATTTCTCATCTACAAATTTAAAGCACTGTCATTCGGCATTAACGAAAGCGCAGGAAAGCTCACGTTCCTGGGCGCACGTTCAGCAATGGGATCACTATGTCACGGACAAGGCTAAATTCCCTATCACATGTCTGCAGCTTTCATCAGTTTTCAGCCTGTAACATACAATTCTGTTATATTTCGTTCTCATGAATGCCATGTATCTCACTTTTACCAGTTTTTTTTTAAATCACCATCGTCACATATTGCTGTTCTCGTTGCTTTACATCTGTTTTTTGTTAATTCTTTTAGCGCATTGTTTCTGGTTGTTTACCTATGTTTCTTGTTAGTTCATCGAGTTGTTTTAACGCAATATTGTTAAATGCATTCGTGGTACATTATCACCCTTGTTATGTTGATCCTTTCCGTGACTGTGAAAAACGCCCTTTTTTGCTGCGCAGACTTCACCGTATGTTATCATTTCGTGACATCGTCTTGTCATTATCACATCATGCTCTTTCGCATGTTGATTTGTGTGCCACTGTCATATATGTGACATTTGATATTAAATAGACACGTGTTGGGGGCCCCCAATGTATATAAGCAGCACGTTGACATTTGCAATGTATTCCCTGACGAAGACCGGACCCCGGCCGAAACGTAGGAGCAATAAAAGTTTTCGCACGTTTGTCCGCTCAAGCCAATTTCTATTCATCACTGGATTCACAGAAGACACTCGCTGGATATCCAAAGACTATGAATCCCGCACGGACAACGTCGAGAACTACTTGGGTGAAGTTACCAAGGACTGCTGTGAAAACAGCGGTCATAGGCGACTCACAAACGAAGTATATTTTTCATCACTTTGACCCACAACAAGAAGGCACACCAGCCTTCATTAGCAAGCCCGGTGCGTGTATAGACGATGTCCCGGAACTCTTGAAGTTGGTTCCACCCACGACGACACATTTGATCATCCACATTGGCACCAATGATTTGGTGAAAAGCAGCGGACGTGTGACCTTCTCAAGGTACAAGCACCTTCTAGATGTTGTTTTCAGCGGAAGGGCCAACATTCATCGTATATACGCCAGTCTGATCCTTCCTAGGAGCCTAAACCGCCGCCGTGGTGGCAACAACGAAGCTTTGGTCCGACACTGCAACCGTGAGGCGTGCGACTTTAACAGCCGCTTGCGTATGTTTTGTCGACGCTATAGACATGTGTATTTCCTCGACCATGCCTTGGAATGGTTCCCGTCGAATCGCTTCTTTGCAGCCGACGGCCTGCACCCTAGTTTTGAAGGAGTTGCAGTAATGGCCAGTCACATCAAGCACTTGTCTTTTCGACATCTCTTTAATTCGTCGCCATCTTCCTGGGGCGACCACGCAACCACCCAGCCGTCCAAGCGGGATTCGACTCGCTTGCTACCTCCGTCACATCAACGCACTAGCCAGGCTTTCGCCAGCACACCGAGTCCACAAAGACCTTCTACCGAAGCCAGTTTGCCACCTCAACCACAGAGGCACCCCCGCAACGCAACTAAAAGGTCTGAAATTGATTCTTCATGTTCCCATCCGTATTCTTTGAGAAGTGCTAATCGCTCTACAACTGTGAATACTTCCCGTGATTGACTCGCAAATGCCCCCACCAGTGTAACTGTACACTCCAGTAATTTCCTAAAGATTAGGAAAGTTATTGAAAAACGTGTCCGATGTGAAATGCATGAGTTTGCATTGTCGTCATACGTGGCTTCCCAAAAAGTACCAAAACGCCTTCAGCTTTCCTTCAAACCAGCTACATCAGAAATGTCTAGCCATAATTTAGAACGTTGGAATGACACGCTGGGGAAAGCGTCTTTGGACCTTACCCGCATTGTAATCAAACACTACAGCTCATTGGCAAAGAACTTAAGCAACCAAGAACGACAGTTACGAAGCGCCCATTCAATTAGTTCCGACGAACGCATTTTGCTTCAAGATTACGAACAAAGGAAGCGATTAGAAATCCAAGCAAGGAAATCTGCAAAGATGGTTCGCGATAACGTTTTACCTTCACCGCTACCAGCACTCTCGTCCACCGGCGCTTCAAATATATCCGGTCAGGCTATTGATAATGAGAACCAGTTTACTAACATTATCAATATTTCGAACATCAAACTTACAAACCCTGAAATGTCTCTTCTTTCTCGTGGTCTCAACTTCTGTCCGGCAACTGGCAGGTACAATGAATTTCAGCTCGTAAAGGACCTTGACGACTTTGCGCGGAACATGAGACTACGTGAATTTTTTCATGAACGATCCTCATCCAACAGCGTGTCATCCAGTAAACATTGGACACCACCGGTACAACGTGACAAGTGCCTTGATATGTACATTTCAGCTGTCCAACACGATATTCTTGAAGCGTATAACCAGAAAAATTCTTTCAAACACAACTTGACCTCAAATGAAAGGAAAGCCATTAGGACATTGCAGAACCGTTCAGACATTGTTATCAACCCCGCTGACAAAAGCGGTGCAGTAGTGGTAATGAATACCTCCGACTATATCGCTGAAGCATTGAGACAGTTAGGTGACACTGCATACTATAGGCAGCTCAGTCACGACCCAACTGAGGACTTCAAACGTATTATTGCCGAGGCCCTTGGGGAACTTTTACAAAAAGGGTGCATCAGTAAAATGACGATGGAATCACTAATACCGCTTAGTCCTGTTGCAGGAAGGTTTTATTTATTACCGAAGGTGCACAAACCAAATAACCCCGGTCGTCCAATAGTTTCGGCTATTGGTACGGTTACTGAACCTCTTTCCGGCTACATTAACGCTCTTATCAGAGTAATTCCCGCCTCCTTTCCCTCGTATCTTCGAGACACTAACCATTTCTTGAGTGACATTGCTGATCTTGACGTCCCCGACAAAGCGCTACTAGTCACTCTAGACGTAGCTTCTCTATACACGAATATCCCGCATGACGACGGCATTCAGTCCGTAATACGTGCATATGACGAATCTTCGCTAGACAAACCTATTGACAGCTCAACTCTAGCCTCTCTTTTAAAACTAATTCTGCAACTAAATAACTTCGAATTTAATCAAACTCACTATGTACAGACGAGTGGCACCTCGATGGACACGAAGATAGGACCGAATTACGCCAATATATTCATGGGCACATTGGAGGACAGGTTTCTTGCCACGTGTGCCCTAAAACCGTTATACTATAAGCGCTTTATTGACGATATCTTTTTGATATGGCATCACGGGGAAACTGAACTTTTGTCTTTTGTGGGAAGCTTTAACAATTTTCATCCATCAATCTCCTTCTCGCTCGCCTACTCAGCATCAAACATAAACTTTCTGGACGTCACGGTATGCATATCAGGTGATAAACTAATGACAAAGCTTTACAGAAAGTCGACTGATAGACACCGCTACCTTCATTTTGAAAGTAGCCACGTAAGACACAACAAGACAAGCATACCATACAGCCAGGCGCTCCGTTTTAAAAGGTTGTGCTCCGCACAATCTGACTTCAGGGATAATTGTGACAAGCTCAGTGATGCACTAACAAGGCAAAAGTACCCGCCTCAGATAATTGACGATGCCATTAAACGTGCTAATGAAGTGGACAGGAGCGTGCTCCTCCACTCCAACAAGCCTGCTCAACAGCGACCATCTACAAACCTCATATTAACGTATTCCGCATCAGCACCAAACGTTAATCACATCCTACGAAGGCACCACAACATTCTTATGCAGAGCGACCGTCTCAAAAACATATTTTCGGAATCGCCACGTGTAGTCTATCGCCGGTCGAGAAACTTGCACAATATGCTGACTTCATCTGTACTGACTCATCCTGCCTATTCAGGTTGCCACCCTTGTGGCAAACCACGTTGCAAGGTTTGCGTACACATGACCACCTCTATTTCAGCCCACAGTTCGGCGTCAAATTTCACAATGAAAATAATGGTGATTACGACTGCGATACAAGTAACTGTGTGTACCTACTTGAGTGCTTAGTCTGTAAGCTTCAGTACTTAGGCCACACAGCGACACCATTCAGACTGCGGTTTAATAACCACAAGGTGCATGTCACAACTTTTCCTAACCTACCCCCATCTAAGCACCTGATTGCGACAGGACATTCACTCGATAACCTAACAGGAACCATATTAGAATCTGGTTTTAAGTCTCACCACGAACGGGAAGCGCGCGAATCATTTCTCATCTACAAATTTAAAGCACTGTCATTCGGCATTAACGAAAGCGCAGGAAAGCTCACGTTCCTGGGCGCACGTTCAGCAATGGGATCACTATGTCGCGGACAAGGCTAAATTCCCTATCACATGTCTGCAGCTTTCATCAGTTTTCAGCCTGTTACATATAATTCTGTTATATTTCGTTCTCATGAATGCCATGTATCTCACTTTTACCAAAGTTTTTTTTTTTAAATCACCATCGTCACATATTGCTGTTCTCGTTGCTTTACATCTGTTTTTTGTTAATTCTTTTAGCGCATTGTTTCTGGTTGTTTACCTATGTTTCTTGTTAGTTCATCGAGTTGTTTTAGCGCAATATTGTTAAATGCATTCGTGGTACATTATCACCCTTGTTATGTTGATCCTTTCCGTGACTGTGAAAAACGCCCTTTTTTGCTGCAGAGACTTCACCGTTTGTTATCATTTCGTGATATGGTCTTGTCATTATCACATCGTGCTCTTTCGCATGTTGATTTGTGTGCCACTGTCATATATGTGACATTTGATATTATATAGACACGTGTTGGGGGCCCCCAATGTATATAAGCAGCACGTTGACATTTGCAATGTATTCCCTGACGAAGGCCGGACCCTGGCCGAAACGTAGGAGCAATAAAAGTTTTCGCACGTTTGTCCGCTCAAGCCAATTTCTATTCATCACTGGATTCACAGAAGACACTCGCTGGATATCCAAAGACTATGAATCCCGCACGGACAACGTCGAGAACTACTTGGGTGAAGTTACCAAGGACTGCTGTGAAAACAGCGGTCATAGGCGACTCACAAACGAAGTATATTTTTCATCACTTTGACCCACAACAAGAAGGCACACCAGCCTTCATTAGCAAGCCCGGTGCGTGTATAGACGATGTCCCGGAACTCTTGAAATTGGTTCCACCCACGACGACACATTTGATCATCCACATTGGCACCAATGATTTGGTGAAAAGCAGCGGACGTGTGACCTTCTCAAGGTACAAGCACCTTCTAGATGTTGTTTTCAGCGAAAGGGCCAACATTCATCGTATATACGCCAGTCTGATCCTTCCTAGGAGCCTAAACCGCCACCGTGGTGGCAACAACGAAGCTTTGGTCCGACACTGCAACCGTGAGGCGTGCGACTTTAACAGCCGCTTGCGTATGTTTTGTCGACGCTCTAGACAAGTGTATTTCCTCGACCATGCCTTGGAATGGTTCCCGTCGAATCGCGTCTTTGCAGCCGACGGCCTTCACCCTAGTTTTGAAGGAGTTGCAGTAATGGCCAGTCACATCAAGCACTTGTCTTTTCGACATCTCTTTAATTCGTCGCCATCTTCCTGGGGCGACCACGCAACCACCCAGCCGTCCAAGCGGGATTCGACTCGCTTGCTACCTCCGTCACATCAACGCACTAGCCAGGCTTTCGCCAGCACACCGAGTCCACAAAGACCTTCTACTGAAGCCAGTTTGCCACCTCAACCACAGAGGCACCCCCGCAACGCAACTAAAAGGTCTGAAATTGATTCTTCATGTTCCCATCCATATTCTTTGAGAAGTGCTAATCGCTCTACAACTGTGAATACTTCCCGTGATTGACTCGCAAATGCCCCCACCAGTGTAACTGTACACTCCAGTAATTTCCTAAAGATTAGGAAAGTTATTGAAAAACGTGTTCGATGTGAAATGCATGAGTTTGCATTGTCGTCATACGTGGCTTCCCAAAAAGTACCAAAAGGCCTTCAGCTTTCCTTCAAAGCAGCTACATCAGAAATGTCTAGCCATAATTTAGAACGTTGGAATGGCACGCTGGGGAAAGCGTCTTTGGACCTTACCCGCATTGTAATCAAACACTACAGCTTATTGGCAAAAAACTTAAGCAACCAAGAACGACAGTTACTAAGCGCCCATTCAATTAGTTCCGACGAACGCATTTTGCTTCAAGATTACGAACAAAGGAAGCGATTAGAAATCCAAGCAAGGAAATCTGCAAAGATGGTTCGCGATAACGTTCTACCTTCACCGCTACCAGCACTCTCGTCCACCGGCGCTTCAAATATATCCGGTCAGGCTATTGATAATGAGAACCAGTTTACTAACATTATCAATATTTCGAACATCAAACTTACAAACCCTGAAATGTCTCTTCTTTCTCGTGGTCTCAACTTCTGTCCGGCAACTGGCAGGTACAATGAATTTCAGCTCGTAAAGGACCTTGACGACTTCGCGCGGAACATGAGACTACGTGAATTTTTTCATGAACGATCCTCATCCAACAGCGTGTCATCCAGTAAACATTGGACACCACCGGTACAACCTGACAAGTGCCTTGATATGTACATTTCAGCTGTCCAACACGATATTCTTGAAGCATATAACCAGAAAAATTCTTTCAAACACAACTTGACCTCAAATGAAAGGAAAGCCATTAGGACATTGCAGAACCGTTCAGACATTGTTATCAAGCCCGCTGACAAAGGCGGTGCAGTAGTGGTAATGAATACCTCCGACTATATCGCTGAAGCATTGAGACAGTTAGGTGACACTGCATACTATAGGCAGCTCAGTCACGACCCAACTGAGGACTTCAAACGTATTATTGCCGAGGCCCTTGGGGAACTTTTACAAAAAGGGTGCATCAGTAAAAAGACGATGGAATCACTAATACCGCTTAGTCCTGTTGCAGGAAGGTTTTATTTATTACCGAAGGTGCACAAACCAAATAACCCCGGTCGTCCAATAGTTTCGGCTATTGGCACGGTTACTGAACCTCTTTCCGGCTACATTAACGCTCTTATCAGAGTAATTCCCGCCTCCTTTCCCTCGTATCTTCGAGACACTAACCATTTCTTGATTGACATTGCTGATCTTGACGTCCCCGACAAGGCGCTACTAGTCACTCTAGACGTAGCTTCTCTATACACGAATATCCCGCATGACGACGGCATTCAGTCCGTAATACGTGCATATGACGAATCTTCGCTAGACAAACCTATTGACAGCTCAACTCTAGCCTCTCTTTTAAAACTAATTCTGCAACTAAATAACTTCGAATTTAATCAAACTCACTATGTACAGACGAGTGGCACCTCGATGGGCACGAAGATAGGACCGAATTACGCCAATATATTCATGGGCACATTGGAGGACAGGTTTCTTGCCACGTGCGCCCTAAAACCGTTATACTATAAGCGCTTTATTGACGATATCTTTTTGATATGGCATCACGGGGAAACTGAACTTTTGTCTTTTGTGGAAAGCCTTAACAATTTTCATCCATCAATCTCCTTCTCGCTCGCCTACTCAGCATCAAACATAAACTTTCTGGACGTCACGTTATGCATATCAGGTGATAAACTAATGACAAAGCTTTACAGAAAGTCGACTGATAGACACCGCTACCTTCATTTTGAAAGTAGCCACGTAAGACACAACAAGACAAGCATACCATACAGCCAGGCGCTCCGTTTTAAAAGGTTGTGCTCCGCACAATCTGACTTCAGGGATAATTGTGACAAGCTCAGTGATGCACTAACAAGACAAAAGTACCCGCCTCAGATAATTGACGATGCGATTAAACGTGCTAATGAAGTGGACAGGAGCGTGCTCCTCCACTCCAACAAGCCTGCTCAACAGCGACCATCTACAAACCTCATATTAACGTATTCCGCATCAGCACCAAACGTTAACCACATCCTACGAAGGCACCACAACATTCTTATGCAGAGCGACCGTCTCAAAAACATATTTTCGGAATCGCCACGTGTAGTCTATCGCCGGTCGAGAAACTTGCACAATATGCTGACTTCATCTGTACTAACTCATCCTGCCTATTCAGGTTGCCACCCTTGTGGCAAACCACGTTGCAAGGTTTGCGTACACATGACCACCTCTATTTCAGCCCACAGTTCGGCGTCAAATTTCACAATGAAAATTAATGGTGATTACGATTGCGATACAAGTAACTGTGTGTACCTACTTGAGTGCTCAGTCTGTAAGCTTCAGTACTTAGGCCACACAGCGACACCATTCAGACTGCGGTTTAATAACCACAAGGTGCATGTCACAACTTTTCCTAACCTACCCCCATCTAAGCACCTGATTGCGACAGGACATTCACTCGATAACCTAACAGCAACCATATTAGAATCTGGTTTTAAGTCTCACCACGAACGGGAAGCACGCGAATCATTTCTCATCTACAAATTTAAAGCACTGTCATTCGGCATTAACGAAAGCGCAGGAAAGCTCACGTTCCTGGGCGCACGTTCAGCAATGGGATCACTATGTCACGGACAAGGCTAAATTCCCTATCACATGTCTGCAGCTTTCATCAGTTTTCAGCCTGTTACATACAATTCTGTTATATTTCGTTCTCATGAGTGCCATGTATCTCACTTTTACCAAAGTTTTTTTTTTAAATCACCATCGTCACATATTGCTGTTCTCGTTGCTTTACATCTGTTTTTTGTTAATTCTTTTAGCGCATTGTTGCTGGTTGTTTACCTATGTTGCTTGTTAGTTCATCGAGTTGTTTTAACGCAATATTGTTAAAGGCATTCGTGGTACATTATCACCCTTGTTATGTTGATCCTTTCCGTGACTGTGAAAAACGCCCTTTTTTGCTGCGCAGACTTCACCGTATGTTATCATTTCGTGATATGGTCTTGTCATTATCACATCGTGCTCTTTCGCATGTTGATTTGTTTGCCACTGTCATATATGTGACATTTGATATTAAATAGACACGTGTTGGGGGCCCCCAATGCATATAAGCAGCACGTTGACATTTGCAATGTATTCCCTGACGAAGGCCGGACCCCGGCCGAAACGTAGGAGCAATAAAAGTTTTCGCACGTTTGTCCGCTCAAGCCAATTTCTATTCATCACTGGATTCACAGAAGACACTCGCTGGATATATATATATATATATATATATATATATATATATATATATATATATATATATATATATATATATATATTACGGTGAATGACGGCGTCGCCAAAATTCAGCCGAGAGTGTCCATATAATTGCTGCCGCAGTAATTTTGAAAAGCCGGAATTTTCCTGGAGTCTTCGAATGTTAGTGTTCTTGGAAAGAATTTTATTCCCACATTACGAAAGACTTGGCCAATGTTTTGACAGAAAGTGTTTCCTTTTGTTTTCTTTTTTAAAAACACTGGTACAGAGTATTCATATGGTTAAAATACATTGGCACTTGGCCTACGTTGACGCTTACCTGAATGGTCAAGACACTCGCTTTTGAACCGTTCCGCCTAAGGTGTGAAACCCGACCCCACTGACGGATCTTTCTTTTACTATTTCCTTACAATGCCCAAGTAATCATTGAAACACAATGTCGTGGCTTTTTTGTAAGCGGAAATGATTCTGCAGATCATACTGCTCGCAGGTCACATGAAGAAGCAAACAGCGTTCCGATTCCGCTTTCAAGAGCGGACGTGGCGAGGCAGATTCGTCAACTTGGCCGCAGTCTCACACTGACTGAGTGGAACAACCAAGCATACGACGTACAAGACTACACGAACTTGACTCTTCATTACAACTCCGGCCTGCACCAGGCCTACATCAACGTGAAGCTTCGCTTCTATATCGCCTTTGGCTGGGAGCTGCTTTCAAGAAAGCTTGTACCACGTTAATCAGAATGACTGACGGTGCGGCATGCGATGTTTGCGGCACAGATGAAAATATTGAACACCTGCTGTGCCACTGTCCTCAATTTGCTTCAGACAGACAAGTACTTGTAAACGCAATGCGGCGACTGGATGATAGGCCTCTTTCTCTGCAAGGGCTATTACAGCAGCGTCCACATCCCTCGACAGCCCACAAAGCAGTGAAAGCCCTGCTATGTTTCTTGAGAAAGACGGGTTTGTGTGAACGCCTCTGACTTGCGGTGAACTTCTACACGCTGCAGTGAAATTACTGTCAGTCTCTCCTTTTTTTCCTTCTCTTCCCTCTGTCTCATCTTTCTTATCCCCTATCTAATCACGCAGTGTAGGGTAGCCAACCGGGTGTCTTTCTGGTTAACCTCCCTGCCTTCTCCGCTTTGATGCTTCCTTCCTCCACTATTTCCTTACAGGAGTTTTATAACATTTTAAAACCCCATGGTATTCGACTTATTATACGTATTACCACTTCGAAATGACCTCGAAGATGTGCTTGTTGCTCATGCTGTAGACAGACAACTACGTAGTGACGCAACAAACCTTACTTGAATGTCCTCAGGGTAACGAATCTGTGTGATAATGAGCGCACTTAGACGGTCAAAGCACTTTGATGAAGAAAATGATCTCCATTACTTCTTTTTTTTTGTTTCTGATTTGGTGAGCTTGCTTCTCTTGCATACTGAAGCTTTAGCGCACAGACACGGGGACAAATACGACAGGGACGCAGGGACCAGCGCATTTGTCCTCGTGCGTGTCAGCTAAAGCTTCAGTATGAAACAAAACCAACTAGCCCATCTTTCCGTACTACTGCTTTCCTTGGCTTCTTCGCCATCACAGGGTAGCCAGTCAGTTTAAAGACTGGCTAACCTCCCTGTCTTTCCACTTCTTTCTTCCTTCCTCTCTTCCTTTCTCCCGAGCTGGAGCTTGCCTTGATGCTTTAGCTTCCCCACAATGCATGTAAAAAATGCAACCGAAAAAGTTGAGACACTTATCCCCCCTGATAAGGCTCAACATTTGTTTGACGTCACTGTGCAACAAAGCTTATACTGTACGTTTACATTAGCCTCCCAAGCTGAAGCTTCGACTAATGCGTCAGCTTTCCCACAATTCATGTAAAAAAAGTAGCCGACAATGTTGAGGCGCTTATCACCTCTGATAAGGCTCAAGCTTTGTCTGACGTCACACGGTGCAACGAAGGATATACTGTACGTTTATATCAGAATTCCGAGCTGAAGCTTCTTCGGGTGCGGTGGCTTTCCAGCAATGCATGTCAAAAAAGCAGCTGAAAAAGTTCAGGCCCTTATCATCCCTGATACGGCTCAACTTTTGTCGGACGTCACACTATGCAACGAAGGATATACTGTACGCAAAGTCAATCTAATTAGGTCGAGAAAGTCGCAACGAAAAGTCGTCCGAAACTTATTGCGACACACATGAACAACCGTGTGACGATTGAAGTGCGACTAGTTGAAGAGAAGACAAATATTGAAAAAAAACCGTTTATTTTCAATATTTTATTTTATTTCTTACCAAAAATTAGTAGATTACTTTAAGAAATAAACTTTTGTCAATGGTATGTGGTTTGGCACCCGATTTTGTTCGTTTAGTTTCAGAAACAGCGTGGATATGCAGGCAGTCTGGTGACATGAGCCCACAGTCTGGCCTTTGAGCGTGCGTTTAGTTAGGCGTGTTCATCGGTTCGGCGCATTGCCAGGCTAACGAGGCATTGCTCACTTTTCCGTACTGATTTCGTGGGTTTCTTCAGTCGTTTACGTATTTTTATGCGCTGTTTACTAGAGTGGCATTTCACAGTTCAATTAGCTCACAGCAAGTGCTGAGTCGTGCAATTGCCGACTGCTTTCGCTGGCCAACAGTCAGCGTACCCTCGCCTCTGGTGACGGTGAACACGACACGCTAAGCAACGAGACGCTGAACTCTACAGCTGCCAAAACTACATTTTCAAAGCTGCTGTCTTGCTGCAGTGGTTTTCAACGATTGGGTAACGTGAGTTTTAGAACTGTTATTCTATTGTGCCAGTGAAGAGTTTTCTCACAATTGCCTCTGCGAAGTTTCTTATACATATTGAAAGTACGTAATTTGGGAAATAAAACAAGTTTGCTGCCACAATCCTTGTTTTTGTTTGTGTTCTTTCTAGCATGTAATTGGCGAGACTTAATTAAGGCGAAATGAGATTGCGTATTATTACACACCTAAAAAGTCAGCAGTTAAGAAAAAAATTAAATTTCGTGCCATGTAGGGTGAATGCGTGACGTCGCTACCACTTCCGGCAGTGACGCCATATTTTATGTTTTATTATTTTTTGTGTGAGGGTTGTTGTCCCGACCTCACGTAGATGGCGACGGTGGCAGCTAGCCACAGACTACTGGATCCATGGGCGTCTATGGAAGTTATGATACCAGTTTACAAATACCTTGCTATACGTTTAATTAGTCTCCCAAGCTGAAGCTTCCCTTGATGCGTAGGCTTTCCCGCAATGCATGTCACAAAAACAGCCGAAAACGTTGAGGCCTTTATCACCACTGATAAGGCTCAACTTTTGTCTGACGTCACACTCTGCAACGAAGCTTATACTGTACGTTTACAATAAAGTCTCCCGAGCTGAAGCTTCCCCTAATGCGATGGCTTTCCCGCAATGCATGTAAAAAAGCAGCCGAAAAAGTTGAGGCTCTTATCACCTCTGATAAGACTCAAGTTTCGTCTAACGTCACATAGCGCAATGAAGGATATGTTTACGTTTATATTAGCCTCCGAAGCTGAAGTTTCCCCTGTTGCGTTGTCTTTCCCGCAATGAATGTAAAAAAGCAGCCAAAAAGTTGAGGCTCTTATTATACTTGATAAGGCTGAACTTTTGTGTGGACGTCACGCCGTGCAACGAAGGATGTAGTGTACGTCTATATCAGTCTCCCGAGCTGAAGCTTCCCCTGATGCGTTGGTTTTCCCATAATACATGTCAAAAAGCGGTTGAAAAAGTTGAGGCTGTTATCACCCCTGATAAGGCTGAACATTTGTCTGACGTCACACCGCGCAACAAAGGATATACTTAAGTTTATTTTAGTCTCTTTAGGTGAAACTTCCGCTGGTGCGTTGGCTTTGCCGCAATGCGTGTCAAAAAGCAGCCGAAGAAGCTGAGGCCTTTATTACCTCTGATAGAGCTCTACTTTTGTGCGACGTCACACCTTGAGCCGGTGGACCTAATATTGCATCTTTTCGTTTTGTATATGTCGGAAACGCTAAAGAAATTTGAGGACGTCAGACAAAAGCTGAGCCTTATCAGGGATGATAAGGGCTACAACGTTTTCTGCTACATTTTGACATACATAGCGACAAAGCCATCGCATCAGGGGAAAGTTCAACTCGTGAGACTCCAACATAAACATACGGTATATTCTTCCATTGCATGGTGTGACGTCATACAAAAGTTGAGCGTTATCAGGGGTGATAAAAGCCTCAACTTTTTCGTCTGCTTTTGAACATGCATTGCGGGAAAGCAAGCACGTCAGGGTAAGCTTTGTCTCTGTAAGCCATAATATAAACGCACAGTACATCCTTCGTTGCAAGCTGTGACCTGAGACAAAACTCCACCCTTATCAGGGGTGATAAGAGCCCCAAATTTTTTCGTCTGGTTTTCGACATGCATTGCGGGAGAGCCAAAGCATCGGGGGGGGGGAGCTTCTGCTAGGGAGGCTCCTACGCGCACAGAAGGTCCATTTTTGCACGGTGTGATGTCACACTAAAGTTGAGTCGCTATCACAGAGTTTCTTACAATTATTTTCACGCTTATTATTCACCTCCAGCCTGCAGGTTGCAACCTCGGAACATCTCCTGCATATTTACCTCCACTGTATTACCATATTTCTTACTCGGCTAATAAAGATTGATTGATGACTTGATTTACTTACACTACTCGAAAAGGAGACTGCGAGCGGAGCTTGGATATGTCAACGGCAAAGAGGCCACCTCGATGATGAAAGGTGTCTGTTCATCCATCCATCTCTTTGCCACGTAATAGGAATCGCACTCAAGAAGCATATATAGAAAACAAAATAAAACTTGTAGGATGTGTTGAGTTTCGACACCACTGACTCACGCTCCGAAGGCGAGTGCCTTACCCACAGGGGTAAAGGCCCAGGCGTGCACTGCATCAGGATCTCTGAACCTCGCGAATGTGCCATGAAGAAATTCACGTATCAAAAAAAATTGCAATGCTGCACTGAGTTTTGAACCTAGGACCTCACTCTCCAAAGGCGAGTATCTTACCCACTACGCTAAAGACCCAGGCATGCAGTACGTGTGAATCTCACAATCCTATTAATGTGCTAAAGATAAATAAACTCATAAAATAAAACTTTGAGGTATTGTTGAGTTTCGAACCCCTGGTGCCACACTCCGATGTCGAATGTCTCGGCTCCTGGGCTAAAAAAAAGCACACTTGCAGAACTCAGGCCGACATTCTACTAGTGAAGATATTTTACACTGTGGGCCATTATTCTGCCATGAATTTTCAGTTCAGTAAGGAAGCCCAATGACCAAAGCCCTAGCTTGATTAACCTTCCTGGCTCTCTCCTTCGTTCATATCTCTCTCTCTATCTCGCCTTAACAAAAAAAAAAGAGTACGTAGACCAAATTGTTCTAGTGGAAGAAAAATTCGTCCTGGTCCGGGAGCCAGGACGAATTTTCTTTTAAGTAGAAGATCTTTGTCCGAAAAATCCTTGCGGATTTTCTCGTGGGTTCATGCTACGAATGTGTGGGTGAAATTTCTCTCTTTTATAAGTCTTCACTGACTTGCGGGATTCGGTAGAACTGACTCGCTTTAGCAAGGCTCACCGATAACCACACCGATTAAGAAAGTAGCACCCTTGGGTAGCTTCGTAGCGCACTGTTCCTCGTGAAAATTTTCGATGAAGTTTCAAATGCCCAGGCCATCGCTAAATAGAATGTTTCAAATCGGGGTTGTGTGATACCAGTGTGATGAGTATCCAGAGTTAGGCTCATTAGAAACATCTTCCTATTCTGTCACAGAATTGCTCGTCGTGGAGCTCCCGCAAATGACCCTCCAATGGCACAAAAATAACGACAATAGCAACAAACATGTCACAACAGTACTGAAAGTTGGGCGAGTTGGTACTCATTCATGACTTCTTTGCGCAAACACGTACACGGACACAAGGAAAAGAGGCAAACAACACGGGCGCCCGTGTTGTTTGCCTCTTTTCCTTGTGTCCGTGTACGTGTTTGCGCAAAGAAGTCATAAACATGTCATAATCTTTCAAACATATGTATTTTGAACAGGAGAAAGCAAATAACTTTATTACAATGGGCCATGAAACAATAACATCGTGACCTCATGTAATGACCTTGACCTTGAGGCAGATATTCGCATATTCGATTCTTCATTTTACGAGCACACTTGCCGCGCGATTTCCTCATATTTACTATAGAATATCCTTGCGTTATTTCTTTTATGATCAAATCATCGCAACGAACACATCATGGCGAACACAGAATCATCGCTCAATTTGGTTGGCTGCTTATCGTCATTTGCTTGTGGAATTTATGACACGAAGAAAGCCTTCACGATTATCGTTAGGATCACCGTGATTGAAATACAACGTGATTCAAGCGCACCATTCAGAGAAGTGTTTCGGTATTTTCCATAATATCACAGCTCACATCATCTCGCCAACACGGCTGCGACGACTAGACTTGTCGCATATGACATCATGCGTCTACAGAATCACACCTCCATCACTTCCAACTGTGTGTCAGTGAAAGCCCGCATCAGATCACGTGCCTCCGAGGGCTCACAGTATGGGAATCGGCTGACGCTTTGCAAAGGAGACGACACAGAAACGTGGTAAATCAGACACTTCTTTTGCCTGTTTTACGAATACTGTACAAACAGCTCCATATGTGCTCCAGTCTGATTGAAAGTGATCTATATCACTGTCAGCGCAGTGCTTCGTCACAGTGCTCCTTAGTTAAACCTTTTCTGAGGCCTGCGATCGCAAATTTGTGCGTTCACGCATTCAAGAAATGCGCAGCAAGGGTATAGAAGTTATCTCAACGATGCTTGCGAAGCGGCTGTATGACATGGTCCAACGTCAATATGTGGACAGGGAAATAGGAGATCATAACCGACATCGCTGGATAAAAGCAGAACTCGCTGTTAAAACACACGAAGCGTAAATACTAAAACCAGCACTCTACGAGAAGCACGCCATGTAGTTTACCGCGAACCACGCTAGAAGAGATGAACGTCAGTTCCTTGAAACGTTTTCTTCTGGGCTCGGCTTTTAGCGAAGCGTCACTTGGAGTTCTGTGAGGTAACTTACACACTTCGAAGTGAATACAGACTAGATGCAATGTCACCGCATCAGTGTCCATAGATGCTGTATTCTTCTTTGTTCGACGCAAGAAACGCTACGAGATGGTCCACGTAAACAGGAGTGAGAACGGCAGTTTCAAGGCAAGGGCCACGGCATGCCACTGAAGTCCACCGGTCCACCAAGTCCAGCGTCCGCTTGCAGCAAGCTCATGACGACCGCCATGAAAACATGGAAACGACGAGCCATAGACGCCTCGTCGTTTCCTTCACTGTTGCCCCGACTTTTGGCAGTCAGGATCTACCGACTCACGAAGCTGTTCACCAGGTCCAGATCTAGGATGAAGAAGCAGAACGTAAAACTACACGCCAAATCTCTTGCTGAAGTAAGTATACGGGAGTGTAATACAATCTTGTTTGAACTAGATATTGTTGATACCATTGTTTCACATTTTTGCTACTCCATATTTTTTGGGCTGTTAGAATCGTTCGTGACCATTTAAAGGGGCTCTAAACACTTTTTTAAGTAGCCATAGAATGGATTCACTGAAAGAGCTTATTGCCTCACGAATTTAATGCCGCAAAAATATAAGAAACTCTCCAGTACGAGCGGTGTTACAAAGAATTGTCGCACGCTGCAATCGCGTTCTTTCTTCTCTCATCCCGGCGAAAACGCTGGAGGCTAAGCAGGGAGGGATGGCAGGGGAAAAGAAAACACATCACGCGTACCTCGTTACCATGAGCACTTTTTTTCTTCGAACACGAGGTCTTTTTTCGTGTGATCGCGCGCGCACACATGGAAAAGTCGCGTCCTCTCGCGGCGATCCCTGTAATGACCAAGCGCAACATGTTCAAATCAGCCAATGGCTGATAGATGGTTTTGTACGCATGAATTTTGAGCGTCTTTCGTTATTTCTAGAGAGAAGAGAAAACAATTTTGAGCTGACTTAGATAAATGGTGAATTTAAGACTGCGTTCTGCGCTATAAAATAGGGCTCGCATTTTCTCGGGAGCCTCTACTACCGATCAGCAGCATTTCATGACCATGCTCAACCTTGTTGCAGGGCCTCTTTAACAAATTTGTTGGGTTCCAGGATGTAAGTAAGGCGTCGTTAAAAACAATAAGAATTGGAAGAAAACTGTCACCTCTGTTTTGGAAGCGATACAAGTGCCCCGTATTGCACGTCGTGTAAAGAGTCTTTGTTTGACATGTTCTTTTTTTCAGCCATTACTACTAATAATAATACTGCTTGGGGTTTAACGTCCCAAGTCACCATATGATTATGAGAGACACCTTAGTGATGGGTCCAGAAATTTTGTCCACCTGGGGTTCTTTAACGTGAACCTATATTTAAGTGCACAGGCCTCAAGCCTTTTTGCCTCCATTGAAAATGCGGCCGCCGCAGCCGAGATTCGATCCCGCGACTTGCGGGTAAGTAGCCGAGTGCCTTAGCCATTAGATCACCGTGTCGGGTTTGTTTAGCCATTACCGTACGTCCACTCAAGGCCTAATTATTTTCGGCATGCGGCCATGTTTGTGAATATTACAGCATTGAAGTGCGATGGCTTAATCGTAAAAGTCATCACAAGTTTTTTTAGTGTCTTGGTGCACTTGCCGATGCCGAAAGTGCGGTCATCAAGGACTGCTCGTACTAGTTTCAGTCGCTTTCCAATATTAATAACTGATCAAAACACCACATCACAAACTGGCTTCATTACGTCATGGTGCGAAAACCACCATTATGCGAACGTCGCATATGTATGGTGCTGTCTTAAAATGTGCTGTCCGAGAAATTATAAGCACCTGTAGCATTTAACCTACTGCCCTCCAAAAATAAAAACCTAATTTGGGTAGCCTGGACCGAAGGTCGAAAACACTTCAAATGAATATCCACTGCATAGTGTGCGCTCTTATTTTGTTCCCTACCTGAGACAAAAAGATTGCGCTTGATCAAGCACTGCAAGCGATTGAACAGCTTCATACATTAGTTTTCAACTTCAGCAGAATAAAACTTCATTGTGCACTTCTAAGCAGCCATTGTTTATTTTCGGCTGCAATTAGCCAGTGCATAAAATGGAATCGAGGTGGGCTCAGCGAAATATCTAAACGTGGTTGTACTCCCCGCCTGCTCCATAACGTGTCATTCCAAGCAGTAAACTTCCGTGGTCTGTTCAAACTCCAGGACACATGTTTTCACAAATTGCAAGCTACCTTGGCCCAGCTATTTTACAAACTATATCCTGGATTGTTTTTAAGGGTTGCGACAATGAAGTTTCGCCACGCTCAGCATTCAAAGGCTTTTGAAGCAGTTAAAGCGTTCTTCGAGAACCATTTGGTTTGCTAAGGCTCAAAATTGTAATGTAATCATGCGGCATCAATCTAAAATTCATAGTTGTTAGTTTTTTCTTCGTCTAAACAGCTGGCAGGAATGTTTTTAGATACTGATAGACTAGAAGCTGATAAATATGAAAGATTTTGGTTTGGATGTAAAACAGGAAACCGTAACGTTGACAGGCCTCAATGATCAAACCGTATGGCACAGGTGAAGTATACGATATGATGGGAGCCTGTCTAGTCGGGATAAAGGTGTGAGAAGTTACATAAGAAAAAAAATGTTTCGACGGCTACACGGCAGCTTTTTTCACAACTTCGCAGGCACATATTAAAATGATTTTGGAAACGACATAAGAATCCGCCATGTCCAATTCGCCGTCTTGTCAACTTCGATTGACTCACATGACAACTACGATCTCTCTGATCAGTTGAAAATGTGACAGTTACACAAGATTTGATGTCCCAGTTCGACAGCGTACAGAATAGCATATAGATAAAAAAACAACACCTACGGAACAAGCGACGATTTGGAAAAACGTCCATGCAATATGGACACTTATTACACTCACCACAAAGACCAGTAATAACTATTTGACGTTTGGCCCCACCTAATGTTTTACTATTGACATAAGCAAAAGTTAGGCCAAGTCATTTAAAGCTACAGGCTATCTTTATTATCAGTGGCAAGCGTGTGCATGCAATCAGGGAAAGAAAATACTACATGTTAGTCGACAGCGTCACACTTTTTGCGCTCCTTCACAGATTACATACAGTTGGAGCTA
Organism: Rhipicephalus microplus; assembly: GCF_043290135.1. Classification (NCBI taxonomy): domain Eukaryota; kingdom Metazoa; phylum Arthropoda; class Arachnida; order Ixodida; family Ixodidae; genus Rhipicephalus; species Rhipicephalus microplus. Next base: position 179,866,922 of record NC_134701.1, read on the forward strand.
ACTTTTCATCAAGTGAGTAGGGAACCTATCAGACTCTGCCATGGCCTGATTGGCTGGTGACGTGGACCTGAACGACACGTTAACAAACCATCACGCGAGAAATGTGACGCAATACAACTCTCGCCCACTACCCTAAAACTGTACCTCGTACGCTAGTTGCAGATTCGGAACTTCGAGGCAAAAACCCTTGCTTAACTCCGCACAGTGTAAATGTATTTTAAATTGAGTGTTAAACGCCGCAAGTAAGCTTAATTTTATTTCTTGGACACCGGGGGAAGTGAAATGAGCAGGTGCAGTCTGCGATGGTCACGTCATAGTGTCTTCAACCTTCTAATGAACAGATTTGTTTCCCAAACGTAAATGGGTGATCCGTTAGAAAATGTCCGTAAATATTTTCAACTTATCTGCCAAAGACTAGCGCAAGTGAATCTCGTAAGTACCCACGAAGTACTGTACGTGAAAAGACACTGAGGAGAAGAGATTACCGGCCAGATCTGCAACGCTACTACCACCACCACCGTAACCAGCAGGGAGCCCCGCCGTGGTGGTCTAGTGGCTAAGGTACTCGGCTGCTGACCCGCAGGTCGCGGGTTCAAATCCCGGCTGCGGCGGCTGCATTTCCGATGGAGGCGGAAATGTTGTAGGCCCATGTGCTCAGATTTGGGTGCACGTTAAAGAACCCCAGGTGGTCAAAATTTCCGGAGCCCTCCACTACGGCGTCTCTCATAATCATATTGTGGTTTTGGGACGTTAAACCCCACATATCCTATCCATCGTAACCAGCAGGGCTTTTGGCTTATTTCTAGTTCAAGTCAAGCGAGTGCGATCTTTCTTGACTATGAATACTTCTCCAGACAGGGTTATACGAACAGGCCCAATTCAGTTATGTATGTCTATATATGTATATATATATAGCATCAAACGCGTTATTCGAAGGCCGTAGGTTCGATTCCTGCTCACGGCTGGGTATTTTTTCACCCACTTTTCCTTCTTCTTATTCACATTACATTTGTTCTAATAACTTTCCCTATACATTCCTTGGCATTACTGTCTGTTATATCTCATTATTATTGTGTCAAAAACACGGAAAAATGAGCCCTTAGGTATACACTTCCTTCCCTTTATATATATATATATATATATATATATATATATATATATATATATATATATATATATATATATATATATATATATATATATATATATATATATATGTATACAACTTTGCACTTTCATGTGACTTTTCATACAGAACTTGTTCAATAGCCAATAGCATAAAAACGGAAAGTCAGTTTTAAGCAGCGTGCACTGGGACATCACGTGTACGTTTGTCGTGTATCATGCATGAAATAATATTCCACGCGACGCTTTCTATGCATTACCTCCCAACTTTCCGCACGTATGCAATTATGTTGATGGTGGCCTCCTCAACAGTAAATATTTTATCATTGAATGAAGTTTTAATGACTAAAACTGCTCATTAAGTTTTTATATTTAAAGCGCTCCTTGAGAAACGAAGGGTATTTTGAGCACTTCCATCTACTTATTTAGGCTTCCCACTAAGTTCTAGTTTACTGATGTATTCGTCGCCACTTTTCAAGCTGCCTCCATCGCTCCAAGTTGCCACAAGCAAGGTTGATCAGATTTATTGGAGATTAAAGCGGAAAGCTTTCTTGGCGCTACCAGTACGGCAAAAGTAAAATATTTAGAAAGATTAGTCGCAATCATGTGCTCACAGGAGCTTCATTCGGCAGAGCAGGGGTGACGGTAATCCTTTTTGATGAAAGAAAAAAACTTGTTCTGAAGCAGAAAATGATTTGACCGGTCCATAAAAAGTTTGTTAGCTTCCATCTATAACTGCATCGACCAGTTGCAGTAGAATAAAGACATTAACAAGTGATGTAATATATAGGGCCCCTGTTCAGTGCTAGCTTGCTCTGCAGTGCTACTGCACAAGGTGGAAAGGGTCGCAAAAAGCCCTCAAGAAAAATCGTTACTGCTGAAATGTTGAAAAATTATCACTACATTGTACCTTTGCTTTTTTTTCTTGTAACATATTTTCTATTTTTTTGTAATATTTAGTTGAGTGATTACAGTGGTGAAAGAAAATTTTGCCTTAATTGTTTTCCCCTGCGTGCAGCCGACAGTGACCACTGTCGAAAGTAGGTGCGGGGGCTGAGCCCCCCAGATTTTCTCAGTGGGGGTGGGGGGGCTTGCGTCTCCCTTGCCCCCCTCCCCGGCGGATACGACTATTCCCCTCCCCCCTCTGTTTGGTAAATATTTGGAATGTAGGAGGAGAGCACGTGCAACGTGTCTTTTTACAAGCGGCATTTTTACTATGTACCCAGTTTCGTACCCAATCATACAGCCTACAGCACAAAAAAATGAAATATGATGCATTCATGATGTACTAGCCCACGCCGCCACCCTTCTGAGCTATAATGCGCTTGCGCAGTCTTCGTACCCTTCGCCGTCGTCCGCTGGGGCGTCTTCGGGCGAACTGAGCTTGGCGGGTGCCCACGACTCTAAGTAGCTGGTGCAATGGATGACCGGGTATCGGCGGTTGAAGCTGTGCGACTTTCGGTGTCACTGGCCTTCCGTCATGGTGTTGGCCTCCCCCTTGACGGTCACCTGCGTCTTGCATTTCATCCGACAGAAGAAGGAGTGACGAGCATCGGGACACAGCCTGATCTGCCACTGCGGAAACTCCCCTTTCAGCGGCAGCATCGCTACATGAACCGGGGCAAATGGGTCACGTGTCATGACGAATATATAGGGTCATAGGTCAGCAGAAATTGTGCAGCTCACTCAAACTCACTCATGAAACACATCTGGCGCTCTGGACTCACTCGAACCCAGACTCACTAACATTTTACCGAGCCTGACTCACTCGGACTCAAACTGGCCAAATTATTACTCACCCGGACTCACTCAGAATAAGGCTCATGGCTCAATATGAGTCTGAGTGAGTCGACTCATGAGGGAGTTCGCCGACCTGTGCATACGGCAGAAGATTAAACTTACGTTGAAAAAGGACAACGCTGCTTTACACAGCTATGAAAGACTTAAATATCGGGAGCACAGGATGTCTGAGTTCAAGGCTGTAAGGCAAGTCCACTGGCCGAAACATAGGCACGAGCGGCCCTCCGTGTTCACCAATTTTCTTCTGTTCAACCTTCACTCTTCCCCTGAACTTCTGCTTTTTCAAAATTCCAGGAGTTGAGGCTTTCATTACTAAAAGCTGATTAGAGATAGGATTTTCACAATACATCGACAATAGTATTTTCTATTCATGAAAAGCGCCATTTTTAATTTATGCACTACTGCTTTCTCAGTCCCGTGTGTAGTGGTGTGAGAACCAGGTCATAAGACACCGAATTTCCCTATTTGTTTTCATGCATACGGCTCTATATTATTGCACGGCGTTAATTTAGTTGGCACCGGTACAAAACGGCAAGGTTATCAGTAAAAAATACTGTGAACTAGAAGCACGCTTAAAATAGTGTGCAATGCCTTGTTTTTCTAGCTGTTAACTGTTGTTCGCAGTATAGTTACAAGAGCTACCTTTAAGAGATCAATAAAAAGCGGTAAACTACACTATCTAATCGCAAGCTTAATGCCCATTCTCATTTCGTTCTTTATGTACAGAACGCTATGAGTCAGAATTGTTAATTGAGTATTGCCATTACAACGAAGTGCCACTTAGAAAACAAGCATGTACACGTTGCATCGATGAGGCTTTTCTTCGGACACAGGTCCGACGAATAGAGTTCCTCTTTGACTTTGGTGATGTCCTTGGGTGCAAAACGTCAAACCAGCTTTGTCCGAGGAGATATCCCCGAGGTTCTCCGAGCTCCGATACAGCAGGCCCGACTCGTCGCTGGAGTCGTCCTAGGGACCCCGAAATAGGAGTTCCTCCCACACTCTCCTTCTCCATGCTTTTGTGAAGAAAGACGTTTCTCTCTCTCTCTCTCTCTCTCTCTCTCTCTCTCTCTCTCTGAGAATTCCAAAAGAGGGATGGAAAATTAACCTTTGCGATGGTAAATGCATAAATCGACATAACACATCATCATGCACAATAAGCACTTTGCCTTACATCGACAGCGAGGTTTCGTGACAGTTAGGTGACATATTATTGTATGTCTATGGCAGTGTTTTATTTTTTCGTTTCCGTCTTCTGTAAGGATTTGCTCGTTTGTATTTTTACAGCACTAGTAACGCCTGCTACGGTATAGTGAAACGACACTCATACCCCACACACGCGTGCTCACACACACCATCACTGTAACCTTGGTTGGCTCATTTCGGGGAAATACCAAAATATTTCAGCACTTAACGGAAGCACCCCCTGAGCCAAGGCTTGTAATCACGTGGCACACATAAAAAAAACACAAAAAGATGATATAGACGTCAAGAAAGGTAGGCGCTAAACGCAAACTCGGACACAGAACTTGCAGGTAGAGACCCATTTGGCGGTACACCTCAGAACGTAGGATCTTGCATATCCTAGACAAGCGAGCTGGTGACAGAATGAAGCCTCCCGAGAGATGATATCCAATATTCTACGTTCCGAGCAGTACCGCCAAGTGCGTCTCTACCGGCAAGTTCTGTGTCCGAGTTTGCGTTTAGCGTCTTGAGCCAAAATTCGCATTGCTACAACTTGTGTGAAGCGTGAGGGTTGGGTTGGTTTTACTCTGACGGGAAGGTGGCGATTCCCGTTGGGTAGCAGTGATACTTTATTACCTAATTTCTTCAGACAGGAACATCTATATTACTATATCCTATTGCCCCCTTTACTATTAATATTTTTTTCTTGCTATTGAAACTACGCAACACGATTGGGATTATCCATCTATTTCTTACTGCTCATCTTTCATCCTTTCCTTTCTATCGTTCCCCCTTGTTCTCAATCCCAAGTGTAGGGTAGCCCACCAAGCCAAAGCTTGGTTAAGCTCGCTGCCTTTCTTCTCCGGTTCTGTCTCTCTCTTTCCTTTCTCAAACCTGTCGCTGCGAGCAGATTTGCAGAGGACAACATGTTACTTCAACTTCCCAATGCTTCCACAATGCTTCCTCCTTACATTCTTCTCTCTCTCTTTCAGTGACATGCTGCAAACTCAGACTGAGAAACTTTGGTCACCGCAGCTCTTGTGAGTCGTTTTCTACATTTTTATGAAAAACAAGATAAGTGAAATGCTCCACTATTTTTGTTTTTTTTAACATGAAAGTGTTTTATGCTGAGGTCCACTACGGCCCCGTGACGTATTTTTGTCACGAATAAGACGTTGCGAAATATTTTCCCAAAGATCGCAAAGAAAAAAAACGAGAAGGAAAGGTACCGCAGCTGGGCGCCGAACCAGTGACCTCGCACTCCACAATGCGCGACGCCTAACCACAAAACCACAGAGCGACCCTTCTCCGACACGTTACCGGATAACCATTTATATACACCATGTACCGGTGGCAGTCCTCAGAGCTCGGAAACTTGAGCACGTTTTAGTAATCAGTAGAGATATGACACGATGGGGGCACGTTGGGAGGGAGTGCTCGAAAGGTCGTCCTGCCAGCCAACCCGAGCCCGGCGGTGCACGTGCGCGGCGGCTCCGAGGCGCAGACCCATGAAGGCTCTCTAGCGCCTCCACATAGCGTGGTCGGCGTGGCTCCGAGGCGCAAACCCATGAAGGCTCCCTAGCGCCTCCACATAGCGTGGTTGGCGTGGCTCCGAGGCGCAAATCCATGAAGGCTTCCTAGCGCCTCCACATAGCGTGGTTGGCGTGGCTCCGAGGCGCCAACCCATGAAGGCTCCCTAGCGCCTCCACATAGCGTGGTTGGCGTGGCCAAAAGTGCGTTATATGTTCTTTAGCGCACTGGCTCACTCGCGCGCACGCTTATCTCGGGATTTGGGTGCTTTGTACCTTCTGTGCTTCCACCGTAAGTTTGCTTTGAAGTTACAGTAGTTAAAGAGAGTACCAACGTCCATTCGATCGCTACCGCGGCGTGTTTACGAAAAAAAAACGAGCTGCTCAAACACCAAGTAAAAATTGTGACAGTTGTTTGTCCGAGTTCGTCCTGTATATGCTCAATTTGTGCGTGCGTTCTGCTTGAGGTAGGCGCAGCTAATTTGGGGCTGCTTGCCGTTCTTCACGTAACATTGCAATTTGTTACAGCCGCATTCATTCTGTCGTCCTTGTGACGAAACAATATACAATGAATGACCAACTACCTTGGCGAGGACGCGTTTTAATTTTGTGTTATAATGATTCCCAAAAAGAGGGATCAACCATGTCTTCTATGCTCAGACCGAGATGCGTGTGAGAGAATGCCGCGGATATTTTTTTATCTCTCCCGAGTGTAGTTGAGCGTCTGTTGCACAGACTCCGACATAAACAGGATGCGGTCACAGCTCACAAGGAACAAAAAAACTGTCAGCACACTGCAAAAAAAAAAACAGAAAAATGATCAAAAATATTTTAGGTCAGAGCTTTTTAAATGTGACTGTCGTTCTTTATATTACATGTTATTCAATGCCTCACTGAAAAAGTTCGGTTAAAATCATTGTAGGAAACCCTCAAGTTACACTAGCTATAGCTTATGAACTTCAATTTTTCATGATAAGCGTTGGCAAAGAGTGAATGGTTCGCCACGGGGTCAATATCTGATAAATTCTTTTGCGGTTCTTGTTGCTGCGTGAAAGCACAAAAGAATATGTGATGTGGCACCAAGCAAAGTCCGATCAAAACAGCTTCAGAGTAGCTGCAGTAAATACGACGAGAGATTGCTAGTCGATTGCTATCTCGGTCGCAAGTGAAAATGCCTAAGCTTTGTGGGTAACTTCGAACTTTAGTTGCACGAAGGTTATTTAGGGGAATAAACTTTTTGAATTCAAGTTACGCTATCACTTACCTGTAAAACAACCTTTTTGACGTTCTGGTTCGACAACCATGAGGGCTTGTAGTGCCCTTCCGTGTACAAATTTACGAAACCTGCATGATGGAAGAGAAATTAATGGTCTGAACAGAGTGCGACCTCCCACCATAAACACCAGTCATGCTCTTAGGCATAATAGATCACGAGTCAAATAATGAGATTGATTGGTGTACTGATATTTGTAATGCTAGCAAGTGCTGCGAGGGATGCCCCGCCGCGGTGGTCTAGTGGCTAAGGTACTCGGCTGCTGACCCGCAGGTCGCGGGTTCAAATCCCGGCTGCGGCGGCTGCATTTCCGATGGAGGCGGAAATGTTGTAGGCCCGTGTACTCAGATTTGGGTGCACGTTAAAGAACCCCAGGTGGTCGAAATTTCCGGAGCCCTCCACTACGGCGTCTCTCATAATCATCAGTGGTTTTGGGACGTTAAACCCCACATATCAATCAATCAATCAATCAAGTGCTGCGAGGTATCGCAGCAGAATGAACAATTGCTGAACGAATGCATAGCATCAGTTTTTGTGAAATCATTAGTCATTAACAGGGCTGTAAATCTTCAGCTAAGTTTCTGTAAAGCACGCCCATTCGAAGGAATATTGTACGCCGACCCCAGTGATCATGACGAGCATGTACCACGAATGGTATTAATGTGCTGCACGACCATGCGGAGTACGGTCACCTTGTCCAGCTTCAGGGACATGGCCTTGCACGTTTGCACCAAGGAGACCGTCTCGCTGATACCCGTTGTCTCGGCGTCGCTTCTCGAAATCGCTGTGGTTCTGCCTGCAAATCCAGCTTCAGCCGTGAGCCCGTCGGCTAAACGTTCAGCGAAACACTTAGAGCGACACTTTTACCGCGGTAACGCCAATACGATATCTATATATCATCGTGCTTTGGCATTAAGAAACTAAAAAAGTTATAGGTTACACTTCGAAATAGGCATAAAACGCAGGCATACAAACTCTTGCAATGCACACCAAAAGAAAAAGTAGTTGATTTCCGCTCGCTCCCCCACACACAAAAAATGAAGTGGGCACGTGCCTTTGTTGTCATCTGACAGTGAATTAACATATTCCATAGGCGCATCAGCCGGGAAGGGCAGGGGGTCGCGAGCGCACCCCACTGAGAAAAATTAGGAGAACTGAGCCCCCCTTCAACAGTCGTCACTATTGGCTGCACGCTGGGGAAACCAACTGTTTTTCTTCATCACAGTAATCACTCAATTACATTGTTCCTAGTGACGAACTGAAAATGTTACGAGAGAACGTTACAATATAGTGAAATGTTTCCACCGTTTTTGCTGTGACGATTTTTTCTAGGCTCTTAGCCTAAGGTACAGGCCGCCTATGCAGCACTTTCACGCCTTCTCCTGTAGTACTGCAGAGCTGGCTAGCGCTCAGCAGGGACCCTATAATATTACATCACTTGTTCATTCTTTTATTTTGCCGTGACTGGTTGATGCAGCCACGGGTGGGAACGAGCAAACTTTTTTTTTGACTGGCCAAAACATTTGCTGCGTCCGAAAGAAATTTTCTTTCACCGAAAAGGAATAGCCTTACCGCTGCTCTGTCGAAGCTGCTGTGAGCCGATGTGTTACAAATCTTTTTAAATATTTAAGTTTTGCCGAACTCAAAGCAACAACAAAAAAACTTTCCTTTTTATTTTCCGATAAACCTGATAAGTGTTGTTTACGGTAACTTGGAGCGATGGCGGCAGCTTATGAAGTGGCGACAAATTAAGCTATACAGAGAGAAGAGAACGAACGCGCGGGAAACCATGTAAAAGCGACAAAGAAAGCTCTGATTGATATGTAGTGTTTACCGTCCCAAAACCACCATATGATTATGAGAGACGCCGTAGTGGAGGACTCCGGAAGTTTCGACCACCTGGGCTTCCTTAACGTGCACCCAAATCTGAGCACACGGGCCTACAACGTTTCCGCCTCCATCGGAAATGCAGCCACCGCAGCCGTGATTCAATCCCGTGACCTGCGGGTCAGCAGCCGAGTACCTTAGCCAATGGACCACCATGGCGGGGCCAAAGAAAAGAAAGCTCCACTTTTACGAAAACTCGCCAGAAGCTCCAACGTTTCGTCATTGCGGTTAACGCAGTAGCTGTGAATATTGTACCTTTTGTAACGTAAGCGCTTTTGCAGCAGTTTCCAGTCTTAAAAGCTGTTTCAGACTGGTAATGTGAACTCTTTTGTCTGTAATGCCCGGTTGTTCACTGTGCGGAAGCGAGGCGGTTCCCACCTTGATGCCGCCCGCGGCACGGCGACCCCGCGTTGCTCGGGTGGCCAGCGAGCAGTGGTGGCCAAGGCGCTCAGGTGGTCGCCCCGTCGCTGGACGCGCTCAGCTGTCCAGGGCATGGCATCAGGGTCGTCGGAGGACACCCAACTTGGTCACTCAGGGCACTAGCAACAACCGGAGACCTTTTGCTGATCTTGCTGCCGCCGTACGTGCGAATAAAAAACCAGGTCACCACCAAGGCCTGCAGCGTATGCTGGAAGAATATAGTCCCCAAAGAGACCGTGCAACTCATTTCCAAGTAACTTCATTAAATGAGTTCATAGCCTTACGAATAAAGTACCGCAAAAGTTCTTTTTTTTTCGGAGTGCGTCAAGTGTGAGCGCAGATACAGGGATTTGTCGCACGCTTTAAGCACTTTGTTCTGAGCAAGCGCATTGAAAGCTATACGCAGGAGGGCAGAAGGGAATGACAAGGAGACCGGAAGTTACGTCTATTTGTCAGCACGCACCATAACCTTGAACAATAATACGGAAAGACGGGCTAGTATTGGTATTACCTCGAGAACTTTGCCTTTTTTATTACTACGCATGGCTTACCTTGAGAGTTATCGTGAGTGCGATAGTGTTTTTCTATTCGCGGTGAGATCAGGCTATACGTGGCAGGAGCGTCCCCTAGCAAGTGTGGATAGGTGGTCGGCGGCGCGTATATACAAATACGCGCAGCGGCGCTTCGTTGCGTGTGGTCTGAGCCGATTGTCGGCGGATAAAATACGCTGACAACAGTTAACTGCTAATATCTACGCTCTTCTCTACTGAATCGGTGAATTACGCCTACGCAACGTTAACATTACTCGCGAGTAAAGCTTATTCGGCCTTTCACAGGGATGCTCGCCCTTAGTGATATCTTCACGCTTTCGCCCTAAATCACGTCTTTGCTGTGTTGTTTGTACGTGGTTAGATTGTGTTCTGCCTGCTACGCACTGCTGTAGCATGACTCAACTACTTATTTACATCTTCGTCATCTGCGAACTACAAAAAGAGAGAAAGAAAGCCCGCATATCTGTGCGATTCGAGCAGTACCACCGTTCGAACCTTATACGCATATTATTTTTTTTCTCATTCTGTTCACCAAGAATTGTGGGATAGTCGATAAGTATAGTCAAGAAAGCTTAGTGGCTAACGGCGCTTTGCCCTAAACTGCGTTCATCACGTGTACGCACATGTTCTTGCACCAGTAAAAATCAAATACGACTTCAGCATAAAGCTTTCATCGATGAGTTACGTGCATGACGGGGCTAGAGCAAAGGCCTGGTTAATGGGACAAGCATGTTCTTTTTTCTCAGACAAAAAATAGCACTGCTTTCCGTCGGTTACTAACAATGCCACACAAACGCTAAAAACAATGTAAAAAGAAGAAATTTTCAGCGAAATCATAAGAATATATTTATGTCATGCCATCTGAATTAATTTTCAACGTCTAGGCTTTCTAAAGCATCTTTAAATATAAGCGCATGGTTGCGCACGGTAACTCTATTTTATGTACAGTTTAAAAAGCGTTGTGTCACAGTTTATGTGATAGTAATATTTTTATGTAGTGGTGCCACAGCCAGATAAATACAACTAAGGTTCCTCGCATGATCAATAAACTACAGTGCCGTAGTTGTACACCTACCAAGAGTGTGCAAATGCATAACGTAGAGCCTGCTTTTTTTTTTACAACGGAGTTGCTATAAAACGCTGCATTCACACAGCATTTAACATTCCTCATGTTTGGGAGGATGCCAAGAGCATTTTGCGATGTGCTTGAAACAGAAAGCGACCCCCACTCTGAAGTTATTCTGGTGAATGGAGGGTACGATGACAATAAACAACACTCTGGAAAGTTGTACTCGCTAATTATATTACAATGCACCAACAGCCGAGCAAAACCAAATGCTTTAGTACGTCGTTTCAGGCGTACGTATAAACAATTACACTCGCACTGACATGACCGGACAAACCACACTTTGAGAACGTGCATGTCATACGCGCACATAGGAACACGACGCGGCTAGAAGACGACGCAATGAGCAATCCGCACTTCACCATTTCGGCGAGTTGCCGCAAGGCGGCGACTCTGCTCAATATTGTTGCCAATATATAGCGCAATTCTATACTCAAGGTGTAATTCTAGTGCTATAGAGTACAATGTGAACACGTCGCGCCATCCCGTGGCGGCCATGGTAACTATGTACCTCATGGTGCTCAAATCATTGTGAACTTATTGTTTACCACGTGATCATTTTGTATAACGGTGCCATTTGCCGAGAGCGATTTCTAGATGACTTTGACAATTATGTGTAAGCTCCAGGCCACATGCCATGCTTTGATGTTGAGTAAACATGCTCTCAAAAGCCGCAACTATCGATGTGCCACGTTTTCCAACCATGCATGCTCAAAAACTGTTGCAGGGACCGTGTTCGAGCTGTATAGCCGAGATATGCCCAAGCATGTTGACTCTCAAGTGCTTCACTTGATTTGGCAGCAACGCCTCGAGATGCGCCGACAGATGTTGTCAGATAGGGGCGGTTAGTTGGTTTGAGTATTTTCTACGGGCGGATACAGCGTGTCGTACTCTAAGCCAATATTCATTTTGAGAAAAAAAAACACAATAGAAGGAAGGAAAGGAAAGGAAGGAAGAAAGAAAGAACTTCTTGCAAGTAGACGCCAAGCTTCACATGATCCTCATTTTCCCGCAAGGGCTATAAGCCTTTTGAATATCTCGTGCTAGATATACTCTTTCACATGTAAAAGGAATCTTGTGAACAGTATTCGCCTTGCGCATCGCAAAACCAGTTTCCACGTTTCCCATCTCAAACCATTGTGTGCACATTGCTCTCATCCTTGTGGCAACAATGTTATGTTATCGGCGCGTAAGAAACAGGTAATCTGTGAAAAAGAGTGACGTGTTGGCTGTGCCAGGAAAATGGAATAAACGCCATAGGTTCACATTTTGATGCGAGGCATGTGGGTGGAAATTTTTTCTTTCCCCTTGCGGGATTCTATAAAATGAATTAGCCAAGATGCAGGTTCGAATGCACGTCGATTACTCAAGCATATCTGGCGACGTTGTTGTGCGCTATCTTAAAAGTACCGCCACGTCTTAGACGGGCTTCCGCGAAGAAGGCACGCGCTCACAATGCTGGCCACTGCCATACTTTTTTTTAAAATCACAGTACACGCTCATCTTGAGCTGCCACTGTCATGCCGCGGTGGTCTAGTGGCTAAGGTACTCGGCGGCTGACCCGCAGGTTGCAGGATCGAATCCCGGCTGCAGCGGCTGCATTTCCGACGGAGGCGGAAACGATGTAGGTCTGTGTGCTCAGGTTTGGGTGCACGTTAAAGAACCCCAGGTGGTCAAAATTTCCGGAGCCCTCCACTACGGCTTCTCTCATAATGATATGGTGGTTTTGGCACGTTAAACCCCACATATCAATCAATTGAGCCGTCACTCTCAAATGTCTTTGCCAGCGATGGCATGACCTTTCGTTCGTAAGCGCCACAGTACCAGCGTTTTCTTGTTCAGTCTGCTGTGTGCAATCGCTTTTTTCTTTCCTTTTGTTTTCTCGCGCGTTCGGATGCATAGAACGCGAATAGACCGTAGCTGCTTGTTGGAAACGAGTCAGGACGAAGTCGCTGGCTTCCGAGAACACGTCTCATCGACTGAAAGTTACTGCGCAGATCCCCGTTCGTCTGCGTTTTCATACGTAAGCAACACGAGGTCGGGAACCACAGGGCGATCAAGTGGGCAATATTCTCTGGATCGACGAAAAACATTCGCGAGTGGCACAACAAAGCCCCGCTGAGATGCGGACCGAGGTGCTCGCCGCGGGCAGCGTTGTGACGCGTCCAGATCGGCATCCCACAGTGCGAGCTTTCACAAAATGCTGCTGTGGCGCTATTGACACACCGCTGGTTGCTTTGACAGTTTTACATTGCAGTTTCGCGCCCTGATGTTTGTTCCGAGTGAGCGCCAGTGCGTGTTCACCGCTGATTAGGCCGCACCGATGCTGAACGGTAGCCCACAACTGCGATCTCATGTCCTTCACGAGGGGTGTTAGGAGACAAGCATATCGAACACGCGTCCACGAGCACGCCGTCGTGTGACGTTTTTTGGTGGTGTTAAGTGGCCGATGTTCTTGTGTATAGCCTCTCAAAAGCACATGACGGCAAAATCATTCACTTGCATCGAAAAAAGCCACTGAAGGTGCTAATGTGGGACAGTCACGCAAATCTTCAGCTATCACGTGCAGTGGTGACCTTTCTGTGTGTTAGCGCCACACTATGGAAAGAAGTTCCGAAAAATAGTTTTGTGGGTGTGCGGGCATGCACTTGCACTCACCTTTGGTTTTTAGCGGCGAAGTTCCCCATGGTCTAAGGTAATCCCTCGTGCTTCCGGCGTACCCAGAAACGTCTTACTTATCATACAATAGATGGCGCTGTCCCGCAGAGAAGCATGCAAACTGCAGTTGCGTGACAATATACTAGATGGCGCTGTACGTGTTCTGTGTTGTCATCACCATTTTTCGGCTAGTTTGCTAGATGGCGGTGTCTTATTGAGATGTCCGTAGAGAACCATAAAGAAGCAAGACGTGTGAGAGCCCTGTGCTCGCCCCTTTGCACAAGATGGCATTCATTACAGTGGTGCGACGAGCAGGAGAGTTGGTAATAAGACAGGTCGTCAAGGCACGGCTTTTTTAGAGAGACCCAGAGCCTTGAGGCCAATTGCGTATCCAAAGACAATTCTAAAGGAACACCAATATTCAAGCCATGTGTGGTTCGTGGAAGAGGAAATCGACGTAAGCACAAGAGCTGAGCTTAATAGGACATAGACTATATTAACAGGCAGGGTGGCAGGAATAGGTTGAAGTGGGAAGAGATAGAAGAACAGCTAAGGCAGGAGGAGCTGATGATACATGTGGTTGTGGAGACACATCTTCGGGACATGGAGCAACAACCTCGCAATCCGGACTACGTATGGGAATATTGCAGTAGAACAAAAGGCAGCAAAAAGGGAGGTGTAATCGGGGCATTCATACATAAAAGTATGTGTTCGCAAAAAGTCAAGCATTGATGCACGGAACATTTATGGTTAAAAGGAAAGTAGCTGGGCAGATGACACTCCTTGGCTTCGTGTACTTGTGGACGGGAGCAAAGGCCAGAGAGGAAAACCAAGTAATGGTAGGGTGTATAACAAATGACACTGAGGAATTAGGAGGAGAGTCTGAGATAATTATACTACGAGATATGAATGCGCACATAGAAGATATAGGTGGGTATACCGACCCAACAGGCAAAATGATCATGGATATGTGTGAAAGGCATGATTTGCTCATTTGCAACAGTGCTGAGAAGTGTGAAGGGCAAATAGCATTGGAGGTAGGAAGGCTTCAGTCGACGATAGATTACGCACTGATGTCAAATAGCATTTATGATAGGCTCCGGGGAATGCACTTAGATGAATGTGGCTCCAGAAGTGTGGGTAGTGATCACAACGTATCAAGCTAAGTTTTGGAAGAGCAGTGAAAGTGGGAAGGAGACAAGATGAGCAACTACAGAAAAATTTTTATTCAGACAGGCAAATAGAAATAGCTACTAAACAAAATGAAAAAGTAATTACTGAGGATAATAAAACAGTGTGGACGTACACGAATATAAGCAGACTGTTTGAACTAAAGCTTGATAAGGCACGTGACAAGTCAACCCGAAAAAGGAGACAGGTACTCAAGAGTTGGTGGCATCAGGAAGTTAAGAGAGCCATAGCAAAACGTCAGGAAGCCTCTAGGAAACACAGGCGTGCTAAGCAGTGGGATGAAACAACCGATGATGTTGAAAGAAAATGGGACGTCTTTCTAAGCTGTAGAAGGGAAGCATCCCTTCCGATCAATAAAAAAATTAGAATAAAGGGGCTCAGTGGCTGGCAGAAGTACATAAAAAGGATAGAATTGCAGCTGCAAACTTTTGGAACAATCTAAACTCCTTGAAAAATGAGACAAGCGTAGAGGAGAGGTTTATAACTACAGCTTTAGGTGTTAGGCTAAAAGGGGACGAAGCTATTGAATATATAAGAACAAGGGTGACAGAAAAACTTCAACAAATAAGTTTCCTATGCACCTTAACAGACAAGGATGAATCGAGCGGCGCAGTGGCTCCATTTTCACAACGAGATTGGGAAAGGGCTGAGAAGAGGGTTCCTAGTAGTACATCAACAGGCCCAGATGGCATCCCAATTACTCTGATAAAGGCACTGGGACTCAAGTCTAAGTTGACTTTGAGAGAGGCAGGGAGCAAAACAATAATCGATGGGGAAGTCCCCGAGGGATAGAACCTTATTAGGATGAGCATGGCCTATAAAGGAAAGGGGGACAAAGCTGCCTTAAACAACTACCGTCCTATAACAGTGACATCAGTGGTCTACAGGCTGGCGATGAAGATTATAAAGAAAAAACTGCAGGCATAGATTGAGAATCAGGGGGTGCTGGGGGAACTCCAGAAAGGATTTCGCAAACACAGTAGGTTGGAAGACAGCCTCTTCTCACTGACGCAGTGCATCGAAATAGCAGAAAAGGAACACAGGCCTTTGGAGCTAGCATTTTTGGATATCAAGGGAGTGTACGATAGCGTGGTTCAATAGGACTTATGTGGAATACTGGACACACTAGGTGTGTAAGATAGAGTCACTAATCTTTTAAAAGATATCTATAAAAGTAACAAGGTCGTTATAAAATGGGAAAAACAGGTATCCAAGCCCACAGAGAGAAAATGGGGGCTTAGGCAGGGGTTTCCTCCTCTGTCACCTGTGTAATTCATGATGTACCTACAAGGATTAGAGGCCAAATTAGAGGGAAATGGATTTGGCTTCAGCCTCTCTTTTCGTCAAACAAGGAAAACTGACTGAACAGACACAACCAGCATTGATGTACACAGATGATATAGTGCTAATGGCCAACAACAGGAAGATTTGCAGAGACTGATAAACAACTGCGGTAATGAGGGAGACAGGTTAGATTTCAGATTCAGTAAGGAGACATCAGTAGTCAGGATTTTTAATGATAATGAAGATAGTGAGCTTAGAATACAGGAGGTCACACTAGAGATAACAGATAAATACAAATATCCGGGCGTATGGATAAGCAATGGGACCGAGTACCTAAGGGAACACGAAATATACGTGACGACTAAAGGTAACAGGAATGCAGCAGTCATGAAAAATATATGACACTTCGGAATTACAATAGGTATGATGTTGTGAGAGGAATATGGTTCGTGGTCATGGTTTGTGGTCTGACGTTCGGCAATGCGGTCTTGTGCATGATATCAGCAGTTCAAGCAAGATTAGAAATGAAGCAACGTGGAATAGGTAGGCTTGCTTTAGGAGCTCACGGGAATACACCAAATCAGGGAGTACAAGCTGATATGGGACGGACATCATTTGAGGGCAGGGAAGCTAGCAGCGAGATAAAATGTGAGAAGAAATTGAGAGAAAAGGGGGAGGAGCGTGGGGCTAGGAAGGTTTTCAGCTACTTGTACCTGATGAATGTCGATACGAAATGGAAGAAGCAAACCAGAAAATTGACGGGTAGAGAGAGAGAGAGAGAGATAAATAGAGAGGAAAGGCAGGGAGGTTAACCAAGCTTGGCTCGGTTGGCTACCCTACACTTGGGGTGGAGGAAAAGGGGAATAATAGAACGAAAAGAGACAGAAAAGAAGAGGAGTAAGAAAGAGAAGCATAAATAGTCAGCTCGAAACTACACAGCACGGCCTCGCACAGTTCTTTCACAAGCGGTCGTGAAGTTTGGTGTTCCTTAAAAAGTACAAGAGGGCTTTCGTGGCTTTGCGCGTATGGGAAGCCGTCGGCCAAGGTCCCAGGATCTTCTCTTCTGTAAGCGGCCGTGAATGCAGCTGACAGAGCTTGGCTTCCATAATACGTCGTTCGGTCTGGTATGCTGGGCAATGACATAGAAAGTGCTCAAGCGTTTCCTCGCAGGCGCAGATGTTGCATGCCGAAGTGCTCGCCATTCCAAGGAGACGAGAGTACGAATTCGTAAATGCCACGCCCAACCTCATGCGACACAGTAAAGTTTCAGCGCATCGTGGGAACCCGGATGGCAAACGAAGTTGCAAGTTTGGGTCGATCGAATACAGGTGCGTGTTGGAGAAACCCTGCGTATTCCATTGTAGGAGAGATATACGGCGAGCAAGTGATTGTAGTAGCCTTGCAGCGTCCGTTCTCAAGAGTGGTATGGGCGTGCGCTGGTCTTGGTCATGAGCCAATCGAGCAGCTTCATCTGCGCGGTCATTGCCAACGATTCCGCAATGACTCGGCAACCACTGAAATACAATATCGTGACCTTCCGCGAGCGCTTCGTGGTAGTCGTGCCTTATCTGATATACTGATTGTTCATGTAGCCCGTGCTGCAGAACAAACCGTAGTGACTGTAAGGCTGACCTGGAGTCGCAAAAGATGGCCCATTGGTTAGGTTCCTGGTGAAGAATGTACTTTACTGCACCTTGAAGTGCTGCGAGCTCTGCTGCTGTCGACGTCGTGGTGTGAGAAAACTTGTACTGAAGCAACACATTTTCAGATGGAACAACCACTGCTCCTGTGGAGCTGTTGGAATTAGTGGAGCCATCGGTGTAGACATGTATGCGGTCGAAGTACCTTTCGTCCAACAGACGCAAAGTCAGTTGCTTCAGGGCTAGCGTTGACATGCGTGCCTTCTTAAAGATTCCAGGAACTGATAAGCGCACGTCAGGTTGACGAAGACTCCATGGCGCAGTTGCTGGATGCATGGCAAGTTTGAAGCCAGGCGGTAGTATGTCCTGATGTTTTGTCACGATACCGCAGTACGAAGAATGGGGCCTCCGAGCTGTCAAACACGCTAAATGATGTGACGGTAGCCGTGATAAATGCCGAATGTGCGCTCTCAGCGTCTCGACAATGATGTGCGTTGTGACCGGTTGTTCTTGTGCAATAACAATAGTTGACACTGTCGATGAGCATCTTGGAAGGCCAAGGCATGTCCGAAGTGCTTGGGCTTGTACGCTTTGCAGTGCACGGATGTTAGTCTTGCACGTGTTGGACAGGACCGGAAGGCTGTACCGGAGAGTTCCGAGAAAGAGGGCTGTATAAAGTTGCAACATGGAGTGCACGGATGGGCCCCATGATTTTCCGGCGACGAACTTGAATACATTCTCAATGCCAATGAGCTTTTTCTTCAGGTATGTGACATGCGGGCTCCAGGTTAGGTCACGATCTACGATGACGCCTAAGAATCTATGAGTGCTCTTATATGGGATTGATCTGCCATCGATGCACAATGAGTAGAAAGACATCGGTTTGCGTGTAAATGTCACCGCTGCGCATTTTTCTGTGGCGATAGTCAAACCTTGCTGGCGAAGGTATGTCGATGTCATTGTTGCCGCTTGACGGGTAAGTACTCAGAAAAGAGTAGGGGGCCAAACAAAAAGAACTATCGGTTAAGAAGGTGAAGGAAACGGAGACAAATATGTGGAGAATTGGCATGATTAAGAAGTCCGCACTAAATATCTATCAAATTTTTAAGCAGGAAATTGCCAAGGAAAGGATCTATGGTAATACTCGGGGTAGTTTTCTACTGTTTGAGGCCAGGACGGGAGTATTGCGAACCAAGATTTATCGGGCCAATTACGAAGGAGTAAACACGGTATGCAGTGCGTGTGGAGAGGAGGAGCAAACTGCCGGACACCTGATAATGTCCTGCAAGGCGCTTCACCCTATAGTTCATGATGATGGCGCAGAGTTTTTCAAAGCACTGGGGTTTAGGGACAGCAAAGGAAACATTGACATTAAGCGAGTAAAAATAATTGAAAGGTGGTTATATGATAGGTGGCTGAAATCAAGGCACGAGTGAAAATAAATCCTTCACTGCAAAGTATCAGTCCTCAACTTCACTATTTTAAGGAATAAAAAATGGCAGCATATCCACGGAGTGAATGATGGGGAGTGGGGCGAAGCATTCGTCCGTCCATTCGTTCTTCCTTCCGTCCGTTCCTGCGTACGTCTGTGTAACCGTCCATGCGTCCATCCACCCGTCCGTGCGTGCGTCTGTTCGTGCGTCCATCCCTGCGTTCGTCCATGCATCCGCGCCTGCGTCCGTTCATGCTTCCATCCATGCATCTGTCTGTGTGTCCGTCCGTCGATCTATTCAGCACTCCAAGTACCACCATCTCGCATCTTTTCATCATATATTCTCCATATAGAAGCACCGCCATCCAGCGGACATTTCAAGGACTAAACGGGAAGTGGCACATGCACACTTTCTTACGGCTTGCGCTTCGGGTTTACTTCCCACCTTTAACCACCTCGAGTTCATGGTATATACTAGTTCACTGTATTCATGGCTATGCGGCCGAACGCTCGCTAAACCTTTCTAAAACCAAGGAGGTTACACCCAGCGAGTATAACGTAGCAACCCTTTCTTGTCAGATCGTGCTCAATGTACATGCCAATAGCTGCTAATGGGGATCGCAGCGTGCGCGTTACCTAAAGGCCGAATGCTCCTGTCTCTCATTCCCCCTTAGCAGCCATTAACATGTGCATTGAGCACTATCTTTTATTGTTCAACAACGCACAGAAGAAATCTCTTACCGGAACCACCTTGGAGGTCAAAATCGTAAGGACCACTATTTCGGGTATGTGCCACTGGTGGTTACGTACTACGAGTGACGCACAAGCTACACCATAAGGAGCTTCGCCCCTAAAAAGATAAATCAAGTTGTTGGTTCACTAAGTATGACGGCTAGGTGGCGCTAGCCACCACCCTATCTCAAGGGTACAGCCATATCAATCCACTCATCCATCCGTGTGCAATATGGTGGTTGTGTGAATGAACACTAGATGGCGTTGGAGGTGCCGCTGCTTTCAGACTGGCTGCTACGGCCGGGCGGATTTGAAGACTGTGCGCGCCGAGGACGACGCTGCCAAGTGGGCTCAACGAGAAGGGGACCATGGAATGTGAGAGCGGGAAGCGGCAGCGAAGCGTGCGCGGCGCCGGGTGGAACCCGCCGGTTGCTCCTCGGAGGATTCGCGGTGTCACTGAAAACCCACCGGAGCTTCGCCCATCCCACCATCGACCACTCTGTAGAGATGCTGGAATTATTTCTTTTAAGTTCATTCATTCATACGGGGAAGATACACAGAAAGGAATGCAGCTCGCGAAGGATAGTTGAATACGTGGATGACTGTAGATCCTGACGAGATCTGTATTCATTCGATATTGGATATTGTTATTGTGTGATGAAGTTAACGTGGTAATAATCTGGTATTAACACCAGATGTCATTGTAAAGCGGATATGATAGGGTGTCTGGTTTAACATAATTGAAATTTATTCGTTAAGCGCAGCGAACACAGTGCGTCCGCAAATAATGCGTAAAATGCGGAGCGGTTGTCACCTGAGTGGGACCGCCAGCTTGAGGGTCACCCAGTTTTTCGTTCCTAGTGTAGTTACATTGTTTGCATTTACTAATGGTCAGCTTCATGTTGGCATCCGCAGAGCTGCTTTGGAAGCCCGACTAAACTGTCTATTACCAACCTTTAGCGCTGGGGCCTCTAAGTGACCGCGTACGCAAATCCTTGTTGTCATTTATGCTCTTTTTGGTTGTGGCTGTCGAGTAAAAGAAACCGGGGACATTTACGATAGGATACAAGAACTTGTTGATGCAATGGCCAGGGGTCTCCGGCAGTAAAACTTTTTTGTATGGAAGAATTGGGAAGCGTGCTCCCTCACAGTTACCCTGCACAGCCTTTACTTCAAGGAATACGTTGCGCTCTCTCACGCTAAATTGAAGAAAAACATTATAGGCCTACTTTAGAGTGCATATTGGAATAAGCGTGAATATCTACACTCAAACTTAGAGGCAGATTGTTTGGCGGCAATCAGTTGTAAAGCTATGTGGATTTCATTTAACATCTTCTCTAATCGTTGCATGTCATCAGCTGTGACAGCAAGGAAAAACCAGCTCTGACGCGGCTTTCGTCAACGCACTCGCTACGTTTACGGTAATGGCCCGAGCGACAATGTCCTTCGCCGTTTTTTCGTAGCCCCAGATAAGTTTCTGCGTTTCAGGTGTCTCGGCGAGTCCTTCGAAGGTCGAACGGAGGTCACTGAAGGTGGCACCGACGGTCAGGTTCACCACTGGGTCGTACCACGGAGCCAAGTGCACGTCGAGGCGGGCCAGCACTTTCCGGAACGTCACGTTAGCTTTGACGTCCATCGCGATGTCGTCAGAGCGAGTCAGAAGGCTGTCCAAATAGACCTGCGAGAAGAACGTACACCGCATGTCTTGTGCGAAAATTTAATTCACACGAGTTAGTAGTAGTAGCAACCGCAGCAGCAGTAGCAGCAGAAGAAGGAAGAGGAGAAATAGAAGAAGGAGAAGATTATGGAAAAAACACAGACTGAGAATGGAGTCAAACGTAAAATAAAAGAAATGGTTCAGAAACGGAAAGAAGACAACCACCATTTGTAGCCCGAAGCCACAAGAAAATCCATACGAATTTCTCGGAAAAAAAGCTTATTTGCCAAAAATTTTGTCCTGGTTCAGAGTCTTATTTCGATTTCTTAACCCTTCCACCACCTTGCGGGTTTCCACAGAACTCATTTGCAATAAAAGACATGTTGGCATAAAGGACATCGTAGTAGC
Organism: Rhipicephalus microplus; assembly: GCF_043290135.1. Taxonomy (NCBI): domain Eukaryota; kingdom Metazoa; phylum Arthropoda; class Arachnida; order Ixodida; family Ixodidae; genus Rhipicephalus; species Rhipicephalus microplus. The sequence goes on from NC_134701.1 coordinate 179,888,820, forward strand.
CTTCTAACAATCACCTACGTAGAGTGAAGTGGGAGAGATAGAGACAGACAGACGCAGGTAATTGTGCTGTAGCACGAGGGTTGTTCAATAGCGACTCTGACACGGTCAGACAGTTTTCACGGCGCGCTGGCTGCGTTATCTCTTCGCGTAGTTCGTTGACATTGTGACTCCATAAATTTTCGCCAAATTTCACATCACTCAGTCCGTTGCGGTAGCGCCTCCAAACATGAACTCGCATGTCATAGCTTCCATGCATCGATGCGGGCTAAAGCAGAAAGGTAGCCATAACAGTGATCGTATTTTTCAAACACAAGGAAGTGTCCTGCACCCAGTCAATTCCTATGGGGCTGACTGTCTGAAGACTGCAGAAGTGTTTCGTAGACGCTCATAAAAGAACACATTCAACGAAATGGGCCCTAACTTGTGGGGAATTGTAAACTTCACTAGGATGAAGCAAGGACTCACACTGCGTACACTTTGGTTAAATGCCTCGTCGGAAAAACATCTCAGCACCCTCTCAGCCACCGTATTGTCTTCATCTGGCTCCTCGCGGCTTCTTTTATTGCTGGATTCTCGCTGGATTCTGCGGCTGGTGTCGACGTCAGCGTCATTCACCGTGTATATATATATATATATATATATATATATATATATATATATATATATATATATATATATATATATATATATATATTATATTATATGACGCAGGAGGCGTGATGGCTGTACGATGAACCATTTATTTGTCTTTGTCTTCCTCCTTATCTACCATTCCACCACACCGTTCTCGTGTGGTTCATTAGACGCTTCCCCCCTCCCCCGAGAGAGACGTAGATGCAGGGGTGGATGATATAGTTTAAGTCTCCCGACATGAACGATGTCAGTCTGGCGACCGAGTGGAGCCACGCTGCGGTCGATCTCGTAGTTAACTGCCGAAATCTTGCGTATGATCGTATAGGGTCCTTCCATGATTGCGCTGAGTTTGCCGCGGTTCGGGTGTCAGGGTGTTTTATATGGAACAAAGTCTCCCACTTGAAGCTCTAATGGAAGGAACTTCTTGTCATATATGATCTTGTTTTTCTCGTGATATGCTACTGAATTGCGGACTGCGTTTGTACGAGCTTCCTGAAGATTTTCGGTAACGCCTGGAAGAAGATAGGGATACGATGATTTGATTGATTTGTGGGGTTTAACGTCCCAAAACCACCATTTGATTATGAGAGACGCCGTAGTGGAGGACTCCGGAAATTTTGACCACCTGGGGTTCTTTAACGTGCACCCAAATCTGAGTACACGGGCCTACAACATTTCCGCCTCCATCGGAAATGCAGCCGCCGCAGCCGGGAATTGAACCCGCGACCTGCGGGTCAGCAGCCGAGTACCTTAGCCACTAGACCACCGCGGCGGGGCATAGGGATACGATGGTGTGCCATACATAAGAAAGCAGGGTGGGTAGCCTGTGACTTCGTGAGGTGTTCTATTGTACTCGTCGACAACGTCCGAGAGGAGACGTGGCCATGGTTTTCGGGGTTCATCGTTGATCTTGCATCGGAGGCGAGTAACGATCGTCTGATTAGTGCGCTCGTTTAGGCCATTACACTGCGGGCATTGTGAGCTTGTTAAAAGCTGATGAATATTGTTGTGCTTGAGGAACTGCTTAAATTTGCCGGCAGTGAATCCTGTGCCGCAGTCGGAAAGCAACTTCCGCGGCTTTCCAGCAGCGAAGATACTCTTCAGGAAAGAGATGTACGCGTCGCAAGTCTCATTCTTGTGTGCGAAAGCCCAGACATAACGGGTGGCATGATCAACGGCTAAGTGAATGAATCTTTTGGATGAGCCGTAGTTGCCAAAATCTCCGATAGTGTCCATGCCAGAAGATCAAACGGTTGTTCCGCTGGTGGCAAAGACTCCAAGGAACCAAATCGTTTGTTCTTCGGTTTCTTGCAGCGCTGGCAGGTATCGCAGTGGCGTATGTACTCGCTCACGCCGGTGATGATGTCGGGCCAATAGTACTGTGGAGAGAGAAGCCGCAGCGTCTTCTTTACCCCGACATGACCGAAAGCGTCATGAGATTTTTGGAGAAGAGAAGACCGGAGGGCAAAAGGCACATATACTTTTCGAATTCCCCTGCGTGTCACTATACTCAGTCCGTTCTGAATGGTATGCTTTCCGGGTGGTTTGTCGTTGTCATGCTCTCGCAGTTGCTCAGCAGATAGGAGTTGAACTACCGGGCTTCGAGATAGTGCATCAGCTTCAATGTTGTCAATGCCCTTTTGGTGTTTGATGTTCACGTCGTACATGGAGAGTTTCAGGGACCACCGGAAAAGTCGGCCTCAGGGATTCTTGTGCTTTTAAGCCATTGCAACGCTGCGTGATCTGTGATCACAGTGAAAGGTTTCCCGTGTAGATAGGAGTGCCATTTATCGATGGCGTCAATAATTGCCAAACATTCGAGTTCTGTAATGGCGTAATTAATTTCGTGTTTTAGTAACTTCCGTGAATGGTATGCGATTGGGTGCTCTCTACCTTCATCATCAGCCTGCTTCAAGACGGCGCCGATACCTCTGTTGGATGCATCGCAGTATAGCACACAAGGCTTAGTGGCATCGTAGATGTTAAGGATTGGCTCTTCTGTCACGCATTTCTTGAGCTGAGTGAAAGCCAGTTCACACTCCGCATCCCAGTTCCAGGTGGCGTCTTTGCTGAGCAGGCGCGTCAGTGGGTGAGCGATTTGACTGAAGTGGTCGATGTATCGCCGGTAAACATTGACAGTGCCGAGAAAACGCTGCAACTCTTTAGGGCGTGATGGTGTCGGAAACCGTAGGATTGCGTCCACGTTGCTTTGCTTTGGAGTGATGGTGCCATGCGAAACCTTGTGTCCCAGGTACTCAATGGAGGTTCGAGCGAATTGACATTTCTTTAATTTCAGCTTGACGCCTTCGCTTTTGAAAGCTTTCAAAACGCTCTCCAGATGCTTCAGCTGGTCTGAAAACGTGTCAGAGTAGACAACAATGTCATCGAAGTAATTCGTGACGTTCTGCAAACGGTGTTTTGCCAATACGAATTTGACAGCCCGTTCGAAGGTGGCCGGAGCATTCCGAAGGCCAAAAGGCATGAAGAGCCACTCGTAGTTACCGGTACGTGTGACAAACGCCGTTTTCGGAATGTCATCAGGGTGAATCTTCACGTGCCAGCAACCTGACGTTATGTCTAATGTCGAGAAGTACGTAGATTTCCCCAGAGAATCGAGAACGTCATCGATGCGAGGGATGGGCTGATAATCAGGCACCGTCAATTCGTTCAGATTGCGGTAGTCGATGCAGAATCGCGTGCGTCCTTCTTCTTTTTTCTCTGCCAGCAGAAGTGCTGGCGCAGCGTATGGGGAGGTAGATAGTCGTATGACACCTTGCTTGAGAAGCTTTGACCTGTCTGTCCATTTCAACGCTGTCAGATTCTGAGCATCGATAGGGAGCTCTACGAATGAGAACATAGTTGTTGAGATGAATGCGATGCATTTCGCCGTTGATGCACCCAATGTCTGTCTGTGACTTGGAAAAAATGTCATCGTACTTGTGGATAAGCTGCTTCAATGCCAACTGTTGAGTTTTATTTAGATGTAGTACATCACAAACTTCAACACCTTGCAAAGACGCGCCCTTGTTAACCGTGGTTTGGTTCTGTGTACGAGAATGGAGGATGTCTTTCCCTTGGCGTAGAGTCATAGTGTCAAGGTCCAGCGACAAGTTAAAGAGGCAAGCACTATCCAAGCCAAGAAGTAAGTTGCTCTTCATGCCTTGTATAACATGAGCCTGAATTTCTCTTGTCACTTTTCCTATCTGTACCTTTAGATTAACGCGACCCAAAGTTTTGGTAGATGATGTGACTTGTTGAACTGAGATGCATGAATTCCTCATTATTTGCAGGTAAAGTGCCTTCAGCACTGCTTCGTTGATTCAGGTAATCGTAGCTCCGGTATCAAGTGTAGCGCTGATAGGGTACCCGTTAATGAGGGCATCAAACTGAATTACATGAACTCTGGGTCGCCCTCCTCGTTTCCCTGGTTGGTGGAGAAGGCGGAAATGCTTGCGCATCGTAGGCATTCATTATGCCAGTACATCTGTCGGGGTAAGCCATCCATCGCGCAGTGTTTGCACTCACGCACGGGTGTTCGCACCGGGGAATTACGTGGACGCTGACTAGTTCTGTCACTTGTTAGGTTAATCTGTGTATTCCGAGCGGGTGGAAAGCGATGTAACTTCATTCTCTGCATGGTTGACTCTACACGAAGTGCAGCTGTAAGCCATGCCTCTGGTGTAGACGAGGTAAGCCCAGCAAGCACCATCTCCATATGCGCAGGAAGGCCGTCGATGAGCCCTGATATAAGGTGCGTGTCCTTTAGGTCAGCGAGGCGTCCGAGAGACATTTTTTCATTATAGTATTCCTTCAAGCTCTGGCCTGTTCGCAATCGGCAATGAATGAATTGGCGAAAAGGATCCGCGACGCCGCTCGTAAAGCGTCCCTTCATGCGTTCACATAAGCTCTCCCAAGACGCGTCTGTGTCGAAAACCTCGGTGAGAAACCATCGGAAAGCCTCACCTTCAAGGTAATTGGAGAAGTAGCACAGCTTGTCTCGCTCCGTCCATGCTGCGGCCGCAGTCCTCACCTCAAAGAGTCGGAGCCACTTGTCAAAGGGGACGTCCCTAGATGCTCCCGAGTACTTCGGGATGTTGATGACTTTCTTGGATGTGGCCATGATGAAGTGCACGGTAGATCCTGTCGACTAGTGTGACGCAGGAGGCGCGATGCCTGTACGATGAACCATTTATTTGTCTTCGTCTTCCTCCTTATCTACCATTCCACCACACCGTTCTCGTGTGGTTCGTCACATACATATATATATATATATATTTATATATATATATATATATATATATATATATATATATATATATATATATATATATATATATATATATATATATAAGGGAAAGAAGTGTATACCTAAGGGCTCGTTTTTCCGTGTTTTAACACAATATTAATAAGATCTAACAGAGAGTAATGCCAAGGAATGTACAGGGGAAGTTATTAGAACCATTGGAATGTAAATGAGAAGAAAGAAAAGTGGATGGAAAATAACCAGCCGTGAGCAGAAATATATATATATATATATATATATATATATATATATATATATATATATATATATATATATATATATATATATATATGAAAGCGCAAGAAAGAGAAAAATCCAGAAAAAGATTCCGGCGCGCAGAATCAAACATGGGACCTCTGCGTCGTGAATGCGAGGCGTTAACCACTGAGCAACCGAGGAGCACGTTCTTCAACGTTTAAACGACAAGGTATTCATATCTTCACTTACCGAGGCTGACGGGCATCTCGGGGGGAATCGTGTTTTCAGCATTACCAGCAAGATGGCGCATTGAGCGCGCGTCACCACATCGCGCAGTGGCACGTACTCTAATCTCTAACGCGTACTTAGCCCCGCTTACAGGAGGGGAGTGACGCTGCCTCGCGCGCCCTTATCTCGCGATGGGGAGGAGAAGAGGATTGTGCGTCATGGCGGGCCTTGGGCTTTACCTGGAACAATTATGTTTTAGTTACTGGGCGCACAAAGGTCACTGCACTCATTGAAGTCTTCGTTTGCAAAAAGCGGGGGTTTTCAGACACAGCGAAGTAACAACTGAGACGCTCATTTGCGTGCATCTGTGCTTGTGAGTACGTTTCATACATCACATTCGCATGCGAATCGCGGGGCACGCATCGATCTGCTTTTCATTCTTTGCGTGACCTTCCAATTGGTTGCTATTACGTTCATTGCTACGTAATTGCGGCAAAGGTGTGACTTTTTTGTACTCCGTGGCGAAAACGGAACTGAAGCAACGTCATTTCGACACCGCCCAAAATGCAGTCAAGGTTTGGAGGCAGTTTTCGAGCAGGTGGTTAAAAGTAGCTTCACCTCTGTTTATTAGAAATGGTACAAACGCTGGGAGAATACCTTGAAGATATTTATGAGTAATGTGAAGGTATTATGAGTAACAAATTTTATGAGTAATGGTTCAGAAATAAATGTTTCGAAAATAAACGTTTTAGAGAGCCAGTCTCTCAGTCTTTATAGAACAGCCCTCGTATAATGAGTTATTGTAAACACACCATGCTGTCCTTTGCGTGGACAATTGCTATGCCCAGCCGCATATCGTAGGCACACGCTGGTATATGGTGTTTAGTATATGAAATGTGACAGTTGCAAAATTCTGGATTTTTTTTCTGTACACTTTTGTGAACCTTTCAATTACTTTTGAAGAAAAGCCGAATATTCATGATGGTAACGATCTATCATGTTGAAGACTAATGAGCCCGCAAACTTGCAAGTAAGACAAGACAGCTAATGACTTTCTAGTTTGCCTGTTCTCTTTAAGTCAGTATCTTGATGGGGTTGTCGCATTATGAAGAGACAGAGTCATCTGACAATAATAGCCAATTCTCGGGTTTCCTGAGCCAAAACAACTATATGAATATGAGGCGCGCCACAGTGGAAGGCTCGGGGAATTTCGACTGTGTGGTGCTTTCTAAACGTGCACTGACGTACCACATCTGCAGATGGTCCTCGAGGGATTCGCTTCCTTCAAAACGCGTCGGCCACGGCCGGGATCGAACCCACGACTTTCGGGTCGGAAGCCGCGCACCTTAAACGCTTTACCATAAACGTTAAATGATGGAGTATGTACGCAAAAGTCTTACTGACAAGTAGTCTGCATTCTGGGGCTTTGCAACGCTGTTTTGATATAGCGCAACTTAGTTTGAGCATGACGACACTATAATGCAATGATGTACCAAATGTGCCATGCCTGTCTCTTTCTGACGTTCACTGTTTAAAACGTTAAGGCTTTTTCGCGCCAGTGGTGCCAAGCCTGATGAAAGTTTACGCATCTGCCATATGGAGACCAGATAAAGCGTACTTAATCAATGCATTAGAAGCTGTACAAAATGGTGCCGTCAGATTAATTTCCTCATCTTACTCATGCGATATCAGTATTTAATCTTTGAAAATGAAATCTGGACTCCCACCCCTTTCTTTGCGTCGCCGCACTGAAACTCTATTTCATTCCTCGCTCAATCAACCACCTGATGTAACAGTTACTACGCGCATATCTCATCGAACCAGTCATTCATTTCCGGTTGCCTGCCCATCATCATGCACCACTACTTTTTGTGCATCCTTCTTTTTTTTTAGAACTGCCACAGACTGAAACGGCCTTCCCCGGGACATCATCACCACCGTCTCATCATCTGCTTTTCAAGATTGTATTAGTGTTCATACTCAAGACTAAATTTACGTTCACTGCGTTTGTTAACCTAAATGCAACAGCTCACCGCATGTTATGCCTCTTCAAAAAAGAGGGGGGGGGGGGGGCTTTATGGTAATAAATTGAATTGAACTGAAGTGAGGAGCTCGGCAGCCTTATTTATTTCTTCTCGCTTTTCTTTTTCTTTCCTTTTGCTTTCTATCCTATAGCATTTTCAGTTTTGTTTCTGTCTTTTATTTTCTTTTTACCAATATTTGTCCAATTTTCTTCCGTTCTTCCTCTCTGTTTCAATTTGTCGCTTGTTTCATTTCTTTAACATTTTTACACGTGGCTTTATTTAAAGTCTTCGGCAAAATGAAGAACAAGGGAAAAAAGACGTCTCTTGAGAGTGAGCGTGCGCCACAGATGGCAAATACGGTACATGTGGTTGTGCCAACGTTACGCCCATCGACGGCGACAGCATACGACAGTCTGCCTCCCTCATGTGCTCCGCACCCAATACAACCTCATCATATTGGGAATAGCTTAAGGTGTTGAATGCATGCAGCAAACAAAAACTAACGAACAAAACAAACTAGAATGCAGTAGACGCGCATAAGTGATTTGAGGAATCGACTCGCAGGGTTATATATAAGAAAGCATGTTTTTATTACTTAAAAGCCCCTTGAGTGCGTCGAAAGCATCCGATTGTGCGTTAGAGAGGTTTTAGAATAGGCTGTGTTTTGCATTGCAGTATTACTTCGGCTCTCTGTTATGGGACAAACGCGCCATTCAGTGAACTGGCGCCGATGCCAAGAGGGGGCCTGACTAACCCCCGTATTTTAAATAAAAGGTTCCACTACTCGACTCACCTCCTTGACTGATAAAAAAGTAGGTGACGATGCCAGTGCTCGGCGTCATAAAAGTCACTGCACGTTGCTAAAACTCTTCAGCAATTTCAGAGAAGCGTACTGTCATCTTCGTGTGTGTTTCCTCTTCCCTCCCGCTCACTTTCTGTCTCTCGCCCCGTTTTCCTTACTTTTTTGTTACAATTCTCTCTTCCCCAGTGCAGGGTAGCAAATCAGATGCTAGCTTTCTGGTTAACCTCCCGGCCTTTTGTTATAGCGTATATCTCTCTATCTCAGACTAGAAATGTTGATGTACTAAACTTAAAAAGAAAGTTCTGCGGTTCTACTAGCCGTAACTACGACGTTATTCGCAGAAGGGAGATGCTGTGCAATAATTTTGAGCACCTGGCATTCTTGAATATGTACCTGAATTTATCTGAAACCCACCCCCTCTCCCCCAACTCCACCCGTAGTAAAAATTACGGGAATCAAACCGGAGTTTACCGGCTTAGCCGCCATGGCACGTTAACTGCATGCCACACTATATACCACGCCGGATGTGTCGGAGAAGTCGAGGATGATGTTTCAATAGAGGAAAATTAGTGGCGTTAGCCTAGCTTGCATAGGTTGAATACGTAGATCAGTTTGCACGCTATACATATTGCATTTCCTAATGATGAAGGGCTTCTCGCAGTGAGTGGTAGTTAGAAAGATTCCTGCTAACAAACAGACTTTACGAAATGTGTGCTTTGCGGTATAGCGCTTAGCCACATTTAGTGATTCGACCATCATCATTAAGTGGTCTTTACTCTGTCGTACAACACTCACCGTGACTGCCTCAAAAATGACGTGACACGTGACGTTGGCACTGTCCGGGAACTCGTCGGTGACGCTGGCGCACTGGTCTCCGCGCTGCACCCTGGAGACCCGGCTGAGGCCGGTGACGTTCGAGTCTTCGAAACGCACCGGGCCGTACCGCTTGTCGTGACTGTTGTGCAGAGCGAACGCCGGCTCCACCAGGGGATCGATGTCCTCCCTGTGAGCCGGCAGCCTCGACAGGAGCATCTGGTCCACGTAGCTGTTGGCGTCCCAGAATGGCAGCTGCTGGCCACTTGTCACGTGGCAACCGGCAGCCAGAGCTGATTGTGACAACAGTTTTAGAAATCACCATCATCGTTGCAATCATGTTCAAGATAAAGACATCTGTAAGCAATCTACATTTTGCCCTCCCTTGAGCCGGCTGGTTTTACCTTATAGATGTATGAATTGATGGACTAGCTCTATCGCAATGCTTTAGGTCACGCTCCTAGCCCGAAGTGGAGCCCTACTACGTAATATAGTTTTTTTTAAGTTGTGACGGAGACTTTCTGGAGCCATAATACTTAGCATGTATACGTGGATTAGATGTGCGCAGTAAGAGCGGTGTTTTGTATGAAGTTAAGCAGTGTCTTTTGGAATGTGTTATCATGTATCCAGCCGGTCGTGTCACTTCCAAAATGCCTTCGTGATAGCTTTACAGACCCTTCTCCTTTGCTCATTTTTATACTTTAATACAATCTCTTTACCACCCACTTAATGGGTAGGTAACTGGAGATGTCTTTTATACAACGGGTAATCTGGCTTCTTTTGCAGTTGCTTTTTGCTTTCCCTCTCTCTCTCTGTATGTTATGCTTGATAGAGAAGTGGGCCAATATGCTTTGATTCAATGTTGGAAGAACCACAAGGGACCACCACAATAGAAATGAGCTGGAAACAAAGCGTTCTGGTCACTTTTCAGTGATCTGTTAATGTCTCGCCTTCTTTGTCGTCTTACTGCGAACAGCCCCATAAGGACAAATGCCTAATTTTATGTCACCACCTTTTTCTCTGGTGGCGTCGATTGCGCTTCCCTCACATTGGAACAGGACTATCCGAATCATAACAGAAAGACCGCAAGTTATCTGGCACGTGGAACATATTTGTCGCAAGCTTGCTGCGACGCGCGCATTCGATGATGAAACACGTCTTTAATAGCATGCCAGAGCATGTGAAAGGAGGCACTATTTAGTTGCGAATTTGGTAGCATGCATATTTTATATTTCATATTTCATATTGCAGTGATAGAACTACTTGATTTGTGTGTTTAGGTAAAGTGGTTAACAATTTAGAGCACCTGGTACTCTACTATGAGAGAGCTTAAAGCCGTCTTGTGGGCCTCAGCAGCCGTGCCACGTACAAGGCTCTGCTTAGAACGCATAGATTTTATAATGAGAAACAAAGGTATTTAATGAAATGCCGACCTATAAATCTCTTTAAGGGGCCTCTATTTTTTGCCTTAGTTTTGGCTGAATGTTTCATGGTCTGAATTAATAAAAAAGAAGTAGTACACTGACCCACTAGAATAAGACAGGCGGTTTTCACCATGGTGACAGCTTTTATGTTTAGGTATCTGTACTCTGAAATGAAAAAAAAAAGAAAAGCAGAAGGTTAGCACAGTGTTATTGAACTAAATCAGAGTCCGATATTTCATACTTGGCATCAAATGTTTAGAGACCACAAATCTGAGAAAACGGTAAATTTCTTTACAAATTCTGACTGCCTTTAGCTGAACTACACAATACATTTTGTTAGGACCTCTGCGGGCCGGCAATAAATGTCATTAACCAAAGTTGAGCAAAAGGAGAGGTTCTAATTTGCACCTTTGTTCAAATCGCCTGTTTATCTCGAACACTGAACACTTCTGGGCTACTACGGTGACGTAGCACTATCTTCCATAAAGATGAATTTGCTGTCTACATTTAAACGGAAAAGCCAAGCCAACGCCAAAGTTCGCAAGCTGAATAATCCGGAGCAGCGCCCAAATGTCGCGGTACTGAATCCCGTTTGCGGCAACTGCATTTACAATGAAGGCGAACATTTTGATAATAATAATAATAATAATAATAATATTAATAATAATAATAATAATAATAATAATATAGAAGCATTAATAATAGTATTATTCTTAACCTGGAGCAGTAAGTCAAAAGCCTTGTTGAATTGACAGTAAATGCCAACCTACCCTGAAAGAAGTACGGGTGCAACGATGCGCGATATGAAACTAGAGACCAATGAAAAAAAAAAGAACCTTAATAATACTTGGAGTCTAGATTGCCAAGACCACGCTATGATTTTAAAGCCCACCTTATTATTAGGCTCCAGAAATTTCGCTCACCAGTGGTTATTTAACGAGTCCCTAATTCTTAGTAGACGAGCCTCTAGCATTTCGGATCCATTGAAATGCGATCGCCGCAGCTGGCTTCGAACGCACAACCTTCCGGATCAGCTGCCGGAGTATAGTAATTACTGTAGTACAGTGGCCGGTGGCCACATACCTTGCAAGCTGCCAATATGCAGAACTACTTACGAAGACCCAGAGTGAAGGTGCAAAAGCGACTCGGTCTACGACATCGCAATGAAGTTCGAGAGAGAGGGAGAGAGAGAGAGAAAGAGAGCCACTTACCGGGAAGCCTTGTTCTGAGTCCTCCTGGCGCATCAAAAACGAGCGCTTTGGTAAGAATGAATAAAATAAAGCGTACCTTCTACGAGAAAATACTCATCGTAACGCACCGTGCCCCATAACAACGTCCTGGTCAAGGTGACGGCATCAGGTTGACCCACTAGATCATGTTATCATCGATACGACGGCTGGACGCGAGACGTGAGCGGGACCATCTTGAGAGATAAATCAAAGAGAAGACGCGGTAGGCGGCAGCGGAGCCGCCCGTACGGCCCGGTTTTGTGATAAGAAAGTAAATAAGAGATACTCTTCGGCTCGTATAAGTGTTTGGTATAACTAGGTCGATGGAGACAGCTTTATGTACTCTAAAAGAGTGCGTGCTACAAAATATTGAGAATAGGCTTATAACTCTTGGTCTATTCATCGAATATAGCAAGACTTTCGTTTCACTGAACCATAACATTCTTCCACTGAAACTCTCAGATTGCGGGTTTCGTGGTAAGCAACTCGAAATATTCCATTCGTATCTCAACAACAGGAGTCACTGTGTATGTATTGGACGCTATCGTTCATCTTTTGTTTTTGTAAAAATTTGGCGTACCCGAACGCAGCATATTCGGTTCTCCTTTCTTTAGCGTACACATTAATGAGATTGTAAGTATTGATGCAACCTCAAAATTTATCATCTATGCGGAAGACAGCATATTTTGCTGTCCGGCCTCTATGAAAAAATAATATAGCATCAAAATGTAATTACGTCTTTCAAAAACTAGTGTTGTGATCGAAACCTAACTCTCTACAGATAATAATCCAACTAAAACGAAAATATTTTTTTCATGCCTAAAATAAATCGGTTGACTTAGAGGAAAATATTTGCTTAGGTGGACACACGATTGAAATTTTTAATGAATGCGAAAATTTTTGTTGGTGCATTTTGCTTCTTTTTATATCGTCGAGTAGTTCAATTCGGTCTTGTTCAATGAGTAACTGTAGTATCCAACTACACGAAGCTGTTTTTGTGGTCGCGATGAATCTCGATGGTACAAAACGGCTCCTTTTCCAGAGCGAGATTCAAAAGGAAGTGAGAAGTCTGGTGAGAACAGCACTGGATAAGGAGAAATTATGCGGACCGATTCTCTGTAGGCGTCGTCTCATTCTTATGTCCAACAAAACCGGACATCCTTCTGGGTCAATCTTGTGAGACAACGACGTTCAGAGCATAATCTTCAATAAAATGTCGAAAGTGACCCACCAATTTTAGAAATACACCAAGTGAATGTATAACCTGCGAACCTGCTGTAATACAAGTCATCGATTCTTCACGCTCTTCGTTGTGCCATCTGAAACGCTGTCATGAAAGGCGACATTGGTTTTGAATAACTCACTCTTTTAGAAATTACCTCGTAACCTAGCATCAGATAATGCTGGCAATATATGAGCTAGATGTTCTCCATGGAGCTTTTTAGAGTATATGATGATGTCGACATATACAATGTGAAAGAGTCCAATGAAGGGGTTTAATTCCGCATTCATGACTTTCTGAAACAAACTCAGTGAGTTTTTTCATAAGGGAAGACAGTTATATTTATATAAGGCGAATAATAGTGCAGATCCAGTGTATTGCTTGGTGTCTTCTTGTAGAGGCACTTGCCAGAAGCCCTTCACACGCCTATGCGAGAAAAGCAGGTACAGGCTCCCGTTTGATTGATGATGGGGTCAATCCTCGGCGTTGGAAAAGGAATGCGCAGTGTGTGGCTATTTACTGCTCTGTAATTTATGCTCAAGCTGGCGCTTGAGCATGGATGCGTATTCCATTGTCGCAATGGCGATGGGTGAGGCAAATGGAGACAGCGACGGGCAAATTACTTTGGCATCTAAGGTCTTTCAAAGTTCCTCCTTCAGCAATGCTTTCTTTCCACGTGTGAAATCATATGGTCTTTTTTCACAACTGTTTTGTCATGAAACTAAAATTGAACCTCGATCTTTGAAGTTACCGGTGGTGGTCAATATCCTCCTAAGCAAACTAGTTCGGGGTACAATTGTGGCATTCCACATTTTTTGTTTGGTGTCCGCACGTGACGTGCTTTGTGTTCCGGCTCCGCTTTTTCAGCTTCTTTGTCAACAGATACTGCATCGTCCCAATGGGCATTCAGCCTCAGCAACTCTCCATCCGGACGAGAAAGGGGAAAGGTGTATGCCCCCTTGTCTAAAACCAGCGCAACCAATTCTGCAGTTTTAGACTTGTACGTCACTTACAGGCAGACTCACTCACAATGCTCTTTCTTGCTTCCATCGTATCCACGTGCAAGAACCGACCTTCCCCAAAATACATTTTGAGTGTTTAATTTTACTAAGGACACAGACGCCTCTGTGCCTCTTCATGCTCTTGCGCGTTGTACATTGACCTCCAGGGCTACTATATGCAACGAGCTTGAGGTCAAACAAACAGCCTTATTCGGTGTCATAGGGTGGGACGTACATTTGGGTAGAACGCACATTTATCAACTTTTTTAAATCCATGGAAAGAGCACTCCTCGATTATGGACTCCATGACGCTGTTGTGCAACGGCTAGTGGATACTTGCCGCTTGCGGATATTTTTTGTGGCTGCGCACGAAACTCCCTGTTTCCTGATACCCCTGTCCCTCGTCCATCACGATGCGACTTTGCTGTCCTCTTCGTCCCATGACAGGCCATATCTTAGAGTGACTGCAGCAATGTCTCGAGAGGTTTTGGCGTCCTAGCTTGAACCTGTCATTGCATTTCCTGACGTAAGCAGTGTATGAGGAGCGTTATAACGGAAGTCAGTGGAAGGTCTAGCTCTACATGAGCAGATCAACGGAGCAATCAACGCTTTCTGAAAAAAATACTCGATCGCAGGTCCAGACCTGTAATGGTAGCCAGTGGCTTGATCCGATCGCTCAAGCGGGCTCCCACGGATTGATGAGATGAAGCTCTCGTTCCATATGCTCTGGGCATTAGACTCATGCCCCATGAAACGCTATTCATACACTTTTCGTGCGATGCCCCTTAAAATGTGAAAATACGTTTCACTCGTGGTTCATCTGTGTCCAAGCCGTTCTGTCTTCAGGCGTGCTTAAAGAAAGTAATCCATGCCTCTGCATCTTCGGAGGAACTATCGAATGGTTCACGTTTCACAACCTCAGTAGAATGGCTGTCTTGCAGTCTCAAAGGATAAAAGGGTCCGAATCTTCTCATTTCATTGACAAACCTATTTCTGCTGAGTTTATATCGTCTAAAGAACAATGAATATATCTGCATGAGAAGTTGACTCCGGTGCACCTGGCTTCTATAGTTTTCATGTCACAAGGCGGTTGGAAAGGGTGGCCTGAAGATTTATCTTCACAAATCCCCTTTCCAAGAGTTCGTCTATAGACATAGACGTCTTGTTGAAAACAGTGGAGATCAGCTGTCATAGCGTCGACGGTAAGATCGACTGGCGAATCTCCAGCGAACTGTTACTTCATGAAGACCAGGCTAGGTGTGGCTGGGTGAACGAAGAAGCGAACAAACCTCATGGATCGTCAAAGCCGACTGCGTTACAATATGTAATAAACTTCACCTAATCACTAACAGCGAACACTAGAGAGGCCATCTTGTTCCATCGAACGTCTTTATTACACACACACACACACACACACACACACATATATATATATATATATATATATATATATATATATATATATATATATATATATATATATATATATATATATATATATGCGACCTTCGATTAACGAAGGTCACACGTTCGCTTCTTGCCCATGGCAAGTTATCTTTCCATCTGATTTCTGCACATTTACAGTACAATTAGGTGTAATAGCATCCCCTATAGTTTCCTTGGCATTAGTGTCTTTTAAATCTTATATATATATATATATATATATATATATATATATACATACATATATATATATATATATATATATATATATATATATATATATATATATATATATATTTTGTAGAGAAGCCACCGCACACTGCAGTGGGTCAAACTCTCAAGTGTTCTCTAGTGCGTCTACCCAAAAAGGACGCCGCTCGCGCTGTGAGTCCGTGCTTGGCCGTTACTGTCGCCATTGTGGATACTCGCTGTGTGCCTGCTAATAAACGCCATAACAAATTGGTGGAGAGTGCTACGATCCCCTTCGATGCCCTTGGAACTGCGCTCACGTACCCTGCAATCTACATGTCCCACGACGCCTCTCAGCAAACGCCTCCTCCCATGCCACCCCCTTGTCCCGGTGTCCCCAGGATCCGAGATCCACCCATCTTCATGGGCGCCGATGGAACTGACCTGGAGGACTGGCTCGCCATTTACGAGAGCGTGAGCGTCCCCAACAAATGGGACGAGGACGGCAAGTTGACAAACTTGCATGTTCTACCTTGCGGGCGTTGCAAGCTTGTGGTACAACAACGACGCGTCCGATTTCGCAACCTGGTCCGATTTCAAGACCACTATCACCAACGTTTTTGGCTGCTCTGCCATTCGTAAGCTGCAAGCCGAGCAGCGCTTACGCGAACGCGCTCAGCAGGCCGGTGAATCATTCACCAGTTACATAGAAGATGTCCTGGACCTGTGCAAGAAATCCAACGACAGCATGTGCGAATCAGACAAGATCCGGAACGTCATGAAGGGCATTGACGATGATGCCTTCACGATGCTGCTTGCCAAAAACCCAGGCACAGTAGCTGAGGTCATCACGCTGTGCCAGAGCTACGAGGAGCTCCGCCGGCAGCGTTCGATGACCCGTCGCTCCACACCACGAGATGCAGGGCTTGCTGGCTTGGAGGCGAGATGTGATCAGGTGGTGCTGCTGACAGACATCAAGTCCTTCATACGTGAGGAAATCGCGCGCCAGTTCTATCTCCTTACCTTTGCCCACCCACCGGCTGTTCAACAATCTGCAACTACTATTCTTCCACCCATCCGCCGAGCGATTGAGCAGGAAATAGCGGAGGTCATGCCTGCGTACCAACCATAACAACTTCCGGCCCCTGCGCCCCCAAGTTACGCCCAAGTGGTCCCCAGGCTGCCTCCAGTCGTTCAAGCGCCTGCACCACTGACTTACACCGAAGCTGCCGCACGACCTCCGTCCTTTGCAGCGGGTATGCCGGCTGCGTGTGTTGGCGCAACCCCTCAGCCTCATTTTCAGCCCACCCTGCAGCCTTTCGAGCCACCGTTCCGGGCTAGACCCACCCCGGCGAACTGATGGCGCACACCCGACAACCGGCCCATCTGCTTTGCTTGCGGTTACGCCGGTCACGTAGCTCGTTATTGCTCTCGAGTACAGCCGGCTCCCATTTCTTCTCCTGTTGCTGGCCACCTACGCCATCCGTATAACGACGAACTGCCGTCTGTGCCAGTGTCTCGCCCAGGTCCGTCTCCTCGAAGGTCGCCGTCACAAGGATGTCGGTCCCTGTCCCCAATGCGGCCAAGTTCGGCTGCTCATGAGCGGGAAAACTAGTCGTCGCAGTCCCAGAGGCAAGGACTGCGACGCTATCGCATTGTGAAAGCCCTCAGTGCCGCCCACCTAATGTCATTGACGTGCTTCTGAACGGTGTTCATGCATCTGCTCTTATTGACACTGGAGCTGCCGTATCAGTTATGAACGAAAACCTTTGCCGCTTGCTTCGAAAAGTGACAGTGCCAATTTCTGGGTTGTCCCTTTGTACCGCTAGTTCACATCGTATTCATCCTACAGCAGGCTGCACAGCTCGCGTTGTCGTTCAGGACGTTCTGTATGTCGCCCAGTTCATCATCACTCCTGAATGCTCTCGTGACGTCATCCTGGGATGAGATTTTCTCTCCCGCAACGACGCCGCCAGTCATTGTGCCGCCGCCGAAATTGAACTCTCGCCCTTTTCGCATTTGACGTCAAAAGACGGTCCCTCGACACTGAGCAAAATTCTCGTGAAAGACGATACTATAGTGCCTCCAAGCTCGACGATGGGTGTATCGGTCTACTGCACTGGTCTCTCCGACACAATTGCACTCGTTTCGCCATCCGACCGTGCTTCCAGAAGGAAAGGGTCGCTAGTGCCTTTCGCGACCGTGCAAATCACCCAGGGCAACGCCGCTATTTTCGTGACCAACCCATCCCCGTACGCTGTTACTTTGGTTCGAGGGCAATGTGTAGGCAGAGTGGAACCAGTCGACGACGCACAAGTCCTGAACGTACCCGAAGACTTGCGTTGTCCCGATTCGCGTACAATCGGTGCTGTTTCTACTTCTGACCTTTCAACTCCTGATGTATTTGGCCCATACATTGATGACAAACCTTACGTCAGTACAGCGTTCCCAGCTTCTGGACCTGCTGCAAGAATACCGTTCTTCTTTCGATGGCGGGCAAAGTTCTCTCGGTCGCGCGTCCACTGTTACGCATCGTATCGACACTGGTGCCCATCCACCATCACGGCAACGTCCATACCGCGTGTCGCCTTCTGAACGCCGGGAAATTAACGAGCAGGTTGACGATATGCTCCGACGCGACGTCATTCGGCCCTCGGACAGTCCATGGGCGTCTCCTGTTGTTCTTGTTGCGAAGAAAGATGGTTCTGTGCGGTTCTGTGTGGACTACAGACGGCTCAATAAGATCACTCGCAAGGGTGTCTACCCCCTGCCGCGCATCGATGACGCAATCGGTAGCCTTCACGGAGCCCAATTTTTTTCTTCTCTCGATCTGCGCTCGGGGTACTGGCAAGTACCCATTGCTGATGACGCTCGACCGAAGACTGCCTTCATCACACCCGACGGCTTGTACGAATTCAACGTCATGCCGTTTGGTCTGTGTAGTGCACCTGCGACATTTGAGCGCATGATGGACAGCGTTCTGCGCAACTTGAAATGGCACACGTGCTTGTGTTACCTCGATGATGTTGTCTTCGCTCCAGATTTCTCCACGCATCTCCAACGTCTAAAAGACGTTTTCGCACGTGTGAGCAATGCCGGCTTGCAACTAAATCTGAAGAAGTGCCGCTTTGCAGCACGCCAACTCACCATCCTAGGGTACGTCGTGTCGAAAGATGGCATTTTTCCTGACCCAGCCAAGCTTCGAGCCGTGGCCGAATTCCCCAAACCTGCGTCCGTCAAAGAAATGCGTAGTTTCGTGGGCCTGTGCTAGTACTCCCGACGCTTCATACGAAACTTTGCCACGATCATATCACCCTTGACGAAGCTTCTTGGAGGTAACGGGCCCCTTAATTCGTGGTCATCCGAGTGCGACGACGTGTTCGCAAAGCTCCGCCATTTGTTGACGTCTCCTCCCATACGAAACTTCCGACGCTCCATACGAAACTTTGCCACGATCATATCACCCTTGACGAAGCTCCTTGGAGGTAACGGGCCCCTTAATTCATGGTCATCCGAGTGCGACGGCGCGTTCGCAAAGCTCCGCCATTTGTTGACGTCTCCTCCCATTCTACGCCACTATGACCCTACGGCCCCAACGGAAGTGCACACGGCCGCCAGCAGTGTAGGCCTCGGCGCTGTCCTGGCGCAGCGCAAACCCGGATTCCCTGATTATGTCGTGGCATAAGCAAGCCGTACGCTCACGAGAGCCGAGACAAACTACACCGTCACCGAAAAAGAGTGCCTGGCGATCTTCTGGGCCCTTACAAAGTTTCGACCTTATTTGTATGGTCGCCCATTCGATGTCGTCACCGACCATCATGCACTATGCTGGCTGTGATCATTGAAGGATCTCTCAGGCCGTCTCGCCCGTTGGGCTCTTCGCTTACAAGACTACGACATCCGCGTGCTCTACCGCAACGGACGCCAGCATGCTGACGCCGATGCCCTCTCGCGCTCCCCTCTGCCTGAAGATGACGTGCTCTGCTCAGTATCCTCGGTTGCTTCTTCTGCCATATTGATGTTGATATCATCGCTACCGAACAGCGAAAGGATAATTGGATCGCCCCACTGATCGACCTGCTCTCTGATCCATCCGCAACGCCATCCACGCGTGCCTTGCGTCGTCGAGCTCACCATTTCGCCATTCGTGATGGACTCCTACACCAACGCAATTACGACGCCGATGGCCAGCAGTGGCTACTCGTGATACCCCGCAGTCTGCGGTCGGAGATATGTGAATCCTTCCATTCCGATCAGCAATGCGCGCACTCTGGGGTATTCAAAACCTACCATCGCATTCGACAACGCTACTTCTGGCGCGGGATGTACCGCTACGTCCAGCAGTTCGTTCGCTCCTGCCTCGCTTGCCAACGCCGCAAACCGTCCGCACACATGTCACCAGCCAGTCTTCAACCGTTACCTTGCCCTGACCGTCCGTTTGGGCGCATAGGTATCGATTTTTATGGACCACTCCCTCTGACGTCCACTGGCAACCGCTGGGCCATCGTCGCCATAGATCATTTAACGAGAAACGCCGAAACCGCCGCTCTCCCTGCGGCTACTGCGCGTGATGTTGCGTCCTTCCTACTGCATCGACTCATACTGCGCCACGGTCCACCCCAGGAGCTTCTCAGCGATCGAGGCCGTGTCTTCTTGTCAGAAGTCGTCGAAGCCATTCTCACTGAGTGCCATTCTGTCCACCGCAAAACAACTGCTTACCACCCGCAGACGAATGGTCTGACCGAACGCTTTAAGCGCACCCTCAGCGACATGCTTTCGATGTACGTCGCCGCCAACCACACAAATTGGGATACTATACTGCCCTTCGTCACCTACGCCTACAACACCGCCCCTCAGAGCACGACCGGTTTTCACCTTTCTTCTTGCAGTACGGAAGGCACCCGTCACACACCATCGACACGATACTCCCGTACACGCCAGATCCATCTGAGTGTGCACCTATTTCCGAGACCGCCAGGCTTGCTGAAGAGTGTTGCGAGCTGGCCAAGACATTTACGACGCATGAGCAAGAGCGGCAGAAGAGTTTTCGTGATGGCTCCGCCACTTCTGAACCCACGTTCCTTCCTGGTTCCCTTGTATGGCTCTCAATACCGACCTCTGTAGCTGGCCTTTCTTCCAAACTACTCCCGAAATATGAAGGTACCTGCCGTGTGATCGAGCGCACATCTCCAGTCAACTATCTTGTCGAGCCAATTGAACAATCTTCGGACATGCGCCGTCGCGGGCGCGACATAGTCAACGTGGAGCGCCTGAAGGCTTACTATGACCCGCTCGTAGTGACAAGCTGTTAGGTCGCCAGGCGGCTCCCTCTTCAACCCTGGGTTAATTGTGGAGAAGCCGCCGAACACTGAAGTGGGTCACACTCTCAAGTGTTCTCTAGTGGGTCTACCCAAAAAGGACGCCGCTCGCGCTGAGAGTCCGTGCTTGGCCGTTACTGTCGCCATTGTGGGTACTCGCTGTGTGCCTGCTAATAAACGCCATAACAATATATATATATATATATATATATATATATATATATATATATATATATATGTATAGGTTGTATAAGAGGGACAATTAATCAGCTGCCCGCTCATAATAAGTTCACGTGCTACGTGACGCCAAAACATGCGCATAAGAGTGTTTTCACACTCGCCGTTTGGCTTATAGATGGCGCTGACTGTCACTCCTACTTCTAAATTCACATATAAACCCAAAAAAGTGGATGGAGGGAAGGCCGAGGTGGTAGCTCAGTGGTTAGAGCATCGAACGCGTTATTCGAAGGTCGTAGGTTCGATTCCTGCTCACGGCTGGTTATTTTTTCATCCACTTTTCTTTCTTCTTATTTACATTCTATTGGTTCTAATAACTTCCCCTGTACATTCCTTGGCATTACTGTCTGTTATATCTCATTAATATTGTGTTAAAGCACGGAAAAACGAGCCCTTCGGTATACACATCTTTCCCTTATATATATATATATATATATATATATATATATATATATATATATATATATATATATATATATATATATATATATATATATATATAACGTGTAAGTGCCTGGCTCCACACTAGCAAAAAGTCATGAGCGGTGCCAAAGCGCATGCTAGTTCATGTAGCTCTCAGGGTGTTAAACAGACGAGGAAGCGGAGTATGCCATGTGCGCACTCTTTGATCAGTGCTTACGAGCGCTACTTTGTCAGCCTTCTCTGTCACTGATGACTGATTGACTGACAAGGACTTGAAGAAGCCGTGGTTCCGGCTGCCGTATCGCATGTTTGGGGAACATGAAGTACACTTGCTCCAGCACCATAGTAGTTCGCCTAATGAGGCTCAAAGGCATAGCAGCTGTAAGAATGTAAATTCCGTATCTGAAATGAATTACAGGGCAATGGGCTCCGATAAGCATTGGTCTGTTGCAGAGGCTATAGATATGATGCGTGCTCAGCGCTGTGCCACAAAAAGAATATGTATTCTCGGACAAAAATATCTATGTGCGGCTAACGCTAAATGATATCTTACCTCTTTTAGCGTTTACTTATTACTTATTTTTGTTTGTCTACTTTTCAGCTTGTGCACGTCATTAATGTTTTCTTTATATATGAAAACATCGATTGCCTTATAGATCTACCTTATTTGTTTGTTTTAAGGCGAGTCAAGAACAGGCGGAAAAACGTTACAAAACGTTATGAGCTACGTGTTCATCCAGAACTATAGAGCAGCCAAGCTGAGTACTTCATACCTAAGTGACGCTCCTGTCACGACCCCTTAACGCACGAGCAACCACCCTCATATACGGCGAAATAGGAAGAGACAGTAGAGACATGCGCGGCGGTTTTTCGCGGTATGCTGCAGAAAGAAGCTTTCCTAAGCGACAGTCGCCTCAGAGACGGCGTAGCTCTCGGAGGTGGACGAAACTTCCTCCGTCATGCTTATACCGATCGACGGTAGATGGCGCAGGCTTCTCAGCGAAAACAAATTGTGCCGACTTCTTCGCGGCCGGGCGTATTTGGGTCACAGGGAGTCGTAGCGGGTGTTGCCTGAGGTGCAGATGACGTAGACACTCTTGTCGCATAATCGTGATTTTGAGTAAGTATCTACGCGTAACAATGAATATACCCTTCAGCTGCGCGTCAGCGCTCGTTGTGTTCGTGTTTCTCTTCATTTTGTCGCACTCTTCTTTTTTGTACCCTGCCTAAATTCACGATCTATTCCGCTCATTTTACGAGTCCCTTTCATGGCTTAAGTAGTGACGGAGTATATCTAACACTCGTGTGAGAATATGGGTGTGAGTGCTCAGCGCAGTGGTTAATGTAATTAGCTATGCAACAGCGTATCAGGTGTCGGACGAGTGACTCGACCAGGCCTGCGCTGTTAATTACCATTGCGATTGCGAGAGAACTTGCTTTCCAGAGAACTAGCATTCTCAATATGCCCGCGTGTGATTTGATAACGCGTCCCATTTTCATTTCCTCTGTCCTGCTTTGGATATTGACGGAATGGTACCAAGGTTATCGACACAAGCCGATCATCCCACCTCGTACGCCTGTCAATTTCAGCAGACTGATATATCAATGCTCAGCCAGGAGTTATATTTCAAGTAGAAATGGTGAACTGTTATTAATTAGTATGCCTGGTATTTACATTTATAAATAATATCTTAACCTGTAAGCCATGTCATTTTTATTATTTTTCTGTGCTATAGTATGTATGTATGTATGTATGTATGTATGTATGTATGTATGTATGTATGTATGTATGTATGTATGTATGTATGTATGTATGTATGTATGTATGTATGTATGTATGTATGTATGTATGAGGAAATAGGTAAATACATCAATCCATGTTTCTACCGACTTTTATGCACATGATGTTAACGATATTGCTGATATGTGGCTAAGATAACAGGATTCTTGCTTGAGATCACCCGTGCTGTCTTCCACGCTTGTGAGATCTATCTTTTGCACCAGATGTGATTAATTGCGTCCCGAATGGCGCGTTTTGTTTCGTATGGCAGGTTTGTCAGCATTCCAATCATAACCAAGTTGGGACCCACTAACCATCGTCTTGTTCACTTGCTAAGCGTCACAGTGAATTTACGAAAAGCGAATCGTTCAGCGATCATATTCAGTGACAAGTGGAAGAGGGT
The DNA here is from genome assembly GCF_043290135.1 of Rhipicephalus microplus. Lineage (NCBI taxonomy): Eukaryota > Metazoa > Arthropoda > Arachnida > Ixodida > Ixodidae > Rhipicephalus > Rhipicephalus microplus. The sequence goes on from NC_134701.1 coordinate 179,912,490, forward strand.
ATGCTGCTTATGCGGCTGTACCACACACCGATGCACCTGAATGGTATTCTGAAAGAATCTGCAAATTTCTTCTTGCTTTCAAAAGTACTTGCTTTTAAACAAGTACCCCTCATTTGGAGTAGCATGTTAGGTGAAAAGCCAGAAAAACTTCTGCAGCTCTTCATTAAAATATTTCCCTCTCTCTCAAACGACCTTTGTTGATGGATTTATCCGAAAAGTTTTTTGATTGGTCTCCGTATCCTTATAATTGGAGCAAAACATCACAGTATCGAAACGAGGAGAGAGAGCTATTTATTACGAGGGAAAAGTGAAGCAATTAGAACAAACTCATTACTAGTGAAACGCTGGAAGCGTGGACTGTAGAACGCCGATGCCAACTTTTGAACGAAAACCCCGAATCTTTCGGACAGGGTTGCCATACATAACAAATGACGCTGCACACCAGCACACACAGCACCACCATTCCGAAAAGATTTCGTATACTTGCGAAGTTACGGAAACGGTTGCGAGGACTTATCTAACATAGCTTTATAACACAACGAAGGCGCTAACTTGCCCGGTTGCCTACGCGCGCGATGAGGAGTGAGAGGAGGCGGATAGTGTTTAATCGCTGACAGGCACGTCCCTGAAAGTCGCCTTTTCTTTCTCCCTTAGTTGGTTAAGTCTCTATTTCCCGTTCTCTACTTCCCAAGATAGCTAAGAACAGCTTCCCCTTCTTAGCTATCCCGTCCGTTCCTAAAGCTCTCACGCTTCCCTTCAGACCCTTTGTCCTTATCTCTGGCGTGTGCATAGCCTTCCGTAATTTCGAGCGGCCGGCGCCGCCAGCCCGAGACTTCCGTCGTCCGTTTCTAGCAAATGCTAATAAGCACCGAGCTCACTTGGCATGCAAAAGACAGCGCGGAGGGGTTGAATTCGTCCGACCCAAGATTATCACTGAAGTCCCGCATAGAAAAAAAAAGGAGAAAAAAGCGCGAGCGCGTGGAATAGCAGCTTGACAAGCAGTGACGACGGCCTAATACCATTTCGCCAAGTCTAATGAGGCGCGGCTTAAGCAAGGTTGAGCTGTAAAGAGTGAACGGATGGGCCGCATCTCCGGGGGATGGGCTTTGACTCCCGAAGCAGCAGCCGGAAGAGAAGAAATCATGCTTGGCTCTGAAGGCACAGCTTCAAGCAAATGCTTTTAAGCGTCGTAGGTACCGACATTTCTAGGAATGTGTACAAATATGTTCCGGAACTTTTACGACATATATAGGAAGGAAAAGTCAAAATAAAGAAAAAAGAAATAAGAAAAAAATTCAGAGATACCTAACTAAGTCAAGAGGGAAGGCCGGCAAAGCTGTTTGGTCTCTAATTATAATTTAAAATTTCTCTATGGGCGTGAAGAAGAAGTACATTTAGGTCTCATTTTCTCTGTTAGACACAATATTAATGATAACTAACGGCAAATGATTGCAAAGAAAGTATAGGGGTTGTTCTTAAACGTAATTGTAATGTAAGTGTGAAGAAAGTAAAGACAGCTTGCCACTGGCAGGGAGAATGTGTGATTTTCGAATAACGCGTCTGATGCCCGTGACACACGGGCAAAAGTAAAGTACTTTGAAGTAAACCCCTTTTGTCGCCTAAGGGGACCATTTGCAGAAAGGAGTGGCGCTGATGACACACGGCACCGGACTACTGCTTTAGGCGGTGCCTGAGAAGAACGCTACAGAAAAAATGGCGCTGTTTGTGAAAGCAGCAAGATTAGAAATATTAAAAAGAATCTGCGCATGTTCATCACATTGAGCGACGCGGGAGCACAAAACCGTTTTTTTTATTGTCTGGTGGCTTATAATGCGCATACCTGTAATTTTCGTTCGCTTTTTTTTCGTTTTTAGCAGCAAATTAAGTTCATCTGGCAACTATGAACAATCGGTGTTTTGCTGTTTTTGTTTTTTGTCGTGTTTTTTACATGGCTGCGTCCAGCTGGGTGAGTGACGGCGTGCCGCGTTTCATCGTGGTCCTGCGATGTCTCAGCGCAGAGACAGAGATAAAGCAACAGTTGAGGTGGGCCTTACTCTTGTCGCCCTCGGCTTCATCGAAGATGAGCTAAACGCTGCGAAGGCAAGAGTGATGAGCCTCAAACAAAGACTCGTCATAAACAGCTTCATTTCGACTGCTTCCGCACTGTCCCCCCAAGCCATCAACCGCGAAAGGTGGGCCTATGTGCGCAACGAACGCTGGTTCGAAGACACATTGCCGTTATTAGGCGACGGCCACTTTAAGCAGTGTTTTCGAGTGAGACAAGATACTACGTCGCCGACACAGCAACTGCCGCTGCTGACCCTAACATGATCGCGCTAGTGACGTAGTGCAGCTGTTTGAGAGTATGTACAGACTATAGGCCTTCACTTTTCAACAAATCGCACTGCTGCTGAGAATGAAAACATTTTCTCAGCGCAAAAAAATACTGACAGGGCACCGCAGTGTTGCAACACGTTTTCTTCTATTGACAAATTATGCACACTGTATGCGAGAGTACTTCCTTCCTGCCAGAAAAGTAGATGCGGCATCTGCTTTTGCGAAAAGGATCTTTGCCGGAAAGGAGTTACTCCTTTGTCGTGTGTCACTGCGCCCGAACGCCTTTCCGAAAGATGTCCCCTTGTCTAAAGGAGTTCAGGGTGCCCATGTGTCAGGGGCATGATTCTCTAATACTAACTAAGCTACGGCGGTGCTCATCCCTCCGTTAACATTATGGAGTACACATGTGTGTTTAAACGGAGAGGTGTCTGTCATTACGGCGGCAAGTGTGGAAAATTCACCGTGATGTTTAGCATTTACTAGTGATATTTCGGCCATTCACCTAGCATCGTATGTAATCATTTGACGCTTGATACCATGCTGGTCGCTGCCATGGGGAAGCGGAGCTTGCGTATCGCCATGCCCATTTCTCGATTATGTTTTTCTCCTATACGAAAGCTGTTAGCACTGCACGGCGTGGATCATGTCATGTTTGGGTGGATTCGCGAGCTTGTGAGATAATTTTCTTCCCATTACGCTCAAGATGCGAACGGTCAAGGTTATTTGAAAGTTCTTCCAAGCGCCAGCGATAGCTTTAGAACACTTGATTCCAGATGTACAGATGCAGACATGCCTTACCGGCCGTCAAACTATTGACGGTAGACACTGTGTTCACCGCTATCGCTGTACAGATTGCTGTATAGCTTGGTTTTTCGTTTACCGTTCACAGGTTCGGCCAAATAAAGAGTTTCATCTTGAACACGCCGACTGCTGCCTTCGTCAGCGTCATGACAGCGCCGGCATATGAACGAAAGGCGTCGGGACACCAGCCTTGTTTCGACATTAATCGATCGGACACCCGTTGCTGTTGGCCCTGGCATTCTATATGGTCACGTTGTTGATCGATAAAGGGACGTCGGCCTGACCACCATTGGGAAAACGCGACCGCATGCACTGTTGTGTGCTCGCGAACTACGAAATTCCCGCCGTCATTGAAGGGTTAGTCAGGTCGCTTTCCCAGCACCTCCGATAGATGGCCTTACCACGCCAAGCTGATGGTGCGTTTCTGTCGTCAGCATCTCGGGCACATTTTTGTTCCAAACCGTAGCCATAACAAGTTTCGCTGGCAAAAAAAAAAAAAAAAAGCCGGACGCAGTTTATCACCGGGATAAGTAGGTATGCGCTTCGTGATACACTGATGGCTATGTGTTTGGTAAGTACAATGTCGTTATTATGGCTGTGCGTTAGATTGCGTATTCATTCGCAAAAGAGGGATGCTGAGTTCTACGAGCGAAGCGACAGAAAAAAAGTGCACGTAAGGAAGCTAACAATGTGCGGCCTTTCTCTTTGCTGCTGCGACTTGAGAGGAAAATAGCGGAGGGAAGCAAGGCAAAAAAGAACAGGTGGATTAAGGATACAATGAAAGCAACAGAAAATCAAGAGAGAGAGAGAGAGAGAGAGAGAGAGAGAGAGAAAGCGAAACGCAGTGCCAATTTGTGCAAGATTTTTATCATGCGATAAAACTTCAATACCTACAATATTTATGAATCTCTGTTTGATATTTTTTCGAGCTTCGCATTAACTTGCATAGAACGTATAGACTTCTTCTGCAAGTTCAGAAGTTTAGAGAACGCCTTGATGATATTAAGTGAATGAATGCTCAACATACGTTATTCCATGAATTGAACATATGTAGCCCGTGCATCGCGTGTGTTGACTGTCACCGTATTGCACTGTATGCGGTTTTACACGTAGTTAGGTCCCGAATGAAGAGGAAAACTCTCGTGTGACACAGAAAACAAGAAGTGCCGTCTCTCCATCTTGCTGCTTGATACAACGCGGTAACTAGGCTGGTGGTTAAGATAGCATGAAAAAACTGCTATAACTTGGCTTATAATTGAGATACTATGGAAAAGGACAGAAAGGAAGAGGATAAGCAGGTTGGTTAACCAAGCTTTGACTCGGCTGGCTTCTTTGCACAGGTGAAGGGGACAAAATAGTTCAAATACAGAAGAAATAAGAAGAGTTAAAAAAAACACACAGGCCACGAGCTCGAGCTGGCAGCTGACAGGCGCTCGTAAAATATAGCTGACAGAATTAAAAAGCAAAGAAAAGACGCTGGGGCTAATTGGTCAGGATTTGATTTGATTTGTTAGATTTGCCGAAAAAACAGAAAGTAAAGATGAAAAAAAGTACAGAAACCTTGAATGGCAATCAAGACAGGGAAGTTTATTGCAAACTGGTAACAACATTTCAGGTGAATACAACTGTCTGGTGTAACAAAATCACTTCGGTGGCGTGTACAAACAAGAGAACATAGACACGATGTAACACCCAGCCCTTCTATATCCTCACAGAACACGAATCACTCAAGAAAACAAAGAGAAAAGGAAACGCAAAAAGCACTAAGTTTGAACAGATTCACATATTATGTACGACGAGAAGCAATATGCGTTTAGAAAAAGTGGGTAAGGATTTGGAGCACTAGGTATTCTACTATGGGAGAGCGTAATGCCGGCCCGTGGATATCCTTGCTTAAACGAACAGTGTTGAACTCGCAACTGATAATGAGAACGAAGCGCGAATTTACCAATCACGCTATACTAGGAATCACTGCACGTCAGCTTACTCACGTTTTAAGACCAAAGCAAGCTCGAGTTTCGCGGTAATAATCCCAAAACAATTTCTTCAGTTTCATTCGTGAGATGAAGTCCGTTTCAGCCCGCTTCACTTTTTACGAAAACACATTTTCTCTCGTGACGTTTTGTTTTTAAGGCAGTATCTCATCCTTTGAAAAACGCCAAGTAAGCCTAAAGCTCACTAAAATAAAGCCTAGAAACATCCGCTTTTAGTGTTAAAAATTGAGAAATGTTGTATGTAGCGGAAATTCAGCGGTGTTTTGAAACGCTTTTCCTGGTGTATTTATCCAATACATGTATACATATGTATAGTTGAGATGAGAACAAATAGCGCTGCACAGGGACGTTGAAAAAACGACAGACGATGACGCTGATAGTTCCCGTCTTAATCATGTACCAACCAGCTAAGTAAGGCGCAGTCCCTCTGATTTTTAGTTCGCTGACAAACGAGACATTAGTCGGCAAAGCAAAGTCCCTGCTTCTATCTCGAGTGCTATCGCTCCATGTAAAGTACGCACGCTGGCTCAATATTCGAGCCCAAATAAAGCTGGATTGGACTTTGTGCGGCAGAAACGCGAGGGTCAGCATTCGCCGAAGTGCCCGGCAGAGTCTTCCTCTTGGTCTCGCGGCTTCTCAACATTATTCCTCGTTCTTGGTGGCCTCTCTGCTCCGTCGTTCACAGCACAGCAATGAAGGCACATAGTATACCAACGACTTGCCATGGTCCGTGGGTCTATTACACAACTGCAGACTTGGTCGTGTGTACGGGGTAATTTCCTCGTGTAAGCACCTCGCGTTGGCGTCCTGCTCTCACTCCTTTTCTCCCAGCCTCGGTCTCTTCGCACGAAGGCGAATGCTTCATGAGCGGAGCGCGCTAAACCCGCGGGCTACAGGGCAGACGTGTTGCAGTTAATGGTGTCGCGAAATAAAAGTATATAAAGAAAGGTAAACGAAGTGCGGTGCTCGCAGTTGGCCAATGTCGGGAAAACACGGGGGGGAGACACGATTCTACGAACAAGCCATAGCTCTCCTGGCGGAATTCTCGCTTTACGATGTTGTAAATCTCGCCTAAATAGGCGGCGACAGCCGCTGCAGCGGAGAAGCAGGCACCGCAGGTTAGGCAGCTTCTGGGCTGCGGAATAGTTTCGCGAGTCAGCACGCCGTGTACACATAACGATGCCGGTGTTCCCAACCTCTACGTGTGGTTGCTTCGTTCGCTTGTTTAGTGCGAGGAAAGCAAGGCCTGCGGTGAAATAGGGAGCACTAGAGCATAACGAAGGAAATGAGCACACGTGGGTTGAGAGGTGAATACCCGTCTTGAGGTTGTATATACAACCCATAGGGACCTAGAACATTCGGACAGATTTCAATAAGGTTGAAGCTGTTGTGTTGCCTGCTGATACTATGTCCATGGCATACATTTAGCAGCTGTCATTGAACATGTGTTCTTCTAAAGTTTCCCTGAATTATCAATTCACGGCAAATTCAAAACTCCAAACAACGATGCGAATGCGTTTGAGAGAAGCCTTAGTGCAAGGCGGCTAAAAACTTTACTCAGGAATAAGCAAATAGCTAAACCTAGGTGTTTCCCCACCTATGTGTATGGCCTTGCCTATACAGTGCATAGTTGGCGAGGCGTCGATGTTTTTTGGCATCGTATACTGTTGAGTAGAGCCAGTGAAACGCAGGGAGGTGTGTTTACCCCCCTTTCGGGACAGTTTTTTTTTCGCTAGGCATATATTGCTTGATCGAAGCTTGTGAGCTCGTATGTAATGCGTGGGCATAAATCTGGTACGTTCTCGCCACCTAGTTGATGTCCGTTTTAAGCAAGTCACACTCGCAAGCTTTTCCGCCAACTTCCATGCCCGCGTAGCCAAACACATGATGGCTAACGCAAATAGATGACAACACCAGAAACACACTTCATGAGTATATTGCAACTCACCCAAATTGCTACTTTATTACTAAGCTTAAGCGCGTGTAATCTTTGCATACTCGTCACTTCACTGGCATGAATTTGCTCTAGTTTCAGTGGCCGCCTATAATCGACAGTAGGGGACAAGCTAGAAGTTACCTTGGTGGGAGACTCCAATTATTCTTAATATTACATAATATTTAGGAGTTGCTGGCACTCATGCATAGAGACGGCTGCTTTTTTACACGGATGATAGCATAAGTGAGATGCACAGGAACGGGGAAAAAAAAAAAACATAAGGCTTGTGCGGAAAACGCAGCATAGCCACAGCGAAAGCTAGAAGAGCGCGGCCTTTTGGAGCCTTTTCTAAACACTTGTTCTTGTTCACCTATTGTCCGTGGTGCATACCCACTATAGGGGATTGGCGAATGATTGAGTGGTTTTAAAAATTATTGTTCAGATTTAGAATAATAAAGTTAATACGAAGATTATCGATGACCTAGAAAATTGTGGTGCTTCATCTAATGCATATAATTATTTAAATAAAGAAGCGAATGTATTCTTAGAATGGAGCAATAATCTAATTTTAATACGTATATACAATTTTGTAAACACGTTAAGATAATGAAACAAATTAATTAGTCAGGCAAGCACACTTGCTTGGTGCCCACTACCATAATAATAATTAAAAAATTAAGGTAATAGGCCGGTATTTGCTATGCTACTTTTCGTCATTCTTCTGAGAAGCGTGTGGTATACGCTAAACTATTGCAAGGAATTTCGTGCCGATTGTTCATGCAGTGGCTGACGACGATGAGGAATTATGCCTGAAGTGGGTATGCGCTACAGTTAATAGGTGAACGAGCACAAGCTTTTGTAATGGGTTGGAGCATTAGATGACCCACTTGTTACGCTATTTGCATTGTGCGAGAACTGGTTGTTCTTTCGCTATTTTAAAACGCCTTATCAATGGTATTACCGCGAGTGCTTTCCCGACATCAAGCCTACCTAAGGCAAGTTTGCCAACAAGACGATAGTAATAGCGCGAGAACAAAATGACGACACAGAGACAAGAAGGACACGAAAGTCTCTGTGTCGTCGTTTTGTTCTCACACTAATACTATCGTCATGGCATATCAATTAGCCCAAGCTGCCACACTTCTAAATTTGCCAGCAAGTCCCAAGCACCTGCATGGCTCAATGGTAGAATACTGGTCTGCCACCCAGCGGACCCTGGTTCGAGCCCGACTGTATGATTTCGACTAGGTTTCTTTGTCTAATTTTGCGTTATGTGCTTACGGACACCGGGGGTGGTGGCGGACAACTACGGTTCTGCGCGAGACCCGAGTTGTGATTCCATAACCGCTTTCCCTGTAAGAAATTATAAGGAACACCTGGGCAGAATTCATATAGAGCCGATTCACAAAGCAACATGAAGAAAAACCCCAAATTCCATTCCGCTACACAACACTAAATTTGAAATAATAAAATGCAGTTACGCGAACTTCATATATGTTTTTAAAAATGCTACGAAACGCCGAGTCACATAATGGTAAAATCCAGTCATGGGGACACAGAATGAGTTAGCACATCATGTGACCCAAAGCGCTATGCACGATCAGGTCATGGTCGTGTGTATAAAATCAGCCTGAACAGGTTTTCTCAATAATTTCCAAGTATACTGCTCTGATAATAATAATAATAATAATAATACCCAAATTTTTCGTCATAAAACCGCGATATGACTATAAGGCACACAATAGCGTAGGGCTCTCTAATTTTCGACCAGGTGATATTCGTGGACGTGATCTGACATCGCACAGTACATGTACCTCTAAGCCTTTATCGAGATGCAACCACCGCCACCGGAAGTGAACTCGCGTCTTTCGTGTCAACAATGAGGCCCCGTTACCCCGTAAGCAACGCAGAAACCAGCGGCTGGCTTGATATGATAATCTGTATAACGAACAGTTGCAAACGTGGAGTGTAAAACGCGCCTAAACGGAAAATATAGTGGCGTTTCCCAGAGTACCCAAGATGTTATTTTTCTTGGTGCATGTAACGCCGTCATTGACATTTTTTTAAATTACAGCTTCTGCCACCTCACGTTGCCAGCAATACAAACATTTATTCACGGAAGAGCTCCACATCTTCTTTTTTCAAGTGACATTTCCCAAATGAGTAATATATATATATATATATATATTAGCTGTATGTCTTCTGAGCCCTAAACGGCGCAGAAATATAGTAGCATGCAAAATGAGAAGTCTGAGCACATTTTGGATAGATAATCGCCATATACAGGCCCCAGTTTGGATCTCATAACCATAAGCGATGCGCGCTCAAGTATAATACGGCTCTGAAGTCGTTAGCAGCTATAGTAACACTTTGGCGGTGGTGCTTGACGTCAGCGCACCACATAATATGAGTAGAGTGTTATGAAGGCCATATAGGTCACTCGGGTAGGTAGGTAGGTATAAACTTTATTTTTCCTTTGTAAAGGAAAGGTGCAATGGAAGAGAGATGAGGAGAGATTGCTACGCTCGATAGTCCTCCGCAACCCTCTCTGCCCAACCCAGGATGGCCTCCTGGACGTCGGGTTTCAAGCTGCGCATGGCAGCCTCCCACTGCTCCTCATTACTAATTAGTTTTCGAAGGGACGGTGGAGGGGGGTGCTTAGAGCACCCCCACATGATATGATTAAGATTTGCTTTCTGTGCGGAGCAATATTTACAGGAGGAGGACGGGTAAATCTTCATTGCGGGGCGTTTCAGTGATCGTGAGCCAGCCACTGGACGCAATAAAAAGAAGAACGCCCGCTCGTAAAAAGAGAGAACGTACGACCATTCCATAATGTATTTCTAGTTCAGACTAGTGACAGACAATGTCGGAAGCACGAGGGTAAGCAAGAAGAGAAGAGGAAAAGAGATACAACTCTGTTTAGTGAAGACTTTGATTCAGTGATAAAACCGTGGCGGTCAATACAATGTGACCGCTGAACTGCGCTCCCTATGCAGGTATACGCTGTAATAGCGTCTCTTCTGTACCTCATTCACTTCTACCTCTATTTTTCTCTCTCACCCTCTGGCTATAGGTGAGAGAGGCGCCATGGATTTAGAACAATGCGTGGGACGCGTAGGTTGGAGTGCGCTTCGCCCATCGTGCTTGCGTAACAAGCATACCGGAATTATACCAAAACTCTGGCTCAACGTGTTCAATGCTAAGCTGTGACATTACTTTCACCCGTCTGCTATTTATATAACTGAGACTATGCAATGTCCGACAGTGTGTAGGTGTCGTTTTGCAATGCTGCCACAGTACACATTCCTGTGCAGGTATTTAGGAAATTACAAGGTTTTTAAAGCATTCACCTATGACGGCTTGACGGCTTTTTATTCACTTTTTATCACTCAAATGCAGTTGGTATTAGCGCAGCTCTTTAGGATTTGCAAGACGCCGTGCCGCATCAACAAAAAAGCTATCGTCGTCACCGGTGGCCTACACATAACCCACAGCTGCGACTAGCGCGCCAAACGCGATAACTCAACCTGCCGCCGGCATGTGTGATCTTCGTCCCGTTCTTCACCTTCTGCTTAGCGCCACAAACACGCAGTGATGTTCCGTACTGCGCCGAAGAATTCCCATTCAGAGACATGAAAGTTCCCTATTTCGGATATTTTCCCCTACAAACATTAACGAAAATGGCAGCATGTTTCCCTGCACAACAATACTAATTTCGCCCCCATACACACACACACACACACACACACACACACACACACACACACACACACACACACACACACACACACACACACACACACACACACACACACACACACACACACACACACTATAATTACACGTGTCTGACATACTGGCAACTTTTAAAATCATGACTAGGCCCTCCACTGCTGCACAACAAAGGCATGCCAATATTAATCCATATACTGTTAGTACACAGCACTTTGTCGGCTTCAAGTCTAACACCAATAGTGAACTAGAAATTACTCCGTGTAATTATCAGAAACAAATCTTAAGGGCTATGCTTGCGTGGTGTAGAACCGATTACAGCAGATGAAGGCGCACTGTGACTACTAATTATAGATCGTGATGGCAGAATTTAACCATTCCTGGAATTCCCTGCAATATTAAGATTCACTTTTTTCCTTTTGGCTCAAAATGATGGGCGAAAATTTCCTGAAAAAAGGGGAAATTCCATGCACGGAACATCCCTGCGAACACGTGCACCCGACGTGCCATTTCCTACTACGACGATTTTTGTGGCGTTGGTTTCCAATAACTGGAATTGGCGAGAGAACAAGCACAGACATAAATAAATAAATAAATAAATAAATACAAATTGAGTAAAAAAAGGGATAAAGGAGAATATAGCAAAACAGAGAAAGAGATGGAAAGAAACGAACTACAATACATATAAAAACAAAACAAGACAGAAAAAGAGAGAGAAAGAGAGGCAGATAAAAAGCAGGTGCAATTTGGCAGAAAGAGAGAGGGAAGCATGGCGTAGCTTTGTGTAGCATAGTTTAGCAAGGTGATGTAGGAGAGAAGTGAGGGAGAGGAGGGCTGACGGTAGGGTGAGGGAGATGTGAAAGAGTTCAGAGGTGGTGGTAGTGGTTAGAAGATGAGAAAAGCACCTAATTTCTGCAACCCGGTCAGGAGCACGGCGCAGTGCCTATTCAGAGGTTAAAGTGCAGCATAGAGTAGCAGGAGAGTGGGAAAGGGACGAAAAACGAAGAGAGGGGAGGGTAGGCAGAGCATAGGCTCGGCAGAAGAGTATGGCAAAGAGATAGAAAAATAGGGTGAGCAGGAAAAAAAAAAGAGGGGATGCCCAACAGCTCCACTGTTTCCTTTGTCTTCACACCACCAGTTCATAGATGCCCCAGTTTATTTCTTCGCATCGTGCTCACAAGAGGAAAATATTCTTAATTCTGAGTAATGCTTCACTTATCCTCCTAGATGATGATCAGAGAAAGTATTATTATTGGGTTCTGTAACGTTCCTTGGCACATCAACCCCTTAAAAGCTTCAAAAATTTTTCTGCAACTATTTACTTTTTGTCCTAAAAACGAAGGTGTTTTCGCCTTGAAGAAATATGAAACCAACAAACGAAGAGGCCACGGCGCACGCTCGCGGCACTTTGGAGGAACATCTCTTCCAGAGGCAGACTTAATTGATCGAAATGTTAGAAACTCTTGTATTAAGGAGATGCGTCGTGATTATGTGCAGGGGAAATAGAAGGTCATCACAGATCCGCTTAGTCAATTTTCGTCTTCTAATATTCTAGTATAAAGAACCCGGGCGTCCTCGTCCCGATTGAATTCACCTCCGGCAAAAAGATTCTGCAATATCAATCTCGTCGCAGAGTGAGTGTTGTTGAGGTTTTTTACCAGAAAAACTTGGGGAGTGTCCATCGAGTCGATGTTACAGTTTTACAAGGTACTATTTATTAGATTCCTGCGGTACAGCCTACCTGCAATGTCTAATACGTGCAATAGACACTTGCGCACGCTCTAAAGCATTCAAGCCCAGACCCTTGGGATATACATTCCTTTATCCCGCTGTGTATTGACAACCGAAGCAATTGCCATTGTGCAGGGCTACCCGAAAATGACTCACATGCTCGAAATGATGCCTACTTACCTTAGGCAATATGCAGGAAAACCCTTCTCACCACTTGGCAAGCCTCGCTACTGAAAGGCAGCCCACAAAATTTATTTGCGCATTGTGGATCGTTTACGTCAGGTTAGATGCCTGCGGAGAAGCCGGTGTATTCTCCATGGTGTCTGACCCTACCACAAGTACGTCTTACAATTTCAGGAATGCAGAAGAATAAAATTTGCCTTCATCAGCTTTAAAACAATTGAGCCTGCCCCTCTTGCACGCAACGTGCGATAACCACGTCCACATATACACCGATGGTTCAACCCCAGCATCTAGTTCTGACGGTGTGGTGGTAACAACAGCTCAAGGAATAACCCTGCGAATCAAGCTGTCACATGTCACTACGTCTACGGCAGCAGAACTTGCGGCTCTGAGTGGTGCCTTAGTGTATATCTCATCCCAAAGACCGAGTAAATGGGCGGCGTTTTCCGTTTCGAAACTGGCCTTACAGAGCATCCAGTCAGTTCTTAGACGAGGTAACCATGAAATGTTAACGTATGAGGTTGTCAAGCTTCTTCACCTGGTCCCAGAAACAGGCCTCGAGGTCAATTTTTGGTGGCTACCTGGTCATTGTGGGAAAAGTGGCAATGATTTAGCCGACGACGCGGCTCGCACAGCCCACCACAAGAGCATACCCTTCTGATTCTTCTGTCAAGGACAGACGCTGCAAGGTAACTTCGTCACTTGGCACGTAGTCTGTGCCTGCTGGAGAGGAACACGCCAAGCATACGACATACAAGACTGCATCAAATAAACCCTCAACTCGAACGTCTATCTCCGTTTGGACTTCGTCGACGTGAAGCTTCGCTCCTTTGTCGGCTTTCGTCGGGGGTTCCCTTCACAAAAGCATGTGCAATCCTCATTGGAGTGGCCGACAGTGGGAATGCGACGCCAGCGGCACCAAAGAAGACATAGACCATTTCCTATGACGTTGCCTTCGATTTGCCTCCGAGAGACAAAAACTTTCTGACACGTTGCGACAATTGGATGATCGGCCACTTTCTGTGCATATGCTGCTGGAGCACCGTCCTTGTATTTCATCGGCTCAAAGGCAGTCATCTTCCTCTTGCGTTTTTTGAAAACGACAAGCCTCTGCCAAAGCCTTTAACTTTTTTTGCAGGCCTCCGCTACATAGGCGTCAGCCCATTGACTGACAATTTTTTGTATCTTTCTGTTCTTTCTTTTCCTTAACATATTTGCACCCCCTTTTCCAATTCCCCTAGCGTAGAGTAGCAAACCGGCTATATGCCTGGGTAACCTCCCTGCCTTCTCTCTTGTTGTCCGTTCTTTCTTCCTTCCTTCATTCCTTCATTCCTTCATTCCTTCCTTCCATCCTTGCTTCCATCCTTCCTTCCTTCCTTCCTTTCTTCCTTCCTTCCTTCCTTCCTTCCTTCCTTCCTTCCTTCCTTCCTTCCTTCCTTCCTTCCTTCCTTCCTTCCTTCCTTCCTTCTTTCCTTCCTTCCTCTCATCCTTTCTTCCTAATATTTTAGTAGATGTCGATTTCCTGCAACTGAGTAAGCGGGCGTATGAGTTAAAATGAATTTTCATTCTTCTGTCTTGTCTCTATTTCGTAACTGCCCAGTGACGCCCTTACGTAATCTCTAACAGGTCGTTACGGTCGTACTGACTGCACGCTTTGCTTGACAACAAAATGTTAATGATGATGCAGCAGCGTCGTCTTATGCTTCCGGAGAAGTAGAAAAAACGAAACAGTACAAGCTGTTCACGTAAGCCAACTTATTGCTCATTTCGGGATTCAGAAATGACTGGTGGGCAATACCGTGGTCTAGAAACGAAGAATAGCTGGAAACTGCGCGAGATGAATTGTGTTTGGTCACGTTTAATGAGGCGCCCACGACTAGTGACGAACGAATCTGTGGATTACAGAGCTAGCTATACTTGGAAGGTGCCTTTAATCACGGAGCTTTAGGGAAAGAGTCTACTTTCTTTACTATGATATGAGGTGGCGACGGCTACCATAGTAGCCAGTGATTATTTTTCCCTGTTATTTTTTTACACATGAAGAACAGTGTTGTACGCAAGGTTTGTGGCTGCGGGGAGACGATGGAAGGCCGTATGTGCCATTTGCCAAGCCATAAAACTCCATGACTCATCACATAAGTTGACCTCGGCTGCCTCTATTGAAGACCATTTTAGGGAAAAAATATTCCGGGATCCTGGATTTTACAATCCTATATATGCGCACACCCACAATAGCCATAATATGCTTATTGAAGTCGACTGGTCTTCACTAAAGTTTGTAAGCTGATAGCACTCCGTGCTCTGCGTGTTTACACTAGCACTCTTATCTTTGCGACTCTGTTATCTTCCATATGATGTCCATCAATTCGTAATTCATTAGGCTCATCAATTTTTCAAGCAAAGAATGAGCTCCGCAGAAATAAATAGGCTTATGTTAACCATTTGTGATTATATACGAAAGACAGTTTCGCTATGGCATTGACCAACCCGAAAGTCTCAACGCGTGTGTAAAAGAATTCAAGTTATAATGCAGATAACCTTGCTTTGATGTCAGTGTCAAGTCATTGAAAGAAAAATATTTATTATCGTCATCACTTCTTCATTCTGCAAGGCGGAGGCTTCTCCCCATAGTCTTTAATGAACTCTTGATTCTTGCGAGCTGCAGTCTCGGCGGCTATACTATTACGCTGCTATGTTCGAGAGAGAGGCTAAGGTGACTGCACGTCGACACAAGTGAAACGTGGGGACACCCCAATACTTGTATATAGGTTGCCCAGTAAAGAACCTTGGGAGGGCCAAACTTTATCCGTAGGACCCGGGACAACTTTTGATACAAGCATGCGTCTCTGTTTGCATTCATATGTTGGGTTGTGTAGATGAAGCTTCGACGACAGCGATAATTTTGTTACCAAGTGAAGTTCATCATTTGCTATTCTGAATTTTTCCTAATGGTCTCGCCTCTGTCACAGTGCCTGTTGCGTAAAATGACTGATATACTAAGAATGCCCCGCAAAAATTCTCACAACAGCTGACAGCGCTCCACAAAAATTAACAGTGTTCCCGGGGCCAAATAAGGCTTGCGAAATGCTTTACGTCAAGACGCTCTATAGAGCTCCCTATTACGCATTCGGTCAAATGGATGGCGATGTCGTGTCTGGTAGACAGAGTTGACAAAGTGTAATGCCCTTACCACATAGTCAAGCCACGCTAGACAACCATATTGTGTTGAAAAAATAAAAAAAAAGAAGAAAGAGCCTTAAATATGTGGCCCACATCCACAGTGGGGGATTGACCAAGAACCAGGTAGTTCCAACAAAATACTCTTAATTTTTTATTTCACGTATTTAAACGCGATAACTGAAACATTAGACAATATCTTTTTTTCGCCTGCTGTGTTAGAGCCACTGCTTTGACATCTCAGACAAGTTGGTTGTTGACGTTGACCCTCCATGTAGGATTACGCAATGATGGTACAGAAAGCAGTGTTCTTATAGGATAAAAAGGCACAGAAAGGCGGAATTGTGACAAGTGATTGCAGAAACCAATCTTTGTTTGGTTGTTCGCAAGGCGAGGCGAAGCTGGCAGCCGAGAGACATTGAATAAATCATGCATCCTCCTTTCGCTTTTGCTCCACCATCAACAAGCGTCAAAACAAAACCTAATTAAGAAAATATAAAATCGTAAAAAAACACTAACCTTTTGAATGCAATGAATGCCATACCATGCATGCCAAAAACTGCGTAAATAGATTGTGTCATCGCAGTGATTTATTTATTCTAGTACGTGCATGACGTAACACAATTGATGAGACGTAAGTGCCATCACATGCACCCTACTTACTTAAATTCAACACCAATGGTATGCCAACTGTCGGCTAATGTAGTGTGATGGCTCGTCACGTCAAAATTAATGTTACGTCTCATTAAAATACGATTATAGATAACATAACCACCCACCCAACAGCACGGGTAAAGTCAGCCGTGAACGTTTGTGTAGTGTGGAGAGCCGCTACCGTACGCCTACGCACTGGGGAGGAGGGGAGGGGGCACCCGCTCCCCTTGCCACATAGGGTGGGGTGCAAAGCCAGCCCCACACTTTGACATAACGAGGAGAAAACAACGTTCCCCTCCATGCTGAAGGGGAATCTCGCACATGCCTATGGGCGATAACTCATCGTCCTAACAAACGGGCACGTTTCCTGTGAGCTACAACTCCGCTTCTGAAGCCTTTCGCTTTGATACTACTCTCTTCACGAAAAGGCGTAGAGTACACGCTTCACAGTTTCATCGATGGATTATAGGTGCAATACGAGAATGCGCTTCCAACGACCGTGTCAGCCCTTTCATTCTCGCCTCCGGTCATCGGGAGCTGAACAATGTCCGTAACAAACCGATCGACATTTCGACAATAGCCGCTTCCGCATTTCATTGGAACTCTCATTCCTCGCGTGTCTCTTTATGGAGTACCACTTTGGCTTGCCCACGTAGTGACTGGTTGGCCTGGACATCCCAACCATTGCTTTTCCTTTTTTTTATATCACCTAGTGCTTTTACTAAACCACAACGGCCAGCAGTGGGAACATTTAGTTTCGGCGCACTGTCGCTCGTGCCAATGGGATAACAAACAGTTTCTGTATCACGATCTCCATCGTTGTGGGTCCCCTCTATTGTTCTATTTGCAGAAACGAATGTGTTGCCCCCATTGTTTTTGGGTGAAGCTCCTAGCCATGGATCCCGCGTCCACGATGTATGTAGTAGTAGTAGTAGTAGTAGTAGTAGTAGTAGTAGTAGTAGTAGTAATAGTAGTAGTGTTATGAGTAGTTAGCCACCTCTCGTTTATTCCTTGGAATATTTGCTGCATGGTGGTAATTCTATATGATGAATATATGATGAAAAGATTCGAGATGGCTGTACTTGGAGTGTTCACTAGATGGACGGAGGGATGCACGGATGGACGCATTGACAGGCAGACAGACAATCAGACAGATGAACGGAAAGATGGATGGACGCACGGTAGATGGACGCATGCATGGAGGAACAGATGAACAAGCACACGAATGAACGGACGGACGGATGGACGAACACACAATCGGACGGTAGCCTGGACGGACTTACGGACGCTTCGCCTCACTCATCATCCTTCACTCTGCGGATTTGCCATAATTTTTTGTTGTTGCTTTGAAAGCAACAGTGTATATATATGATAAGTTAGGTTGACAACATGACTTCGAATAATTGCCGTTTTTATTTCTTGTTAGTGTTAATGTTTGTTCTCGCATGTACTGCCATTTTATGAGCGCGATGCGCGTTATATATGCGACAAGAGTTAGTACATATTAATAAATGTTTCTAGTTAAACGTGGCTCATATAGTCTAGCACTCTTCCTGTTTACACTTCTTTCTTTTGCCTCCGTTTTTTAAAGCTCTAATAACTTGAAAGGTTGCCTTGTGAGTAGTTTTTATAGTAGGTGCATGCATTGGACCCCTTTGGCTGTGTATAGTTTTATTTCTGAGATGTACTGGTGAGAATGAAAGCATCACGCTTAAAATGCACTCGAGAAAAAAGTAGTTGAACAGACGCTAATGTGAAATACGGAGTCGGTCAACATCTATACGTTATTCGCGCAGAGCTTTGCGGTCATTAGTTTTTTTTATCGAAAGTTCTTCATTATAAGAAAAGAAAGCGAAATATAACCTTCGCATTTCACATCGAAAATTTGCCACTTGAATATCAGTGTGACTTCGCGACCTTCAATATTACTTCTTGTATGAATTTTTGCCTCACATCCAGAATACATTTTTTTGGCAAACGTCCATGTTGAGCATCTCACTTAACAGATTTAACATGGCAAGTGGCTCCTAACAAAAGTGAATAGAAAGTTTTCAAAAGTCAACTATCAGATGAGGCGGACGTGAAAAAGTGCAAAACTCGTGCTAATTGACAGCTACTTATTCAATATGATCCTTAATTGTCGAAATAGGTTTTATTCACTTGACGAATATGAAAGATAACCAAATTTGTAGAGAAGGACAATCAAACCTCTCATAGAAAAAATCCAGATCTTCGTGCATTACGCGGAACAATCAGACGGATAGCTGGAAGAGCAACTTTATGGTTGAAAGGAGACAATGCACGATAAATAATATTTCTAAAGAATAGTACCCGCTATTCCGTTGTTCAGCATTCTATGGACTAGCCAGGTACCCACTACACGCCCGTGTAAGTACGTGCACTCTGCCGATGCCGTGCCTGACCAAGACGAAGAATTATGGCGGCCCGCTTTGCCATAAATGGGAAGCTTTGTATTATTCATTGGTTATGTTTGTCGCAATAATTGTCGAATGTCTAGCTGCTATGTTACTCGTATACCACGCCCTATCACATCGGTTAACGTGATTACTTGCCCCAAATGACGGCTGCGTAGGGTAGTCTTGCGAATGAGTTTCGAGCAGCCGTGTGCATCCGTGGTAAAACACTTATTTATTTATTTTATTTATTTACTGAATACTGCGGTCGAAAGACCAAGCAGGGGGGCATAATAATAAGTGATTCACAATGTAACTTAAATAGAAAGAAAGTTCAAGCAATAAAAACGTGTTAAGGCAGTAGAACACAGCATAACATTTGAACAAAGTTAAATGGCAGCAAGAAATTGCTAATTGCAACCGGAGAATGCAAATCAGATACAACGCGAGACAGTCTGAGATCTTGAGTTGTGTGGTTAAAAGCGGAAAGATACATAGTTATCGAAGTCGGGACTTTCATTATCACAGAATGCTTCAAAAGGTAACGCGTTCCAATCATTGAACGTCCAATCGTCCATTAACGTGACAATCATTGATTGTCATTGAACTTGACATTCACACAGGGGGCCAACGTTACGAGTTCTGCCCAACCCTGGGAATTTTATTCTCATTGCGTGCGATAAAAGCAATGGACACCGGCGGTAAACAACAGCATCGAAATCGGCTGTTGTTGCGATGTCGTGACCTGTAGCCAAATATGACGGTTCGTGCCAGTGTTACGTTTATAGAAGTACGCCATTCTTCGTATAGTAACACAAGACTAACTAGAGCATGATATTTCGTGTAACACACTTTTGAGATAAAACATCGAAACTAGTGGCTCCCCTGAAATTATTTCAATCATTTCAATGGCGTTTTGCTCTTGCCTAGGCCTTCCGTAAATCAATACCACTGCTATATTTAACATGTTAGGTGCTTTCTATGTGATGCGATTCGCCCTGCACTCTCGCAGCTGGCATAGGAGCCACTGGTCCCGCCATCGGCGGATGGAGTCGTCATCATTCATTAGCCATTGATTTTGAGCTCGACAAAGTTAATTAAAACACTGATTCTGGCTCCTGTATGACTAAGCATAGTTGCCTGCCGTGCTGCCATTGATTTTATGTCCGGAGCAGTCCACGCCAACGCTAATATTAAGATCGACCATTGTTCAGCTTTTGTAGACTCGGTGGTATAATCCCGATTCCCTACAGTCTTATGGGATGTTTTCCTTTCACTTAGCCCCAAATTGTTCTTGGGCCAAGCTGTAATGAATCACCCCTCACAAAGAGACTGTTTTGCCTAGGATTGTTTTTGTGCTAAAAAAAAGGCAGTGCAGACTGGTGTGCTATCTCAATGTTTACCTCAAGGTTAGTCTAAAAAAAGGATGTATTTTTTCGGCAATACGAATTGGAAGTTTATCAAGCTCATTCTTGGTGTATTGTGTAAATGCAACAAATTACAATGAAGCTAAAATAAAGAACAAAGTCCACTGCGTCTCGTACGAAACAAAATTAAATCTCGAATCTCTCAAAGGAATGGTGCCATCAAATTTCGAGGCTGAAACAAGGCTCTTGTGGGTTTCCACTGAATGCTAGAACATTCCACACGAACCGCCAGACACAGCAGAGGTTTATAATATACTGTAATTCACGTGGGAAGAGTACCTAAGTGCTCATTCTTCCGACTGAAGACCATCGCAAGCTGGTCCAGAAGTGTCGTAGCTCTCTAGGAAGGCCAATGAAAGTTGAAGCGACGTCACACCATAGCTGTATAGTGAGCGTAGGCGTGTGCAGGTTTCCCTTCAAGGGAGAACAAAGATTCATCGCAGAGCACCCCCTTCCTATTATGTGAATGCACGGGTCTGACTTTGTGCTTTCTTTCTAAGTCGTGGTGGCCCTTTTCTATTATGCCTATCCAAGGGGGGTGTGTTTACACAACCATCATCGTAGGTGACTATGGGAATGGTCGCGCCCTTAGCCCCTCCCGTGCGCATGACTATGGTAGTGAGGGAGTGACCTCAGTAGACCCCCGCCACGTACATACCGGAGAAGCATCGCGGCTCCTACATGTTTTTTGGGCAGGTGCTTGAGCGGCAAGAGTGTGCGAGAAAGGCAGTGAGAGCAGACGATCATCCAGCCGACATTGCGTCACAGCCTTGTGTGCCTACATGGCCAAACTACACAGCAACGTCACAGCCCAAGTCTGCGCCCGGACACGGAAACTGAAAATGATTCACATAAAAAAGGCGATAATAATTTATTTAGCGAGAATAAATGAATTTTGGTGTGTGTATTATGCTCGCTGGAGCTATATGAAATGCTTGCTGCAAAGAACGCGCAAGCCACAAAAATGATGCAACCGCCCTTTTTAGCAAAACGTTCGAAATATATCCTAATATGTCAGCCCAGAACCTTTCCATGTCGGCATCGTTTTAAGTATGCGTGCTACGAGTGAAACGAATTTTATTTTCGCGCTGATTTCAGTGAGGAATCGCATGTAAGTACATCACAATAATAGAAAATTTGACATCATACACGAAGCGTAATAAGCACAATTACTGTATTATCTTCTCGGTCTCTGATGTATGCGTATAAGGATGCCTGCTTTCTCAATGCGGTCGTGGAGAATGGGTCTTCGCGTCATGAGGAATGATCGAATATTTTTTTAGCCTTTTTGGGTGCTTGTTTGGTAAGCTTCTTATGCGCGCACCTTGATCGGTGGGGGATGGCAGCGGCAGCTGCATGTGCACTTCTCCAGTGATTACAGAAATACTCACAAGAGGGCGCACCACCACTCAATTGTGGCTAGGACGGGAGTATTTCGAACCAAGACTTATCGGGCAAAATACGAAGGAGTAGACACGGTATGCAGTGCTTGTGGAGAGGAGAAGAAAACTGCCGAACACCTGATAATGTTCTGTAAAGGGCTTCACCTTATAGTTACGATTGATGGCGCCGAGTTTTTCAATGTACTGGGGCTTAGGGACAGCGATGGTAAAATAGATTTTAAGTGTATAGAAATAACTAGAAAGAGGTTATCCGATTGGTGGCTAAAATCAAGGCACGAGGGAAATTTAAATGCTACACTGAAAAGTACCAGTCCTCAATTTCACTATTTAAAAGAAAAAAAGATGAATCTTGTTGTTGGTTCACAAAGTATTACGGCTAGGTGGCGTTAGCCACCACCCGATGTAAAAGATACAGTCATATCAATCCACCCATTCATTTATCCGTGGGCTCTCAGTTGACTGAAACAATGCTCATTAGAAGGCGCGCTGCCACTCAAGGCATCCTCTCTGGTGATCACAACTATACTCACTAGATGACGCGGCGTCCCTAAAAGCGTAATCTTTGGGATGATTTCAAGAATGTTCACTAGATAGCATGCCGCCGCTTAAGGTGGTGCACACCACTCTCGGCCTGTGGGCTTCTTTTCTCTTCGCCGAGAGCTCGCACAGTGAACTCTTCGTTAACGCTCGGCCGCATGAACACCTCAGAAGCCAAAACAGCAACGCGGCGGGCTGGCAACGCAGCAGCTGCTCGGGCTCACCGCCAGGAGCCTGGGGTGACTGCCTAGGATATATAACAAGGTTGTCACTCTTATATATGCTGGTACGAGAGGCGTAAGGTGGATTCGTGGGTTACCCGATCATCTCTGAGCATGGTCTTCTAACGTCATTCACTTTGTGGATATAGTCGTGTTTTTTTTACTGAAGCAATATGTCATCGAACGCTACTTTTCCAATTTTTTTCGGTGCTATAATTGGAAAGACATTGAATATTTGCCAATGAAACCATATGTTGTGAATATGATACTGCGTTTTTCATGGCAGAAAGCCCACCTTCTTTTAAAATAAAAAAAGCATTTTTCTAACAGACAATAAATACTAATTACCAAGTAACGCCAAGACAAACATCAACACGAAGTGGCCTCTGCTAGAGTTACATGATCGTCATCTGGTGAAGTCCCCAACCAACTTCTTATTAATCAGCTGTCTTTATTGTGAGTTGGAAAGTACTGATGCATTTAAAATTATGCAGACACTTTTGCAACTATAACGCTAGTGGACTCAGCTGAAGCGCTAAAAGGGCAGCTTATTCAGTTCAGGGTACTTTAATTATTTTAAGTGCACTCTTTATACAAAGCGCTGCTGGCACAGTGCTGTAATGCAATAGCGGGCTCTCTTTGACTTCCTTCCTCTCCAAAGGAATGATTCGACGGTCAATAAAACCTGCCTCTCGAGCCTACAGTGAGTGCACAGTTTGCCCTCGTCAGTGCATGCCTATTGCGCAGTCTTCTTTATTGTTCGATGGGCATTGTACTTCAAACATCCACACAGCAGTTGGCTTGCCTGCCATTCGAATTAAGTTAGTAGAGATGCTCCCCTTGCGAACACTCTTCATGCATATAAATGAAAACGACGTATCAAAGCGCTTAAGCTGAGTTCATTGAAGCGTAAGTTTGATTTGAAGCACTTGGTTTATGCAACTAAAGGGGTACCGCCGCTTCCACTGAACGCGAGTCCGATAAAGCGGCACACGAGGTGCATTTTAGAGTGGCACTAGTCGCATATACATACGAGAAAACGTTCAACTTTCCTTCTTTATATTCTATTTTATTGCCCATAAAGTGCCCCTTAATTTGCTTGCGCAAACTGCGAAACCTCCTACAGTTTTGAGAAACATCCGCATAGTGATCTATGACGAACTTTCTTACATACGCTCGATTCTATATTATCCTAACGGATCAGTTTGCACTTCATCTGCTTAAAGTTTGATGGAATTATGGGACACTACGTACTGACAGACTTAAGATCACTTATGAACAGCTGTCTTTTTTGCATGGATCTAAATCTAAATACCAGGAATTTCACCCTTATTTAAATGTGGCCCTAATAGCACTGCAATAAAACCCGGATCCTGAAGTTTAGCAATACACCACCACAGCCACTAAGCTGTTACGGCAGACAGATATATCTTTAAAACAGATGAATAAATAAATCAAAACGAGACCATTCTTCTCGGTGAATGTGGGTGACCAGCTGAGCTGACAGGCTAAAGCCTGCCCTAGGAATTGTCTATGGAATTCGTAAACATAGAGTTTTTCTGTGCTTTGTAGACTTACTTAAGCATTGTGGTCGTTTGGCATCGGCATCGGCTTTTTGTGTAATGTTCGTCCGCTTAGTGCGCGGCCCATGAAGAAGTGCATCGCGGAATGCATGCTCGGCGTGAAATTTAGGTAAAGCCACAATTTTTCACCGCCGCCACCAAAAGCTATAAATCATAAGTAGGTTCACTTAAAAAAGTCTGAAAAATACTAAGGCTTTACAAACACGAAAGAGTCCTCTCTTTTAACGAAGGACGAGTGAGATACGATTGAAGCAAATGAATGGAGGTTTGGGTCTGGTTTGCTTCCGTACACTTGATAAAAGGCATACGTGGAAAGAAAGATAGAAAGAAGAGAGGTGACAGAAAGCAGGCGTACAAAAAATAGAGGAAGCGAGGAGTTGGATCGGTGACTGAGAAAATCATAACTCTGGGTGGATGGCACTGCCTCAAAGGACGCGTTACCTTTCTTCTTTTTCTCTCTAGCGATGTGCTCTAAAAAATACGATCGTAGAAGTGGTTCGCTTTATTTATTACTTTGAGTGCTTCCACAAACCCTTCATCAAGAACTCTGCCGGGGTATGAGGCATTTTCATACACGTTACGAAACTGCGCACCCCGCCTCACATGCACGCGCACACGCTTACGTAATGTATATGCGTACATGCATTTAAGCGCAATGGTTGCCTTTTTCAAATTCCCATTTCCTCTACACTCTCCGGGTGCCTAGAAAACAGCTTTTGCATCCGGATGTCGCGCTGCGATAAACGATGGAGATAAACGAAAAGTGGTTGCTTTGCCGAAGACCGCCAAAGCTACTGCGTCATCGCAACGTACTCTCTGAGCGGCTATCCGTAACACGTGTATTTACTACGGAGAGCACGCATTCTGCCTACCATTCGTATTCCGGTACGCAGGTTAAGAATATATTTTTTTTTCGGTAGCTTTTCTAAGTTGTATTAAGTGGAAGCTTGTTCGAGGGCAACGTACGCTCTGTCAAAGTATTGTCTCCGCAGCAGTGTTGGGCAGATTCACGGTTGAAGTTGTGTTCGTTAAATAAAGCAGTTATAGTCGAACATGAAGGTCCTGGAATTCGTCTCTCCCTTGACATGCATTTCGTTTCATGATTACTCTGGCGATATGAACGTAGTGCCTAAGGAGGCAACGTGTCAAACGCCATGGTGTGAAGTACAGAGACCTTAGGAGCTGATTTCGTTCCTCAAAATGCAGGTGTCCTTCTGCAGTTTCCTTAACCGATAGTGTGGCCCTAACTTAGCGATGTACATACATATATACGTTTATTGTGGGACAAAGAAAAAAATATTCAGTATATATGATACGTACACGAAAGAGGACCTAAAAGTGAGACTCGATGGGAAGCAACTCACTGTTTATAATGGCCTAGCAGACTCGTATCAATATGCACGTGTTTTACACGAAAGAACTTAAAAAAGGTGAAATATGCAAGCCCACGTTGCTGAGGCTATAGTTTCTTTCCCCTAATTAGGATTTATGTGTGAATAGTATTGCGAGACCGACCTCAACTTCAGAGGTGGAGGATATTCACGGGTAACAATACGAAATCTCTTAATTGAGTAAAAGAGACTCACTGCGACAGAGCGTTTCTCTTGCACTGTTTGTGTAGTACCTATGCAGTACCTATAGTGCCAGCATCCACAATGCTGCTATCTTTTACAGGAAGGCCACGCTGTGCAGTTGGAACAATCATATAAAGATGTAGGCGTATTTTCTGTATTTTGTTTGTTTTTCGTGCGAACAGCATGCTGCGAATTGGACACACACATTGGGTGTAATCAGATTGAATCATATGTTGGGTTTCACGTCCCGAAACCACTATATGAATATGAGAGACACCGTACTAGAGGGCTGCGGAAATTTCGACTACCTGGGGTTATTTAACGTGCACCCAAATTTGAGCACAAGTGCCTACAACATTTTCGCCTCCATCGAAAATGGAGCCAGCGCAGCCGGGATTCAATCCCGTGACTTGCGGGTCATCAGCTGAGTACCTTATCCAATAGAACATCGCGGCGGGAGTTTCTACGATGATGTCGGTGCTGAAAAGTTTTATTGCTGGGCAATAACAAAAAGCGACACTACGCCTCCCCTCCCCCGCCCCAGCTTATTACATGCACGTGCTTGTGTCAGTATTTCTAGTTAATATATCGTATTGAATATATCATATGTTCAAGATGTGAATATATCATAACATGGCTGCATATTAAGAGTGAACAGGGAAACACACTTCGTCATACGTGTCGACCTCCTAAACGAACAGGATACGATCTGGAAGCCAATTCCAACAGATTCTTTTGTCAGCCCTCAGCGGCTGTCTAAAATTTACCCAGAAGAAATTCAACCAAAATGTCGACATTATGGCTGCCTGAAGGCGACCCCAAATCACATTCTGCGCAAATTCGAGCAGGATTCACCTCCATAAACAATAGTGCCAGCTTTTTCCCTCCAGGCATAAGTGTCCCCCCGGTCGTCGACTAAGTACTACATTTAGTCAGAAGCGATTAACTGGACCGAAGCGGTCGTTGCATCACACTTCGAGCCACCGGCAAGCTAAATTTAATAACCTCGTTGTGCCGTCATTAAAGTTGTTACTGCTTTATGAATGTTGATGTTAAAAAAAAGCTTTTTACAGCATATTTTTGTACTCAGAGCCAACCAAACAAGATATCAAACACAGGACTGTGCGGTCGTAATATTTTTGTGTATACGCCTTCAGAATGCCAGAGGGCGCCATGTTGTATCGATCGCGAAACGACACAGTAAGGAATGTAGCTTGAATTATATCTTAAAATATGAAAACCTAATTGAGCAACCTCGATGCATAGCGCAGTGCGATAAGAGGAGTAGGGCGCAGTTAATTATTCCGGATCAATAAATGAACGCAGTATAAAACTTCAACAACAACCTTTCATTGCCACTTCTGAGAATGAGTGTCAGCACAGCTTCGATTCACTTCAATAAATAATACACAGACAAGTGTCATTGGCTGGGCTGGCGGCACTGTTTCGAAAGGGCGATATCACAACGGGTGTCTAAGGTAGTCAAGCAGTACTCTCGGTACAAATAAAAAAAAGCAATGTGTCAAATTATACACTACACGAACCCTGAACAACACGTAGTTAGCCTTGTTATACAATGTTGAGATAAACCACCTCCCTTACGCCATCTCAAAAAAAAAAACCCAATTTCGAAAAAAGATGTGATAAGAGTTTCAGCCAGACATTTGTACTGTTCTGACGTAAGCCCGTTTCGGCAATCTTCGTAGACTCACTGAAATATGAGGCAATTGCGTCAGTACTGTATAGAATATGGTCGATGAGTGACGTTCACTATTCATTGCTCAATGCGGTTTGACTGAACATGCTTGCACAACAGCCGATGTTGGGTTATACAAATAGGGTGGATATTTATCTCACTTGCATTTATGTTAAAATTGCTAGAAAGCGATCTTCAGGCATTGGAATCGCTTTTGTAATGAAGCTATTGGAGCAAAGCCGTTTCATGCTTGTTTTCTCACTGTTGAGCACCTGCTATGGTAACCACCACGTGCGGCATCGCTTAAGACTATTAGCGTATCGTTTTATATTATTACGCTCAACGATCACGAGATCTGTCGGTGTCACCGGTTCAAGCATTGTTTAATGTTTTCTTAGTTGCGTCATTCCTTCGTACATCGAGGAAGCATCAGCGCAACAACTCTCTCGCAATGCTGTCCTAAAAATTAGGGTAGCCTTAAGCTTCGACCTAAAGCGTTGAACACGATAGCGATATCCCGTGCTGGTGCGTACTTCAAACACTTTTAGTGAATGAAATCTTTTCGAGGTTGCTACGCACCCAATACGTTGCCTTAAGGGAATGGGCACATTAACGTGTGTGCCTTTTGTAGTGGGTGTCTGCATTTAATCTGTGAAATCATTGTAATGATCACATGTTCTTTCACCCGATGACAATGTACGCTTGTGTCTTCCCTTATTACTGCAATATTTCATGTTATATTGTGAATCATGTATACCGAACACCAGTGTTTGTAAAGCATGAAAGTTGATTTCACTGGATTTTCAAGCAGAGGAAGTCATTTTCACTGTATTAACCTGCAGACGCGTGGCTTTGTATTATCCGCGGAGAGCGCCATTCGTGTGGTCCGTGCCCACTATATATCCAGGTAAAGCCCTCATCAGCCTCAGTTGGCACACCACCCGCAGGAAAGGATCACTTACGTTACGAAAAAAAAAAAACCTGTTTATGATTTGCCTAATGCATATGTGTGGTAGTTTCGAACCACCTTTTTCCATTCGCCCAAACAGATTACTTTGACTGCTATGTTCTCAATTTCAGGCCCACATGAACACTGCGAAGGAGAGATGAAATATCTGTCTATTAGCTCATGAGGAATGCAACAACTGCATCACATACCATAGTTTCAAGACGAAGAGAAAATTTCAAACCGTAGCTCTAGAAAACATTGATAGATGATTACCCTGTGACCTTCTCGCCTTCAACTAAATTTCTCTTGCCAGTTCTTGCCAATGGGTATAGTTGTCTTTGTAGTGTTCTAGTGGTACCCCTAGATATTTGACAGGTGTCATCTTACCCTTGATATTGGCGAAAAATTCCTGTCTGAATGACCATTCTCCGTGCCGAAAACCCAAGCACTTCCCCAGTTCACCCAACTGCCACTTGCATTGCAGAAGCTCTTCACCTCCGTAATAGCCTCTGCGGCACTCTTTTTGTCTGTTGAACAAACTGCGACATGATCCGCATATGCCAGAATTTTAACTTCTCGCGCTGTCCACGGTCATCCAAGAGAAGTGATCCGAATGAGTACCTGTGTTCAGTGACACACACAAAGCTGTAGAGAGATGTGGTTGACACAATCGTACCTGTTCCACACAGGTACGCACAGGGCCATGTACAGTGTAGGCCAAGGGCAGGACGTTAAAAGCGTTAAAAGAATGCAAGTGGCTCCTGCTACAAAGAGCCCCTTTTTTAGTCTTCACACTGGCACACTGGACGTCAAGGTATTTCTAGAAGAGCGGGGTTTCTTTCTACCTTGACGGTCGGACTGTCTCATTTGAAGTAAGCCAGAAACAGTAAACCAAGTTTTTTTTTCACATTGCTGGGAGGGAGAGTATTTTTGAGATGTATTGTATCAAGAAGCAATTCCCGCTGGACTGATATGGTATCAGATTTCTCGCGATAGATAATGAGGATGGTTTGCCATTTGACTTATTATTGTTAAAAGACCTCCACTGTTTTTGGCAGGCCTACGTGACAGGATTTCACTGTGATCCAGATGCAACACGCGTAAGAATGTACTTCCGAGAGTGCATGTCTAAATTTGTGGAACTTCAGAAAGCACAGGAGACTGTACCTGAGTGGTTGTCGAGGGTGGAACCCTTAACAGCTCTCAATAAATTTTAATATTGGTATTTGTTCAGTAGGACTGACACTATTTGTTGTTGTGATGCTTACGTCATTGCATATATACATAATGACTGGGAAGAGGCAATAAAGCAAAAAAAGAGACAAGTAAGTCTGTAGTAAAACACCATCTTGCCATTCAGATGACCCGAGTTTGATTCCCACTCCGACACGGAATGTTTTAATATTTATTTTATTTGAGTCAATCTTGATTTTATGGTCACGTACAAGACGATGATGTTTCGGTGACGCACAATATGACATCTTTTTACTCACAACCAGCGATTCTAGAATTTATGCGTAACGAGTCCTATAACGCTATCGCGTTAAAAAGAAAGGCACTAAGGGAGATAGAAGGTTTACATGGCATTGCCGCTTTTGCAGTTAAGGCCTTCTCAACGGTGATGTTGCATCGCGTGCCCTTCCTTTTGTAAATAGCGTGAAAGGTAACTACGTACCACAGCGTAATTACTGAGTTTATCAGTTTTTTTGAAAGCAGAAAGCTCCGCCACTATTTCGCAAAGACTGCAACTGTTGCACGCGACTTGTTTGCCAATTGATATTAACGTGACGCATTAGGTTTGGCTTGTCTTCCCACAAAATTATGACTAAAGTGCGTTGTCACTGAAAAGGTTATTTCCTGGTGTCTGTCTCTCTTTGCTGTGTAGCCCAGAAAAAATATTTTGCGGGAATGTTTGACTGGGGAGTGACAGGTGCAGGTGAAGCGTGTTTTCAGCTGCAGATATTTAGTTGGGAACGAGACATTTTCTGTCGACTCGTGGTACAGTGATGTGCTCATTTTTGATTTAGCAGTAAATGCGAAATAACAGCCTCAGCATCCCGTCGATGGATAGGGTAGGGGAAGGCCAGGCACCGTTTCACAGTAAAAGTGGTCCATGAAACCACCAGATGTAATGGGAGCCAGTCAGTCGTTCATGTGCGAAGTCAGGTCGATGGTAAACCGTCGGTACTGTCAATGCGTGCGAAACATCTCAATGCCCTGGCTCCTACTAAGCGAAACGTCATCGCTATGGAAAACGCCGCAAGTGGTCAAACGCACCTGCTTGGGCCCGGGATATTCAAATTTTAGCGTTCTACCTATGCTAAGACAGCCTTCTCAACTTTATTTGGAGCCATGCTGGAGTACTTCGGGGGCATAATGAGCACTAAATAAATTAAGTTGCACATCATAAGTGTACTGATTTGTGGGCCAACCTACGGGTCCTACGTACCCACTCCTTGTCTGTTTCCTATCTTCACTACGGTGGACTTATATGCCACTTTCTGTTTTCTCTGCGTGTAAACTTCTCTTTTGACTGACTCGCTTCGAAGATAACAAAGCTGTTTTTTCACTAAACATATTCCTCATTATTCTATTTATCCTATGCACCCAATGATTGATGTAGTACTAATTTTACGTTTCCTTGCGAGCACCTTTTCTACTTTCGTTAAACTTTTATAGGGGAGGGATACGAGTGCTCAACCTCTCTAATATGCACTTATGGCGTCAGCAGCTAGTGCCACTTTATAATTGGCACTTTCGCCGTGAGCACAGGCCAAGCCAGGCAGGTGGGGAAGGAAGGTGGGGGCATGGTATTTGAACCCGTTTCGCCACCCTCCTTCCTAAATGTTCTATTTACTATTTTCACATTGCCGCGCGTATGTGCCAGTGGCGGGGATTCTAGGTTAGACGGTCGGCTTAGTGAAGAGGTGCCTAGCATAGAGCCTACCCCGCAACTCCACCAGTGTGACGATGCGGGATTGACGAGAATACGAAGAACCACAAACAAGTACGATTTATCAATCCCCGAAAAGACTGCAGCGTTTTCTTGCTCCCTGCGCTCGGCGAAGAACACTCATACTGCTTCGTTGTGGCTGCCACTGGCACATGAGTGCGGCAGTATATACATGCACGAATATGCATAAAAGGTAGTTGAATCCACCCCCCCCTTTTTTTTTTCTTTCGAAAGACGCTTATCTCGGCACTTCCGGTCCCAAGAGTTGGCCCTGGCTTTGATGGGAGTTCAGTGGAGTAAAGGTATGTGACCATTTGCTGGCGACATTTGTGAGGTGAAAACGTTATTGTAGGCTTATGACAATTTAGTTTACAATGTCTTGCAGTATGCCTAAAACAACAAAAAAAACCTGTTGGCGTTTGAGATGAATAACCCAATACACTTCGGGCAGGTAGAAATAAAGGCAATTTAACGTAGTTAAGGAGCAAATTGAGCGATGATGTTCGAGAACTTGTGGCCCTTTTAGGAACCTGGATGTGTAACTAAATGTACGTGCCCTCTATATGCAGCGAATTCAATTGATAGGGTAGATTTCGGTCACCCGTGAACAGCGTTTTTGAGTATAGAGTGATTGCTTTCACCGAGATGAGATTTTTTTTTATTTTTCAGTTAGGGGACCCAGATGTAATAAAAAACACACACACGGAAATTCCACGCTCCTGACATAAAAACACCCCGCTTAACGCTTGCATCCAAGCTTAGATTTTTTGATCTTTTTTTTTTACTTGCCTCAGAGGGCAAAGGCCAATAAGCCATGAGTGTCAGCAGCTTACTTGCGAATAAGGTTAACGCAGTGAGAATATACTCAAAGCCGTAGGATGAGCAACCGTGTAGATAGGCTCACAGTCAATGTTTCGTTCCGCTCTCCCACATTCCTTATTGATCACCCAGATCGAGCCCCTCATCCATCACTCTATAAAGCGGCTAGATTGATGTTTGCCCTCCTCACAACTTTTTCCCTTCTCACAAGAACGTCTGCGTTAGTGTTTAGAAGCTCTTTGGTCCGAAATTGTTTTTTATGTGTTTGAGACCTTTTGAAGCTGCAGTCGTTAAACTAAGAACTTATTTGGTACCAGCCTCCAATTAAAACTCCTGAACACTGGGGGGGGGGGGGGGGAGTTAGACGACATTTTAGAGAGCAGTTTTTTACTAGAAAGCGAATTAGGGGCCTTCCCACGTTTGACGGTGCCTACAAAAGTGGTAATAGGATTGAATACTTGGTGTTTTATTTAGTGATAGACCCTAGCGAGCCAAGTATAATACGGAGTGCAGCACGATGATTCCGTTTCAGTTGAGACCTGCAATTTGGTGGCACATTCAAAATAGGCAAAGCGTACATCAAGCCAGACAGCACAGCTGGCTGATACACCTCTAGTGCACCAGATTCCCCTGAAGCTGCAGGCTGACCAGAGAGTGCTGCACCATGTCGAACACGTGCACTGAGCAACAGATGGTAATGCACCTATAAGTTGCCTCACTGAGCACACGAGTTTTCGTATGGCAAAAATGGCGGCATTGTTTACCACGATTACTCGCAGGACAGAAGATCTTAGCTCTTTCATCACTCCAAAAGAGCAAGAGAATTGCATCTTTCTCGTTTATTGTTCCAATTTCCGGAATACTCAAAAAGTCTGACCAGGTTCTTTTAGCACGTTTCAAATGACCAATTTGCACCTATTTGGAACAAACAAAACAAACAAAACTGACCGTTATCTTCAAGTTTTTACTGACGCATCTGTACGCAATGACGACCAAGGTGGCTCTGTAGCTTTCTTTTGCCGTTCGACTAACGACTGACGGGTGTTTCGTACACCACACCCAACCTCAGCAACAACCGCGCAACTGTGCTCACAGGAGAACCGTCTGGCATTTTAATCAATAAATTCTAATAGTTTTTATTAGCTTTCTTAGAATTATTCGGCCCTTGTTTTAGGTAATGTTATGCGTTGATATGTATATTCATTAACATC
Source organism: Rhipicephalus microplus (assembly GCF_043290135.1). Classification (NCBI taxonomy): domain Eukaryota; kingdom Metazoa; phylum Arthropoda; class Arachnida; order Ixodida; family Ixodidae; genus Rhipicephalus; species Rhipicephalus microplus. Next base: position 179,945,825 of record NC_134701.1, read on the forward strand.
AAACAGAACCTTCAATTTTCAATCTTTTTCACTTTCTACGAATTTTTCTTTGTGTTCATAAAAACAAAAGTAAGTCATCAACCAGGAATGCTTGCAAGAGAAAAAGAAAGGTGCAACCCATGAGTGCATTGTGCTCTCTGCATCCTTGCATACGCGTGGAAAAGAAGTTCATGATATTATGAAGTCATGAAACTGCAGATGCAGCAATGGCTCATTATGTGTAGTTTTCGGGGTGACGTTGGCAGAGCTACAACCCGCACAAAACATTGTCGAAAACGGCGTTCATCATGAAGGTGTTTATATTGTTACGGGGAAGATTTATTCACCGAGAGCTGGTCTTGCTAACGGCTTAAAGAGCGCACAGTCATGCAGGCCAACGGGAGAAGCTCTAGAGTCCAACCCACTACAACCACGTTATCGTCTTCTTCATTTGGGTGCCAATTCAGCTGTGTCTAGGTGACAGTTTCATACACGTATCATCACCCCGGCCCGTAAGGCACCGTCTCGGTGCCTGTTAAATGAGCGAGTCGGCGTTGTAGGGCTTGAGACGAGAAACGTGGACTACTTCCGTTCTGGGTGCAGCAGCTGATGAGTTTGTGGTAGCGGAAATCTCGTAGGTCACAGGTGTGACCTGACGAATGACTCGGTAGGGCCCGGCGTATCGCGATAGTAGTTTCTCGCTGAGGCCAACACGTCGAGACGGGAGCCACAAGAGAACAAGAGATCCCGCAGAAAAAACGGCATCTCTATGTCGACGGTTGTAAAGGGACTTCTGTGCTGTCTGCGACGACGACAACCGAGCGCGCGCTACCGCGCGTGCCGTGAGGGCCCGGGAGATCGCATCCTGAGCGTACGAAGTGGAGGATGGGTGGTCTGATGAAAGCAGTGTGTCGAAGGGCAGTAAGGGATGACGTCCGAAGAGTAGATAAAAAGGGGAGTAGCCCGCTGTTTCATGACGCGACGAGTTATAGGCGAAGGTTACGAACGGAAGAGCTATGTCCCAATCAGTGTGGTCGGTAGATACGTACATGGAAAGCATGTCCGTCAATGTGCGGTTTAGGCGCACCGTAAGGCCGTTAGTCTGAGGGTGGTAAGATGTGGTGAGGTTGTGACGGGTAGCACAAGATCGGAGTAGGTCATCAACCACACGAGATAGAAAGTAGCGACCACGGTCTGTGAGCAGGTGAGTCGGAGCGCCATGCTGGAGAATAATGTCGTACAGCAGGAAGTCGGCAACGTCGGTTGCGCAGCTGGTTGGTAGCGCTCGAGTGATTGCATACCGAGTGGCATAGTCTGTGGCCACTGCAATCCATTTATTTCCAGTTGTAGAAGTAGGAAAGGGACCTAGCAAGTCCAATGGCTCGGCTGGAACTTCAATAGGTTGAAGAAGACCGGCAGGGGGAGTCATAGGCTTCTTTCGGCGCTGGCAGAGGTCACAAGATGTGACGTAACGGCGAACAGAGCGGTACAGACCCTTCCAGAATACTCGTCGTCGAATGCGGCCGTAAGTTCTGGAGACTCCTAGATGTCCAGAAGTTGGAGCGTCGTGGAATTGTCGCAGAACATCCTTTCGCAGGTGATGTGGTACGACGAGTAAAAGTTCCGCGCCGTCGGGGTGTAAGTTGCGGCGGTACAAAATGTTGTCTTGAAGCAGGTATCTGCTAAGAGAAGGGTCAGCATGACGCCATTGAAGGCGGTCAATGATGGTGAGCAACGATGGATCTCGGCGCTGTTCGTCAGCCACGTTCAAAAAGTCAGTGATGGCTAAAACGCAGGCATCGGATTCCAAATCAGTGGAGCTAGGTGGATCAACGGGGTGCCGGGATAAGCAGTCAGCATCGCTGTGCAGCTTTCCAGATTTGTAAACAACCGAGAACGTGTACTCCTGTAATCGAAGAGCCCATCGGCCGAGTCTTCCTGTAGGGTCTTTAAGCGTCGACAGCCAGCAAAGCGCATGATGGTCTGTGATGACTGCGAACGGACGTCCGTATAAGTACGGACGGAATTTCGCGATAGCCCAAACGAGGGCTAAGCATTCCCGCTCAGTTATAGAATAATTTTGTTCCGCTTGCGACAAAAGGCGGCTAGCGTAGGCTATCACACGGTTGGTGCCATTCTGTATCTGAGCGAGTATAGCACCAATGCCATGGCCGCTTGCATCGGTGCGAAGCTCTGTTCGAGCCGTTCGATCAAAATGAGCCAACACAGGTGGTGAGGTGAGGGCGGTAATTAGCGACGCGAAGGAATGTTCTTGGTCCCTTCCCCAAGAGAAGGCCACATTCTTTTTGAGGAGATCCGTGAGGGGCCTAGCAATATCCGCGAAGTTGAAGACAAAGCGGCGGAAGTATGAGCAGAGCCCAATAAAACTGCGAACTTCTTGTGTGGAACGCGGAACCGGGAATTCTCGGACTGCACGGACTTTGTCAGGGTCGGGTTGAACACCAGTGGCGTCAACAAGGTGGCCGAGTAGTTTAATCTGCCGACGTCCAAATGAACATTTCGACGAATTCAGTTGGAGACCAGCGCAACGAAAAACGTCAAGAATTGCCGAGAGACGAGACAGGTGGCTTTCGAAGGAGGGCGAGAAAACTATTACATCATCCAGATAGCAAAGGCAGGTCGACCATTTGAAACCGCGAAGAAGAGAGTCCATCATACGTTCAAACGTTGCCGGGGCGTTGCACAACCCAAAAGGCATGACCTTGAATTGGTAAAGGCCGTCGGGTGTGATGAATGCTGTCTTCTCGCGGTCGCGGTCGTCGACCGAAATTTGCCAGTATCCGGATCGAAGGTCAAGGGTCGAGAAATAGTTGGCACCGTGGAGGCAGTCGAGCGCATCATCGATTCGGGGTAAAGGATAAACGTCCTTCTTGGTGATCCGATTCAGGTGGCGATAGTCGACGCAAAAGCGCCAGGTGTTGTCCTTCTTTTTAACTAAAACCACAGGGGAGGCCCAAGGACTCGATGACGGCTCAATGACGTCTTTACTGAGCATTTTCTCGACCTCCGTCTGTATTACTTGGCGCTCAGCACGTGACACGCGATAAGGGCGTTCGTGGAGTGGACTGGCGTCGCCGGTGTCGATGCGGTGGGTTACGGCACTTGTGCGGCCCAGGGAACGGTCGTCGACGTCAAAGATATCCAGGTAAGAAAACAGAACACCCCGGAGCGCCGCAATTTGGGAAGGTAAGAGGTCGCTGGATATCATTTTGTCGAGGAACGCCTTATTTTGCGACGTGATGACAGGTTTCGCCATGGTCTTAGTGTCAGGTGTAAAAGAACAAATCGAACATTCATCAAGGGTGGAAAGATCGGCTAAAGTGATGCCTTGGGGAAGAACTTGGGTCGACGTAGAGAAGTTCAGAACTGGAAGTAGCACCGTGTTGTTAGCAACAATCACTATATTATGTGGTAGTGCGATGTGGTGCGTAAGGGTCAAATCAATGAGGGGAGCTACCAGATAATCTCCATCAAGAACGGACGGGAAGGGCGACAGAGCAACGTACATAGCAGCCTGGGGCGGTAGCCGTAGAGACTCCACGGATCGTAGCCGAGTGCGACTTGGAGGAGTGAAATCGGAGCGCAAAGGCAATTCGAGCCGTAAGATACCGGTAGAACAATCGATGAGGGCGGAGTGGGTGGTTAAGAAGTCAATTCCAAGGATGACGTCGTGTGGGCAAGCATCGAGGACTGCGAAGAGAACGGAAGTGTGGTGGCCAGCAACAGTAACGCGGGCAGTGCACATACCAAGTACCGATGTTCGACTTCCGTTAGCAACTCGAACAGTAGAGAACATAGCTGGTGTGAGAACTTTTTTCAGGCGAGATCGAAGTGTAGAACTCATAACAGATACTTGGGCACCAGTGTCAATTAGAGCAGTAACGGCGTGGCCATCAACGAACACCCGAAGTAAATTGCGTCTTGAAATTGCAGCCGGTTGAGGGTTTTCGTTCCGAGTCGTCAACGCAGCGCCACCTCCAGGAGCTGCACTCGTCAGTTTCCCGGGGAATGGCCAGAATAAGCCGGTGACGGAGAGCGGCGGCGTTGAGGGGAGCGTGACGGCCGACCCTGAGGTGACGGCGAGCGGCTTGACCAAGTTCTTTGGGCGACGACGTCAGCGTAGGATGGTTCGGAGCGTGGAGATGAACGGCGGGCTGAAGAGTCCTGATTATGGTCATCCGAAAAACCGGGTTGCGAATAGTGTCCACGGTCCTGACGGCGGTCGACATTACGAAAGCTTGGCCGGAAATACCCCCTGTTGCGACAATGGCGGGAGATGTGCCCAACTCGAGAGCAAGAAAAACAGATGGGTCGATCATCGTGCGTACGCCACTCATTTGGATTTCGGTAGCGTGGTGTAAACCGAGGAGTCGAAGCTGCCGCAGCGACAAGTGGGGCAGAGTGGTGGTCAGCGTTGTGGACAGGAGTGCTCATGGGCTGCGGCTGGGGAACCTGGACGCCCAGGTTAGCAAACTCCTGGCGTACGACGGCTTGAATGAGCGAGACTGTTGCCCAGTGGTCTTGCGCAGGGGGCTGATAGGAAGCGGGTGCCATGGCTTCCAGCTCCTGGCGAACAATTCTTGCGATATTGGCAGGAGGCGCAAGTGAACGGGGCGCTGCAGAATCCTCGCAAGACGAAGTCGCAGCAGTGTTCGGTAGTCTCGCGATGTGGTGGGTGATTCGCCTGCTTTTTGCTTGTTCAAATCGTCGGCATTCGGGTATGATGGAGTCGACAGTGGTGCAGTTCTTGCACATTAGTATGTTGAAAGCATCATCAGCAATGCCTTTCAACACGTTGCTGATTTTGTCCGCCTCGGACATGTTTTTGTCCGTCTTCCGGCACAGTGCCAGTACGTCTTGGATGTACGTGACGTACGACTCCGTCGATGATTGAACACGCGACGCGAGGTCCTGCCTGGCTGCCATCTGACGAGCAACTGACCGACCGAACAAATCGCGAAGCTTTTGCTTGCATGTGTCCCAGCTGGTTAATTCTTCTTCATGCGTCTCATACCAGGCGCGTGCCGTACCCCTTAGGTAGAACAGAATATTTGCCAGCATAAGCGTTTCGTCCCACCTGTAGTGCTTGCTGATGCGCTCGAATAATGCGAGCCATTCTTCGACGTCCGTGCTGTCCGTCCCGGAAAACGTGCCAGGGTCGAGAAGATGGGGGGGAATCACAGGTGATGGAGCCGGCGCGGATGGCGAGGCCTGAGTGCCAGTTTCAGGCATCGTGGCTGGAGAAAGCTGGCGTCCACTGCGGAGTTCCAGAGCCGGGTTGTGTGAAGAACCCGCACCTTCCACCAAAAGATGTTACGGGGAAGATTTATTCACCGAGAGCTGGTCTTGCTAACGGCTTAAAGAGCGCACAGTCATGCAGGCCAACGGGAGAAGCTCTAGAGTCCAACCCACTACAACCACGTTATCGTCTTCTTCATTTGGGTGCCAATTCAGCTGTGTCTAGGTGACAGTTTCATACACGTATCAGTATGTTTGCCCATTTTAATGACGTAACTCACCGCCGTTTTTTCTCTGTGTTTTCTTTTCCATTAAAGTTGCGCTGAGGTCAGGGTTGTGTTCTCAAGCCAAAGAAAACTGACGAGGATTCGTACGGCAGTGGCATGGCAGATACATGGCGGCGCTAACGCTGACCGTAAAGAAAAGCACGAAAATTGAATGTCCATACCATAAAACATGAACAAAAAACGTGAGAAGCTATATTTTCAGTGCAAATAGGATGCCGTATACAACATTTCTTACACACGTGAAAAGAAATACATCGTACACACCGGCTGCTGCTTGAACGTGCTTTTGCTCGAACATCCGCGTTCATTAAAGAATGCACAATACTCGCACTAAATGACACGCCGCATGGAGTGCATGCTCCAGCAAAAACTCTTTAACACAGTCATAATTGACAAGCCGAAGAATCGAAAAACAACGGAGATGATTGAGGATTATCGCATAAACAAGGGAGGAGATAACTGTCTCAGCCAGGCGCCGTACCAACGTGAGGTAGTGCAATTTCTTTTTTGGATGTGACATGACTGAGTGTAATTGGTATTCAATGTTTTCAATCGTATTTTTGTTGTGTGTAATCGCTCATTTTTGCCGTCGTTCGTCGTCTCACATGATTGTTTTATGATAATAACAACGGTTTGTGGTGACGTATATTCGTGTCATGCGTATACAAGGACGTTCTCGCCAAATAAAAATCTTTAGTTGTTTGTGTGTGGTCCGTCCCGTGTTTTTTAGTGTGCAATAAAGTCACGCTTTTCTTTTTAATGAGAAACCACTTGCCACAGAACGCACAAGAAGCATCACCTTGTGTCTTCACAAAAGCTCGCAGAGCTTTTGTGAAGACACAATGTGTCTGTTTTTCAGGGCAGTGGGTTGGTAACGTGGTATATAATTCAAATTTATCAATCATCTTGTAGATTAAATTGAATAAACGTATTGTGGGTACACATTAGATTATTAGTGAGTCTGTGGTTATCATCTAACAGTGCCCACTTGAGATTTTTCCCGTGGTTTCCTTTTTTCTGCGTGCTCTGGAAACGATATCAATATTGATTAACAATGTTGCGTACCAAATAGCAGCTGTAGTTGGGAACATTGAAGTAGTTACGCAAGCAATCGTGCCTAATTAGAGCACAACGACTAAAAATAAAAAGAAGTGAGAACAAAAAACGAAGAGGAAACAGGGGAACACAATGCAACTTGTAGATATTTGGCGCAATATTATGCATAATAAATGTTGAGCTGTTACGCTTTCTATTATTTGAATCAACAATACTTAGTATTCGCGCGCACATGTACAAACATCAATGATATGCGTGCTTGCCAATGCATACACCTCTTGCCTCTTTTCATCCTCTACCGTATCTAACATGTTTTGGGCTCTTCACTGCAGCGATATTATGCATAAAAGCAAGACTCAGAGAACTTCGCAAATGGTCGGTATCAACCCTGACGCTCGGTGTCTTGCATGTCACCTCCAGGTTTCGTGTTAGCCAAATCATCACTGTGCAAAGCTTCTCACAGCATTCGCGCACAAAGCTGCTGAGAGTGCCTAATCTCCTGGAAGTAAAGAGAAATGCATGCGAATAACCAGAATCTCGCATAGATTCTATTGTGTAAGTAATGAAGGTACGTAAGCGTATAATACACAAGAATTCTCCTGCAATGTGCGTATATCAGAGGCAACACTAATGGCTTCTATCATCGTATTATTGCGAGCCGTGCCATGGTACTTAGTCAGGTTAGTCTATACATTTACACTGTCCGCAGCTCTGGCCCCGCATGTGTTTGCTACATTTTCGTTCTTGATTTGCCCGCGCAAGCATTGCCTGTCATCTTCCGTTCGTGTACAGGCATAGCTCGCACTAATGCTACTACTTTCACTACGACAGATAAGCTAAGACTTGAAGTCATCTACATAATGGGCATTAATGAATGCACGCTCTTTGTACCCGTTTGGTACTAATGCAGTGTGGCTCAATTATTTCCGTTCTGCGTCTGCATTACTGAAGCGGGGAGAGTCCTTTTATTTTCCCCTCCCTGGTACTGATAAACTGCAATGTACAGCATGGCCTTGGACCTGTCTCATTTCTGAGTGCGTGACTAGAGGCCGTTCTTGAGCAAGGACCGAAAACACATCATAAAGAAACGGTACTCAGGCAATGGTTGTGTCAGGCCAAAATGAATGGCGACTATTTCTGTGTAGATACGTGCTTTCCGGTGCAACCCCGCAGGTAGTGACACGACTTACCAAAGCAGGATTCTTCGTAAAAGACGACAGCTAACCATAACTGCACGCCTCTTGCCTATTGGTGCTCTGCGGACATTGTCTTCATGTGTATGCATTCCCTGCATGTCGGTTTTTTAAACCTATCAATGAAAGTAAACGTACTTAGACACCTGTAACAACGTATTATCTACCAATAAAGTGCGTGGGAAGGACCACATAGAATGCTACTGCCGCCGAGGCTTTCTTCCTATACCTTTGCACGACCGACTTAACAAATATCCGCCAACGTTGCAGACGAAAAAAAAATGCGAAAGAAATAGAGCCATGCTATGCCTTCATCCATTAGTGCGTAGTTCGTGCTCCGTTTGTCCTGTCTTTCTCCGGTTACTATAGCCTTCGTCTCGCTGACGTCGAGAGAGGCGCAATAAACGATAATTACTTTATCATATATCTTACACACAGGTGGCATAGTCGACTCCTTCACACGAAAAAAAGCCTCCCATCCCAGATAGATACCGTGGCAAAATAGAAGAAGCAAACACCTTTTCCTACTAGCGGGAATCCTCGAGCTTGCTTCGCTGCATTGACAGCTCGTCGAGTTACCTGGCTGCAGCTACTCTATGCGCTGTCATTGACCATGTTTACGTTTTCTTCTCGTTCGATCATCATTGCAATCATAATAATTATCACCATGCTGACCACATCGATGTGCTTGTTGCGAAAATTATTTTTGTGGGTTTGAGGATGATTGTGTCAAGAACAGAGAATGGTGAGAGAATGCGAAAACCACAGAACTGTGGGAAGGATGTTGACTTTCGCACTAATCTGTATTTATGAATAATATGAAATGCAATTGTTATGTACTATTCATCAATGCAAAAATAGGAAGGCCTAGAGTTCTTTGTGGAAAATGCCTTAACTGAACAAATATGTTTTCCACAATGTACCCGGGTCAAGGAACATCAAAAGGTCCCCTGAGGCACCACCATCTTCATCAACGGACTGCGAAGCGACAGGAGTTAATCCCCTCTTTTACCCGTCTTCACGTCGCCCGAATGAATGTGCCTGACTTTATTTAAAGTTTATTCATTCATTCACCAATAGTACCTGATAAAAATATACAACTGGGAATGCAGCTGAAAATGATTGAAGAAAAGGCAAGAAAGCAAACATTCTCATCGATATTTATGTCATTGTTGAATAAACTGACCAGCGGCTGGGTGCAAAGATATTTTTGTTCGTAAACTATAAGTCGAATGTCAATTATGTCCGATGTCTCATTTGGAGAGCATGTAACTGTGATAAAGTTGTTGATAATAAAGCGGTTTTAGGAATATAAGACGTTGTGTCGAAAACAAACAAGCGCTTTTCACGTTACAAATACTAAGCACATTGCGCAACCCGTAGCCTGCGAATTTCAACTAGTTGAACATGAAACAACAGTCTAATAATACAATACAAGAAATAAGGAAGAGAGTTATAGAGGTATTAGTGAATAATCATATACTCGGAACATTCATAGAGCGAGATTTCGAGGTTGCACATAAAGTCCATTCTGCAATGCAGAACCAACTGCAGAAGCTTTCAACCAAAAGGTGGCAAGATTTATGTGCCTCACTTTCTCCATTTACCTCGGTGCCTCAACTGTGAAACATGGTACGCGCCCTCCGACAGCCAGTAATCCACTCGAGACCACTACAGGCTCTAGCGCTGTCTCGAGGAGTTAGCGAACGTGTGATTGCCGAAGAATTTTGCGAACTTATACTGAGAAATGTAGAGACCGCCCAAACTAGCGAATATAATTCCTCAGCAGAATCAGCTTCGACGGTTGTAACAAAGTTCTCTGCGATCAGTTCATCAGGTCTGGATGACAGCTTCACACCAGAGGAGCTCCAATATGTGCTGTCTTCAGTAAAACGAACAAGTTCATCAGGAACAGATGGAGTTACATACGCTGCTCTTGCTAATTTGTGCAAGAAAGGAAAATTACACCTGTTGGACTTCTATAATAAAAGTTGGCAAGAAGAAAAAGTTCCGAAAAGTTGGAAGATATCAAAAGTAGTACCGTTGCTAAAGCCAGGAAAGAGCCCTATGCAGTTGGACTCGTTTAGGCCGGTTAGTTTGACAAGTTGTTTTTCAAAAGTGATGGAAAAAATGATCAATAAACGAATTTTATGGTGGCAAGACGTGAAAATACTACCAGAAAGCATAGCTGGCTTCAGAAGAGGTAGATGCACAATGGACTGCATCCTGGATTTGGTAACAGATGTGGAAAACCAACGAACGCAAAGAAACATCACTGTCACTGTATTACTTGATGTCCACCGAGCATACGACACAGTGAGTGACGTTCACGTTCTGGAAGGCCTGGCGTTACAGGGATTCAAGGGCAAGATACTGCGTTGGATCGCTGACTTCCTGAATCACCGGAAAATTTTTGTAGTTACGCAGGAGGGCCCAACGTCAGAACATGTCATCCACCAAGGAGTGCCACAGGGCAACGTGCTAAGCCCTATTCTCTTTAATGTAGTCATGGCGCAGCTCCCGTATAATCTTCCACCTAACATCAGATGTTCAGTATATGCTGATGATATAAGTATATGGACGTCTGGCCCATCGTGTTTGGATGTACAACAAACTATACAAGAAGGATTGGATTATGTAGACCGTTTTCTAAAAAAAAGGTATGGCACTGAGTCTGGCTAAAACAGCCATACTTCCGTTTACATTAAAAAGACCTGGAAATTTCTAGATTATTCTGTAAAATCAGCCTGTTCAAATGGTTAAAACTCATAAATTTTTGGGAGTAATTTTAGACCAGAGACTAACATGGGCGCCTCATGTTCAGTCCCTGGAACAAAAAGTGAATCAGGCCATTCGAATCCTCCGGCATCTCTGCGGGGCCAAATGGGGTGGTACCACAGAGTCGTTATTAGCCCTACATGTTGCCTGGATACGCCCCATCGTAACTTACTCACTGCCTCTGCTGCACGGACTCCCAGCCTCCACCGAAAGGAGACTTCACTTGTTATTGGAAAGGAGTGTGACGGTATGTCTGGGTTTACCACGGTCAACGTCCAGTGCTTTAGTGTATGCGGAGGCTCGAGAGCCACCTTTGGCAGTACTCCGAACTAAAGAAACATCTCGAAATTTATTTAGAATTTTTGCGCAACATGAAAGTCATTTTTATCTGGTGCACTAACACAAAGGACGGCAACGAGACTACAGGATACTATATCATCATTTCAAGCAGTAGTACCAGAATTTAAAGAATTAAAACCTTCAAAACCACCTTGGACGCTGCCACTACTCAAAGTTATCCATGAAATAGACGGCATAGAGAAGAAAGCAGACATGGCCCCTCTAGTAGCAGCACAGTTGGTACTTCATCAGCTTCTTGTAATGCATATTGAAAAAACGAAGATATATACAGACGAATCGTGCACTGAAGAAGTGTGAGCCTGTGCGGTGTTTATACCCGAAATTCAGAAAAAGAAGATGTACAAATTATCGCACAAACCTTCATCGACGACAGCAGAATTGGTGGCAATCCTTGAAACAATTAAGCTTATCTGCGAGAATCCTGAGCCACGAAATTGGGTGATATGCACTGATAGCAAACCTGCTCTTCACCTAATCAGAAATGTGAGATCACCTTACAAAAATGGTGAAATAGCACAATGTATTGCAGAAACTGTGGAATCAGGGTCACAACATCGTATTCCAGTGAATACCCAGCCACATTGGAATAAAGGGAAACGAAGAGGCTGATAGCCTCGCGAAGAAAGCATTGAAGGAAGGACAGGATTGCGCAATCCCTATGTCTGGGGCGGATATTTGACAATTTATATCGCAAGGAGTTAACCATTGTTCGATGGAGAAGTGGTTTGAGAGCCCTAAATCAAAGGAAACGGTACTTTATGAAGTTGATCCACACAGAAAATTTTCCATAGCTACAGACCTCCCACGACACCTTGAGACATTAATCCACCGTCTTCGATTGGAAGTAGCATACACAAACAGCTTCCTGCACAAGATACATCGATCCAGCTCACCGGAATGCCATTGTGGTCATGCAGAAGATAATGTTCGCCATATTCTTTTGGAGTGCGTTAAATACGCGAATGAAAGAGAAAAATTAAAGAACAAATTAGCAAGTTTGGACAGACAGCCCCTCACAATAAGGAAACTACTTGGACAATGACCTGAGATGCATCTCCAGAAAAAGCCAATAATCTTCCTGACAGACTTTTTAGTGGAGACCGGACTGGACAAGCGCCTATGACAGACAGTCATAGATGGGTATATATAAAATGTGGTCATGTATATACTGACAGTAGAATAGTAAGGTGTACATGTAAATAGTTTATGACTGTGTGAACTGCGCGAAGAAAACTGTGTATTGGCATGATATTTAAACTGGTTTCAGTGTGCTATTATGTTTTTTTTTCTTTTCCGTATTGTTAATTTTTGGGTATCGTTCTGTATTAATATTTTATTTTTCGCTGCAGAACTTTGTGATATGGAGTATCCGAGGCAATAGGCACCTCAACCTCTCCACAGCAAAACTGTTAAAACAGAACAGAACAGAACATAGAGCGAGGTGCGATCACTGAAAATCTCTACCTCTATTAGAAGACAAAGTGAGAAGCTTGCAGCGTCCGCATTAGTTGGTGTGTTATTTGTAGCAATTTCACTGCATAGTAACACTGCATCCTGCACATTTTTTTCAAATGTTTTACTGCTTGACACTCCTATTGCATTAGTATGTGAAAATTCACAAGCAATAATGTCGGTTATCTACTGGCGCATTCTCGTGTTCAAAGCGAGCAATTACCTCAACGAATTGAGAATTGCCTTGTATGCCACGTAACATCATACATGACAGTGGTTCACACCGCAGCATAACTGAATAACTGGCTCGAAGGGACATTGTCACGTAGGCAGCGAGCCTATATTTCCCAACGCCATTACCGACATTCCCACACGAATGTGTAATGCATCACTGAGAATAATGCAACATTGATCCATTATGCAAGCTGTGTCCTTCTCATTACCTCAGCGTGTGTCAGAAGATAAGGACAATTTCCTAGAGAGTTAGTACTGCTACTGTTCCTTGACTCACAAACGCTGTAGCAGTAAGCGTTTGCTCAGACTATTGGTTGTGAAGCAAGAAACTGGTTTTCTCGGCAGATCAAAGGGAGGGCGTAAGAATGTTGTGTTATGAACAGAATTCATAGTACAGCACTCAATTGCATGTCCAAGCTACCTGTGACTTATTGAGTACGTTTTGACACATCTATGGGATTCCAAGCTTAAACATTAACAGCGCGCTATGTGACCAATGAGCCCAACTCATTTCCACATTTTTGAAGGCCACACTTCGAAAACTGTATGCGCTTTCAGTGGCACGAATCCAGGATGATTGAATCTTAATTCTCTGAGTTGTACTCTGTATTAAGCTGCAGGAATTGTCTAAAGTGTGAACTTCTGAATCTCGCCAGTAAATAATTGCCTAACGTGGCAACTTGCATAAACTATATACCGGCAGAGAGAACAGAGTTACCGACAGTGAAAAAAGAAGCTGGCTGATCGCCCTTTCCCGTAAAGACACGTGCTCAAAGGAACGTGAGAGGCGCTCAACGCGAGCCCGTAGCGAAATCCAACTTTTCTTGACGAAAACGCGGTGAAGTTGAGGAGCTCTGAGGATGGCCAAGGGTATATGGTGTATATAAATTGCTTGCCACCAGCATGCTTGACAACGTACGCTCTGGGGCTCAGTAGCACTGCCGAGTGAGAGGTCGCTGGTTCGACGCCTCGCTTCGAAAGTTTTCCATCTCGTTTTAAAGGCGATAGCCTTGCTTCGGGTACTTCGACGTAAAAATTTGGTCTGCCTGCCTGCCTGCCTGCCTGCCTGCCTGCCTGCCTGCCTGTCTGTCTGTCTGTCTGTCTGTCTGTCTGTCTGTCTGTCTGTCTGTCTGTCTGTCTGTCTGTCTGTCTGTCTGTAAATATGTCTGTTTGTCCACTCTTAACGGCACCGGGTACTTGAAATGACCGACCCCATTCGCAACGCCCACCAGTGCTGCTCAAGATTTCGCGTTCATACTTGTGCAATTGTCAATCAAAAATCAATCATTGCGCATATCTGAGGCACAATACACGTCAATATTGTGTATGTGTGGTTTTACACTAGAGAAGCCATACATAAGTAATTCTAAAGACCATAGCGTTTCTTAGGAGTGTGGTAGTTTGGGCTAGTTGGTATGACATGACGATAGTTATAGAGCGAGAGCAGAACGCCGACAAGAGTGCTTGTGTTCTTGTCTCTTTGTCGTTGTTCTGCTCTCGCGCTAGAACAATCGACCGTAGCGTTTATCACGCTGTGCTGATAATGCAACGTTGGGCACAAAAAGGCAAGTAATTCCAACGCTTTGCTAAGACGACACAGTGGTGGAACCTGCCTGTCACTTTGCGTTCCACACCTTATCGCCTCCAAAACAGATGTGCACGCCTTCCTTTGAAGATAACTGCCAGATAGCAAGATAGCACTCATGTATCAAGCGCCCCAATGCACTCGTTTGCCTTCGCTGTACCGATCGAGGCAATCTAATGCAGCACCTCCAGAATACAATTCAACAATTTCTCGTGCAGAACATAAAATAAACGTTTTGTTCACTCTCTCCAGACGCGAGACTATGGCCTTTCGACGACATTTGCAGTGAGACATGAAGATACGGGGCCCTTTTTTTTTCATTTGCAATCTCTTAGTATATTTTAGTACGTCATATATATATGACGGAAGTACGTCAGTGGAACCCCGTAATGGACAGTGGCATGAAACACTTTGGTGTTAAAAAAAACAGGCTGTGGAAGTGAGTTTGTCTGCGAAAACACCTTGAAAATGAGAGAAGCAAGCCAAGAGGAACACGTTTTGTTTCTAGTTCGCACACAATTACCACGACCATGACAATGGCTGAAGCCGGTATTAAGAACACTGGACCATCCCAGTAGATGAACCATGGGCTTCGTAAAAACTTGAGCGAGCGAGATTTTTCGCTTACTGACTGAAGTAATGGCACGCGCCGCACTTCGATTCATTGACAGCAGCAGTGCCCTTGGGGCCAAGCCGGCCTGCCTTGCGGTCTCACGCTACGCTAGCCCCGACAGCGCTCATCTGTTTTTAAGTTCCGAAAAAAGTGAGTGTACATAAACATCTAAGTCGGTCGATATCCTAAATGCACGAAAAGTTACACAGCCCCTTCTGAATTGGTCTAAAGCGACTGTAAGGTGAAAGTCGTTGCCTCCTTTTTTCTTCTCCCCTGTCGAAGCTTTGCGGCAGTAATCCATGCACGTCTGGTTAACCTCCCTTTTCAAAGGGACAATAAAGAAAAAGAATGACTTGATTTGGATTAATAAAGTGCACTCTAAAAACTATAATGATAAATTTCACTTTCATAAGTTATCTCTTAGCAAAGAAAATCAAGGTGGGAGTTTAATTTTTAAGTTTCACGGCGATATCTCCAAGCGTGACGTCAAAAATTTCAAAATATATTTTTAGTACTTTCGCGACATTAGCGCAATAAAATTTTCTGAAATTCATATGCTAGGTCCATGGCACTCAAACATGATAGTGCACCTTATTTTTTATCGATTAGAAGCTACGATGCACCCAGGAGATGACTTCAAAATCTCCAATGTAACGGTGGTTTGGGTTGGTATTTCAGTATATAAGGATATGTGGGGTTCAACACCCCCAAACCACCTTATGATTACGAGAGACGTCGTAGGGAAGAACTCCAGATATTTCGACCACTTGGGGTTCCTTAACTTGTCCCAACATCTGAGCCCACGGGCCTACAGCATTTTCACCTCCACAAAAAATGCAGCCGCCGCCGCCGGTATGCGATCCCGCGACCTGCTGGTCAGCGGCCGAGTACCTTATCCAGTACACCACCACGGCAGGGTGTTGGGATTTCAAGCAAGCGTCTCCCCCATCATTTTATTTTTGCGTGTTGTCACGCTTACCAAACGTTGTCTCACTACAAAGGGAATGTTTCCTAGAATGTCATACCGTACTCTCCAAATACGCGAAAAACCATTTTTTTCTTTATTGTCCCTTTAAGGCGGAATGTTCATTAGTTCATATTGTGTATATTGCGATTTACGCATGGCTGTGTCTCCCATTGTTTTGTCTCTCTACAAGTTATGTAGACGGGACAGGGCAGATAGTGAAATGCAGATTATGTGTCAAAGAGCTCAGCCCAATTACTAGCGAGAGCGCCAAAATTTTGTTTTGCCGTGAATGCTGTTATGAGATCAGAACTCAGACCACGTGCGGTGCGGTAGTTGTCCGCCACCGCCAATGGTGTCTATAACCAATAAAGCAAGAATTATTAAGAAAACTCAGTAAAAAAACAGTAAGGACACAATGGGTTTCGATCGCAGCTTCGCTCGGTCCCCGCCCAGTATTCTACCACTTAACCACGCTGGCTGTTTTTATTGCCTCTTCCCAGACACTATGAATATGAGCAATGACGTAAGGTCACGAAAACAAGTAGTAGTAGTCCTGCTGAATAGACACCAATATTAAAGTTTCTTGTGAGCTAGCCGTCAAAGGTTCCGTGCTTAACAACCACTCAGAAACGCTCCTCTGTTTTCAAAAAATTTCAACATGCCCTTTCGGAAGTTCATTCATGCGGGTCATGCATCCAAATCACAGTGTAATCCTGCCATACGTGCCCGTCATAAACAGTGGAGGCCTGTTAACCTTAGTCAGTCAAATGGCAAACAATCCTAATTATCTATCGGAAGAAATTTGATACCATATTGGTCTAGCGAGAATAATTTTTGCAATACATTCCAAAGCTTGAAACTTATTTCAAAACTGGCCTTAGGCAGGCTTGATGTCAGGAAATAAATTGCGCTAATATGAAAAATAAAGCGTTTTAAAACATCGAAGGAACAACCAGGCGTCACACGTTGCGAATTGTGTGAAGAGTGGGTGTTCCAATGATCCAACCCATTACAAAAGCTTGTTCTTGATCACCTATCAACGGTGGCCTATACCTACTTCAGGCACAATTCTTCATCGTCGTCAGCCATGGGATAAAAATATTGCACAATATTCCTAGCAAGTGTATAGCAGACACCACGTTTCTCCGACGAATGATGAATAATAACATTGTGAATGCCAGCCTACATAAAAAATTTTGAATATTGATAGCGTTGTGGGTACCCAGCAAGTGTGCTTGTAGCATGCATTCAAATAGTGTTAAAGAAAAGGCTCAGAAAAGCAAAAAGTGCTGCGCGTTCCGCGCAGGTCTGGCACTCTTTTAGGAAAAAAAAACTACTGAGTGCCTAGTTCAGCGGTCCCTTGAGTAAGGCACTGTTACTAAAATTCACGCGACCGGCGTTTGATGTTGGGAAGTCACGATGTGGCGTAATTAAGGCATGAGATATCTTTTATATTGTGAAGTCATTGCATGATATCGCCAAAGTGAGCTGATGTCGGAGGCCGTGCAACACCACGTACGTGGGTATCAGAAAGAACAATGTAGCTCTTTGATACCTCGAGGAAGAGTTTACCGAGTAGTTCGCACATTGCCACGTTCATTTGTTGTTAAGAGAGAGACACAGCAAGAACAAGTTTTAGGGAGATTCCCAGATATGTTAGCCTTATTTATCACCTGGCCTGCTACTCTAGGTGTAGGGTGTTGACTACATTCTAAAGAACAAATAATGTGTACTACAGCCGTTCAATAAAGTTTAGTTAAGGCAAATAGTCGTCAGAGCCTGCAAAGTTAAGGCTTTATCTGATTTGCAACAACCTTCACTTTCAAGTGGTAAAGAGTGTAACATTATTCACAGCTTTTCTTTTTTCTGTCAAGGTATGGAAATTAACAAATAGACTGACATTCCGAGTCACCATTGGCGCTGCTATGTAAAAGTCAGTGTTAATCCTGATCGTTTACTGTGAAGTTCAAACGAAGGTATCCTTGGGTAACTTTCTTTTTGCTTCAGATTAACACATGTCATCGACAGTTCGTTTGTTGCAAAGATGGCAATAAATTTTTTTGGGCTACATTTCGGGCCAAGCTTTGTTGTCTTAGTAAATGAAACTTGTTTAACACCTCTAGTTGTTCATGAGACAAAATAAAATCAATGTTTCTGAATGTCTTCTCTGTAACGTTATCTCGTTTGCTAATAACGTGGCATCAAAAAAAAGGACGTAGCCTTTAGCGCTGGGAAACTTGAAATTTAAAATGCAAAACGCACGTTCAGACAATGCGACGCATTGAACGCGTGGTATATTTCAGATCAGATGAAAAAGAATTTTAGCATGGTTCATGTGCCGAAAATAAAGTGTCAGTTACCTCTTGTCTCGATGCATTATGTACACTACAAAACGCACGAAGCCTACTGTTACGTAAAGCTACGTCTCAGTGATGTGTACGTGCTGCAAAGCGTGCTTGGAGTGTTTTGAAGTAACGCGATCTTGATTTTGTCGCTAAGAAAAAGTTGTATTACGCGTTATTACTCCTACACTGAAGATGTTTTGTTATTTTTGAGTTAGCATTATACTTAACGTACGCTTGCTATGCAATGACCCGAAACTTAGCATTGCTGCTTTCAAACACCGCAGGCCATGTGCTGACCGTCGGGAGGCCAGCTTAACAGGGCGAGGACGAAGCGCGTTATGGCCTAGTTACTATTTCCATTTTAAACAGGAATACTAACTCAGGGGGAGAACACAATGTCGACGAAAAATTTTCATAAGAGTTTTTGTAAGAGAAAAGTACGCAGGAGCGGAAGGTAGAGTCAGGAATCACATGGACCAACTTGATATCTTGGAGGACACTTCAGGAGGCTGGGCTTAACAGTCGCAAAGTAAGACATGTGTGAGAGCCTGTCGTCACTGAATGGATCCTCGATGTCTCTGTCTTCAGCTAAAGTTATGGTCACCAAGTTTTTTCAACTCTTATGGCACTCGTTTGCATGTTAATGTTGAGTCTAATAAAGAGATAAAAAGATCTTGCGGCTATTTTTGAGGACTCAGTCAGTTTGAATATGAAGAGAGCAGTCTGGTCACCTGCGCGATTGGCAGCTAAAAAACGACTGTTGTTAAAAGCCGTAACTGCTAAAGGGTCGATGTTTTTTTGGAAAGTTTCCCAAGACTTCCTTTGAGGATGCTAAGAAGTGAGCGAAATGACTAAAAGCGAAACAACGGGGACCCAAAGCTTTTCGCATTTGTGAGGCGAGTAGAGGCGCTAAAGAACCGAAATCCTCCTAACGATACTACAATCGCTCTATTCATTGACAAGAGGCTCAGTTTCATTCGGGCTAGCAGTATATGTGCCCGCTTGCAAGCTGTCGTTTTGCTATTACTTGTCTTTACCCTCTCGAATGATTCAATATGAAACATGAGTGCATTAAAGGGCCAAACGTTTTCACTGTGGGCATTGCCTTTGCACTCCGTTACGAAAATTTGGCTGACATATTTACCCACACTTTTCCGTTAGCACCTAGAGCTTAACTGAATATGATTGTCTAGTTCTCTGGAAATGCGTAACGCAGCGACGACATACTGCTCTCCCATAGTTGAGTACAAAAGACACTTTATATCGTTTACCTTTTGTTCTGAACACGTTCTGAACAATGTGCTAGTGTTCGAGGCTCCTACTGTCAGCTTAACGATGCTCTTCAATTATTTCAGGCTGGACAGAAGCCCAAGAACTTGGCGGCGAGGCTCGTCGCCAGGGTGGCTTTCTCTGACTGAAAATTTTTGACTGGCTGACTGACTGAGCTAATGCGCACGCAAGCACGCACGCACGCAGACACACACACACACGTATATATATACATGTATGCATACATACATACATACATGCATACATAAGGATAGACTACACCCAAACTTCAGCGTGGCGCTTCTTGTGTTGTCAGAATGAACGAACGAACAAACGAACGAATGAATGAATTAAAAAATGAAAATAGGTAGCCCCTCAAGGTAAGTCCTCGTGGGGAGGGGTAGAAATGGAGATGGTCCGCCATTTACTTATAATGCTGCACTTGACATAACAGTGTGACAAGAGACAATTCAAGGCTACTTGTTAGGGATAGAAGACATATGTATACGTGGCTCAAATATAAACCACCAAAATGCGAAGCACTATGCGCGCAAGACTAGGAAGATCAATGACGTTCGATCCGTTATGAAAAATACATTACCATCGTAACGTTTTATCAAACGTTGATTATGCAGCAGAGGCATGTCTTTCTACTTAGATCGTTTACCTTTTTTTAAAAGCGTAGTTGTTTCAAACCGGCCTTAAAAGCATTGATGTGTACAAAGTTCTAAGAAAAACTATTTTCAGCCTGAACAGGTGTGTGCCACAGGCATTAGTCAGATCCGTCTATCTAATGCTGGTCCACCAAAAACGAACAAGGCGACAGATGGGCGACAAACATTAACAAAACATTTCTAGACAGATTCAAGCACAAATTGAGGAAAGCTTAAGTACACTGTCGGGGTTAACCCATTGACAACCAGCGTGGAAATGCATGTTTGCACTTTGCAGAAGCGACTGTGCGGAGTGCCTCATCGGTGACGACGACTCGGAAAAGAATGCGAAGCGATGGAAGCTCCACTCGAACGATGACTTGCCCGTATATCTATGGGAGGTGCGAACACTCGGTTTTAGGGCGAGTTTCTGGGCACCCATGTTGGGTCTGCGATTTTGTTTCAACTCGACCGTCTCTGCATTTAGACGGAGTCTAGAAACAAGATAGCATCTGGTAGCCAAAGCCTAGCGATATTTTAAAAGCTACCAGATTTTGCTTCACAATCATCCGGTTTCACTCTTTAAGGCCATTTGCGGCTTCACGAAAGCTACCCCATTACGTTAAACATGGAGAATTATGACTAAAATGATGGTGCGAAAAAGGTGCGTGTGATTGCTACTCACGTGATTGCAGAGTCTTGAATGCTTATTAACGACTATATGCATGACAGCGCAGTGTAATGGTTAGTCTGATTCCCATATTTAAATTCCTCATATCTGCTAATTCCAATACACTTTTTAGAGAGAAACGCATCTATTACTTGATCCACTATAAGGAACTTTTACCTCAATATCTTGAATACTTGCTTTCACTATTTTTTCACATTCTGTAAAGAAAGAGAAGTTATGAACTCAAACATACCAGCAAAAAAAAACTGTCTCAAGAGATCATTAACATTACGCCTTCTTGCGACTGATCATGCTATGCTTTTCACCGGCGTCCCCGAAGAACACGAATGCAGGAGAAATCTGAGAGATTAGGTCCGGTATTCAGACACATGTTTAAAGTAATTCGACAATACACTAACAAAGCACTCGTGATTTGGCTAAACCCTACGCGCTCGTACACTTCTAGGGAATCCAAGTCACAACACCGCTCAGAAGGCAGGGTTTCTTGTCTATTATTCAGCGGGCTACAAAGAAGCATGATTTTAAGAGGCTTCACTCTACGTCTATACAAGTTATTCAGAGGAACACGAACCTGTGCGTGTAATCTGATGGTTTTTATCCGGGGCACGTACAATCCTTTCTTGCTCCAATGGTGTCCTGTACGAAGAGGTGCAACAAGGAGAATGACGGCGATTGATTCGGCGTTGGTGTTGTGGGCACTCTGAAGAAACATAGCTTTCAGACTCAAGGCTACGCATCTTAAGGGCTGGCTCCAACGCAGTGGAGAGAGAATAGCTGCGGTGAAAGTACGGAGCAGGCCGTGTGTAGTGAAGTGCCGGGATGTATAGTTTAAAGTAGAAACTATTGTCCTGCCAAGACACCAAGGGTCAAAATTTCAGATAAAACATATTTAGGCGTTCAAAGTTAGAAATAGTCTCTTAACTCGGTACTTTGAAGGTTTTTAAACCACCCTTGACATCGAAACTGATGTGCGCAGGGAGCGTGCCGGAAAAAATGCAGAAAGCGGCACACTTTTGGACAGAATCACTTCACATTTGCTTCCGGAATATGACACGTCTGAAAGTATATACGTGGAAAAAAAACTTGAAATGTGAGCACATTTACATATAAATTTATATAGAAATAAATGTATTACAGAAGTAACGTTACGTTTTTGGCGTAATCAGCTGAGAGGTGTCTAGAAAGAGGGAATCGAGCTTTTTCCTTTTGTGCCATGACAAGCAAATGCGCACCGCCGTTTGAAGCAATGAACTCTTCGCGTGGTCAGCCGCAGCCTGTCCTAGAAACAAACTGTACATTTATTACATAACCCGACGGATCACGACAAACGGGTTCTGTCTATCGTCACGCTTATTGCTGATGGTATGCTGACTTGTTTCCGGGGGTAAGTCAGTTTCCTGGTGGCAGAGGGGACCCTCGGTATTCTGACGAGTTTCTTGGTCATTTTGTTGAAAGGGGCCTCAGCATCGAAGGATTTGGATAAAGTGAGAGTTTTCTGTCGTCTTGTAGACCTTGGAATCGGTGATGTCGCACATTTTTTTTTGTCTCCTTCGAGTGCTCGGCATCGTTTTTCTTATGCTAAAATTGTTTCCGATTGCAAGTAAATCTCAAATTGCGGACAGCACAGCCTAGGGCAAGCTTCTCCATCTTAGATAGCAGTTCTTCGATGGGAAGCGAAGAGCGCTGCGCCAGGAACACAGTATCATCAGTGATTAGCTGCGTGGCAGGGAGATGACGGCGTGCTCTAACCGCTTCCAACCGCAGCTGCCGATTCCTGGCCAGGTTATCCTGGTTGCCAGGCCGCACGGCTTGCCGCTTGAATTTCACCTTGGAGGCAGTGGAACCCGCGATCCTGTACCGGTGGGCTGGCGTGTTCTCGTCATCACGACGGTGCTCTTCATCATCATCATCTTCGTCATCATATTCGTAGTCCGATGTTGGTTTCCGATATCCAACGTCGCAATTAGTCCACGTAACAGCAGTACCAGGTTCTATGGCGGACGAACGCAAGTAGCTCTTGGTTGGACTGTCCGCCGGCTTCTCTCCATCAACATTCACAAGGAACGAAAGAAAGGTGGGAGATTCCTTCCCCATCGGTCCCTCGGTCACCCGGAAGGGTGGTACAGCGTCCATGTCATTCCGGTCATCGCTTGTTGCGCTGTCGGTAATCGCCAGTGATTTGAAGCAGTCAGTCATAAGCGAAGGGTCGTTGTACTGCGGCGTTTTATCAACGCAGCGGACATCTTCAACTTCAAGAAAGGAAGCCTCAGCTTGGTTACGGTGACCTGACACAGGCTCCTCTTTCAGTGGCAGCGATGTTCCCTGCGGACCAGTAAGTGATAGAACGACTGACATAGTTGACTCAGTCGCTTCCAGAAGCACCGACAGAGAAGCGCAATCAACGCCTCGGTTTCGAGCCTCGGGTTTGTTGCAGCGGTGGTACTTCATACGCGCCGCGCGGTTGAACAGGCTGCAGTAAAGACGACGCGTTGTGGACGCTGGCCTTGGGAACATGGTAGAAGGTCTACGCCGACGGGGAACTTCGCTTTGCTTTGCTTTTCTAGATACATGGCACGTACCCACTTTGGGGGATCAGCCAAGAATGCAACTTAGAGACTGTTATATGTTATTTTAGGTATGCTATGAAATTTAATACCCAAAATAGAGTAATGAAATGGCAATTATACGTAAAATATTCAATTTAAATGCAATAAATATGCTTTTGAGCCTGTATTCCAGACTGCCGTAATAGCCTGAAGGGAATAATTTTGAAAACTTGAGTTTTAAATTAACAAAATGAAGAAGACTTTTAAATACCAGATTAAAATGGTACTCGTTAAGTAGTTATAACGAAATTACACACGGTACCAAAAGCATCCTTGTGGCAGTATCCCAAACCTGAGGCACGGAAGCTTGAAACGTTTTTCTCCGATAAGGTCAAGCCGATTTTTGTAAAAGGAGTAATTAGTAGTCGAGTTCTGATACGAAAATATCTTGCACATGACAAAAAGTAATGTGTGATATTTTCCAGTTCTCCGCAAAAATGGCAGAGGGGTGATATCGTCAGACCAGCCCTGTACCAGTAAAAGTTTAATGGGGGGACACGACCTCGAAAGCTGGTGATCATCACTTCTGATTGTCGAGAATGGCTTCACTGCAATTTTCATGGATATTTTAGGCGATGATATTCCATTCACGTTGTTATTGCTTCCATCCTATCTGTGTGGATAGCTGATCTTGTAAACCAATGGCGGTGAAGTATTCTACTACCGGGAGAACCTCAATTATTAGGAGATCTAGCGATGAGCGGGCTAATGCGTCGGCCAATTGATTTAATGTTAACCCACAGTTGGTACCCATACTAATTTCAGGTACTTCAGCTGAGACGTAACTAAAGATCGTAACGTCGAGATGGCACGAGAGGTATGAGAAGTTGTAAGAGCTGTGCATGCCGAGAGCGAATCAGTAGTTATTATTGCTCTGTTCTCATTGCTCGGAAATTTCGGCAGTGCCATAATGTCTACCGTTAGCTCCGCCTCAAAAACAAAAGTGAAATTGTGTAGCCTCACGGCAAATGACCAGCCAAGTGAGTTGGAGACGATTCCTAAGCCTGCCCTTTCCACATTGAAGGAAGCATCTGTGGCTATTTTGTTATGTGTCTGTGCATGCTGCAGGAAATCTGCTAGCCAGTTCTCTAAGAATTTGTGGGATTGAAATTTAGATTGTGAAGGAAAGATCTCATCATATTCTATATTAAGAATATGGTTTGAGATATCAGAGGCAATTAACTCCCTAATGTTGACATTTATCCTTGTCAGTTTCTTTTGTACTTATATTATCTGCGGTGTATGAAAACGAGGCCAATGAGTGAGAAAGAACGAATCTGGGTCTCTGATGAAAACGTATTCAGCTCTTTTCACTGATAAGCTGAAAAATTTTAGAAATGTCTGTACCGTAAACAAGCTGAATTGAAAGAGCAATGTAGGCAGACGCGCTTCCTGATGAATAACATTAATTGCTGTAAACCTAGGGAGTTCTAGAGATAAGCGCAAAGCTTCCTTTTCCAATAGAATCAACGGCTTAGTTTTGTACGCAAGTTCCGCTGAAAACAAAACATCCGAATTCTAATATTGG
Organism: Rhipicephalus microplus; assembly: GCF_043290135.1. Classification (NCBI taxonomy): domain Eukaryota; kingdom Metazoa; phylum Arthropoda; class Arachnida; order Ixodida; family Ixodidae; genus Rhipicephalus; species Rhipicephalus microplus. Next base: position 179,970,680 of record NC_134701.1, read on the forward strand.
GCGCATACACATTTTGTATACCATTCACATGGTGTCTCTACGTAAGCCAAATTTGTGATTACTCATTGTTCGCGGTAAGCCTAAAGCCGGTTGAGCTTCAGCTGCAATGTACTCTATACATGGACTCCAGTTAAGTTTTTCATTGTACAACACACCCAAATATTTAAGGGAGTATTTTTGCGGAACGGGTTCCTGATTATATACAATGTCGATTGAAATAGAATCAACTATGGGAAACGCCAAGAGAGCCCTTTTATTTACATATAGAGCCATTGAAATTGACTGCAGCCATCCTTATAGCATGTTTAAGTATATTTGTATTTTTGCTGTAGAGCATAAATATCATTGTCAGCAAAAAAGAAGGCTATATCATCAGCATTTACATACACATAGATATCCCGGCAGTTAGGTATGCAACTCTTTAGTATATTAAATATGAGAGGTGAAAGAACTGCGCCTTGGGGATCTCCGCGATTCTGTTTGTATCTAGATGACGAGCATCCATCCTTGACACAATAAAAATCCTCTGAAGTCAAAAACACTGCTAAACACGCCGTAATGTACTGTGGGAAGTTCAAAGTCATCAGTGTGTTCAGCAAAATCGAATGTTCAACGCTATCATAGGCTTTAGCAATGTCAAGAGTCACTGGTGCCACATAATGTCTTCTTATTTATCAAGCTGTATTTGGCTCTCTAAGTCTGCATGGGCACACCAGATGGAACAATCAGATCTAAAGCCAATTTGTCGAGGTTTGATATTGACTTTTTCTATCCAACTAGTGATCCTGCCATGCAGAACCCTCTCTTTGAGTTTGACCTTGTTAGAAGTTAAGGATATAGGTCTTATATTTTCTATGTTGAATCCTGATTCCTCTTTTTTGGCCATTAGAATTACCTTCGCTATTTTTTAATCATAAGGAATCCATGCATGCTTTAGAGAATAATTTATAACATTAAGAGTTTCACAGAGAGATATTTTAAATAATATTTGGATCATAGGTATTGTAATTCTATCCGGGCTTGGGGCTGAAAGGGGTAACTGCCTTATGACGTTAGTTCCGACATTGTAACTTCCTCAAAATCAGCCTGCTTTGTACGAATGTGCCACCTGGTAGGTACAGTTGATGTAAATCTATTGTCTATGCCTTTAGCGAAAAAATCTAAAGCTTTAGTCATTTGCTCGGACGATGCAACTTCATAATACAATTTTGCTGGTGATGGCAGGATTTTTTTTTTAATCTCATGTATCGAAACAGTGATTTGTTATTTTTCGCTTTTGAGAGGAAATCTTAATGTCTATGCTCATATTCCTCTTGTGCATCTCGTGTGCAATTGTCATCCCACAAAAGACTAGAGGGTGCTCTTTCAGCCGACTCAACAGTAACTTCAGCTCGTTTATAGTCTTTTATAACAATTGCATTTACCTTCATCGCTTTGCAATCATTACTCTCGTCGGAGGATGTCGATAAAGATGGTGATAGGTAGTCTCTAAATTTTTCGTAGTTCACAAAGACTCTGACTGGAGGGCAAGTAAGAGCTCTCGGGCAAGAAATTTCAAAACTTATTGGAAAATGATCACTACTTGTGGCACAGTCCAGCGCTGCACAGGACGAGCTTGAAATACTTGAACTTACGAAACTTAAGCCTAAGGCTGATCGACATCGATCACGAATAAATGTGGCGGTTCCAGTGTTTAAGCACAATAGATTGTTATCTGTTGCCCACTCCCACAGACGTTTACCACACAAGTCAATTTTAAACCCCCAACCCGTTTGATGAGAGTTAAAGGCGCCGACTACAATTTTGTCCTCACACCATGATCTGATTGCCATGTCCAATCGTCTAGTGTCTTGTACACCGTCTGGAAAGTACAAATTAACTACGGAGAAAGGTTGGCAACCGGGTAATGTGACGTCTATCGCAAAAATTTCACATTCTGGGGACATAGACTTGTACGAGATATTTACCTTTAAACTAATTTTGTTCGAGATGAAAAATGCTATTCCTCCACCTATGTACATGCGGTCTAGCCTAAACTAATAGTAACTGAATAAATGAAACGGTTTATCTACAGAGAGCCATGTCTCCTGCAACACAATTACTTCTGGGGTGTATTTTGATGACGAATATACTAGATCAGTTATTGAAGAGTGAATTGATCTGCAATTCCAATGCAGAATCTTAATTGACCCTATATTTCTGAAAAAATTGCCTCCGCGAGTGCCTTATCCAGAATAGGTTCTTTCAAGAACTCTATCTATGAGAGGCTTGTCTTGTCTTTCAGGCATTTTTTGTTTTTTGCATGCTTTGGTGAGAATTTTTCAATAGGGGAGACCTAGGGCATTTAGCGATCTAGGGTCCAGCTTCATGTCATCAGACTCCTCAGTGTCATCATTTACATCGTTTCTTTGGTTCTGGTTGTCATCTAGAGAGCGTTCTGCGTGGACAAAGATGGTGTGGTGGCGGTTGCTACTTCATTATTGGTCGTGGAAGCTCTGCAGTCTAAGAGACTAAGTTATTTGCCAACGTTCCAAATATGTGAGCCTTTTGGTTGGTGAAAATTTAAAGTAGAGTCTCACAAATGTTTGCAGCAAGACACTATAGTCTTTTCCATTGTTCTTTCGACCACTTCCGTTATGGATTGAGACAAAGATGCATCCTATAACGTGGTATGGCGGGCTGCTATCCATGCATAACCCTGACTTCTAGCCTGAATTTCAGCAAAAGCCTCTTTTCGGGAGCAGCGTTTGCGATCTAACAATTCAAGAATTTGAATTTCTCGAGCCTTAGCAGAGCAATTTGAATTGTCCGCCCTGTACGCTTCATTGCATTGACATTTTTTCTTTGCTCTGACATTCATTTGCCTTGTGGGGCTCCCTGCACATCTGACATCTAGAAGCGGACCTACATCCTTTCACCGTGTCACCGTAACACGAGCATTTTACGCACTGCAGTGGTCGAGGCGACAGCGGTTCGACTCAATAGATAAGGGACCACGCCTTGATTTCCATTGGTCAGCTCGATCCAGGAAATGTCACAATCCCCGACTCTTTAGGAACGTTGGTCTTATCAACCACATGGGTACACCTATAAACGGAGATTGCACCAGCTGCTGTAAACATCTCCAATACCTCAGATGGAGACAAATTAATGTCTACGCCCACACAAAAAATTCTTTCACGCATGCTAACTGATGAAGGATTAATTCGCTCACTGGGTTGGAGGCAAACATAGAACACTTCAGGAGGTCTTGGACACAGAGCTGGTCTGACGACAAACAGAGGATACCACCCTTGCCGAACTATCGGACCTCTGAGATACTCTGGAAATGAGCTGTGACTGCTCGTAGCTCAGCTTGAATTATTTTCGCATTCTTCATCTGTAGGGTACCCTCATTAGTTGGGACCATGGCCACAAGAACTGCAGAGATACCATTACGCAAGGACAGGTCCACGGGGGCCTCCTGCGGTGACATAGAAGCGGACCAGAAGGAAGCCCCTGGACCAGCTGAGGAAAACAGCATACCTGAACTTACAAGCGCAAAAAGCACTCACTGATTGACAATAGCTCCACAAAAACACTATAAAAGAATGAAATTGGACTGCAAACACGCAAACTATGGTCACAACCTCTAAAACGAGTACAGATGGTGCACGAAAGCCCACACCACGGAAGCAAACACGAACGCAGTCTTCTTCTTCTGCGACCCGAAGAAGCGCTTCTCCTTCCGAGTCTCCGGTTCTTCTCACGCAGTCGATGATGATTATTACCTCGTATGGATGGCGCTCAATATTTGTCAGCTGTGTTCACCGCGACTACGTTTTTTTTCCTGCTTCTCATGCGAGCATCGTGAACCGTTTGCACGTGCCAAACCTCGGCAGCGAGTTCCATGCCCCCGAATAAATGATGATGGTGATATCCTCTTTGTGATGGCACTCACGCACAAAGGGGGATAAGCCAGGAACAAGGCAGCGGTATCTATCATAGAGATAGATACCTACCTGTGAAGCTAAAAGAGAAACACTGTACCTTTTCTATAAAGGAAAATATAGCTAATATATAAAAAAAGTCAGAGCTTTGCCGCAAAGGCGAAGCAATGAACTCGATAGGAACAAATTACAAAGTCACGTGCCGAACGGCGAACAGATCAAAACGTGCCCCCGATTTCTCACGCACAAATGACCCTCGAAACGCACTCACAGGTACAGATGAACGCGAATAAGCGTCACAGTGCCGGAAAAGCGCGCCTTTATCACAAATAGAGACTGTACAACAATTGCAGTGGCATTTTTGAGCCCGGTAACTACAACAGAAACCTTCAGGTGAAAGCCCAACGCCAGCCAAGACGTAAAATCGTCCCTACCACGGGATACGGGCGCGCGAGCTAGCGTCCACTTTCTTCACACTGAGGGGCAAAGTACGCGTGGGAGATGAGAATGCGCGCTGGCGCGCGTTCATTACGCCATGTTGCTGGTAATGCTGAAAACGCTATAGGTCCCCCCTGAGATATGCGCGCCACCATGCGCTCATTGCGTCATCTTGCTGGTAATGCTGAAAACCCGATAATCATCCCCCCCCCCCCCGCTCGAGATGCCCATAACCAGCGGCAAGTGGTAGATATAAATAGCTTGTTGTTACAAAGTTGAAGGACGTGCTGCGTTGCGGCTCAGTGGCTAACGCCTCGCATTCACGACTTGGAAATACTACGTTTGATGCCGCGTGCCAGTCTTTTTTAGGGTTTTTTCTTGCATTTTCATGTAAATAGTTACGTATACATATAAGATGAGTGACGGTGATGCCAACGCCGACGCCGGTGGCAAATTCCAGTGGAGAGTGCTCATATAGTTGCTATTGTAATAATAATCACGGTCAGGTCACTCTGAACAAATGTCAACCAGTGAAAGCTGAAACGAGCGTCCCGGTGTTTTTCAACCCGACGCTGCACTGAAGCTTCTTACAATTATTGGTTACATGTTCATGCTTCTTAATGAGGTTTGACAAATGTTTATCATGGGATTACAAATATATTTATGAGAATTGCCACAAATCTTGCCTTGTATAAAGAATGTAATGAACGAATAAATGCATTTCGCAATACATTATTCACAGTGGTTGTTCTGGAACCACAGACGCTGTTGTGGCCACAATTTTGCTTGTTCGGTAGGGCGTTGTTGTGATCGTTCGACATCGCGAGCTAATTTGGCGGTTTGATTGTAGGACCCACCCACCACTGCCACTTGCATTCCCATTTGTGATTTAGCTCAGATTGGTAAGCTGTTGGATCATAAGCACGCAGTTGGTGCTGGCACTCGGCCCAATGAGGCTGTTTTAGCGGCGAAGCTCCTTAAGTCATTGGCCGTAAGTCCGCGATGTATTTAGTAGTAGTAGTCGTCGTAGTAGTAGTGCTTTTTAGTAGTATGTACCCCCCTACACAGCCAGACTAGAGAAGTGGCATGCACGCACTCATTTGTATTGAGAAGGAAACCCACGCTCGTTATTCACAAAGAAAAAAGATAGTTGTTACTGAATAAATAACCTACAGAGACGAGTATCGGTGACTTAATCTGCAATAAAATTTGCATTGAATTTTATGCGAACTGGAAAAATAGTATCAGAAGGACGCACTTTAGGCACTATGTGGTTGCCAGATTCAACTCGCTGGGCACAACCTTCTTGGTTTTAGCAAGGTTTAGGTAGCGTTGGGCCGCAGTTCCATGAACTAGAAGCGGAGAAAGGTAGGAACTAGACACGAAGAGCAGGCCGTAAAAAAGTGCGCACGTGCCGCTCTTCTAGTCCGGCCGTGTCACCTCTCGTTTAGTCCTTGGAATGCCTGCTGATGGCACAACTTCTATATGATGAATATATGATGAAAAGATGCAAGATGACGGTACTTGGAGTGTTCACTAGATGGAAGGACGGATAGACAGACACACGGATGGACAGAGAGACTGATGCACGGACAAACGAACGCACGAACGTACGATTGGGTGGACGGACGGATGAACGCATGGATGAACGGATTCAGGGATGGACGGACGGTTGGACACACGGACGGACGGACGCAAGAACGAATGAATAGACGACTGTGCAAACAGAGCGATGAGTGCTTCGCCCCACTCTTCATCATGCTCTCCATGGATATGTTGTGATTTTTTCTCCCCCAGACTGCACCTTCGGCCCAGCAAATGCGATCTCTTTCACGTTTCTACTACCGAAGCTCTTGTAGAGTCGTCTATAGCTTACCCTCGTGGAAGGTCTCAGTAGAAACTGATAGACATCAGACAGCCCATGCGGCTCTCTGAAAAACGCTGCCACCAGTGCCCTCATCACCACGCTGGCTATAACTGGATCGTGCAAAGAGAGGAGTGCGCAAGCGAACGTGCACAGGCCTTTTTGTTTTGTTGGTGTTGAGGTGCAGTTTCTCGAAAATAAAGGACCTGGCAAAGTAATTACGTGAATAAAACCTTGCATCAGAAACGTAGAAAGCTCATCAAGGCGAACTGCGGGTATATTAGACAAGGGGTTTCAATCATTCCAGCGCTGCAACTTGCTATTGAAGTTCAAGCGAGCATCGCCTGACATCTAGTTCAACGCAAGCACTTCGACGTGCGTTCTGTGGTGCCTAAATACGTTAAGATTGGGTATACACATGATGCTAGCGTGATGAAGTGCATGCACAATGTTACGAAGCGTGCCTTCGACGACGTTACGAAGGGAGCCACGAATCTCCCCACTGCAACCACTGTTTCGAAAGACGGCGTCGCCAACACGGTCCCAAAGGCGCCACTGCTTCGGATTCCGCCGGGAAGGTCACCAGCCGTTTAGTAGCGTAGGTTTCTCAGCTCGCGACTGCTTCTGCGCAGAGGTGATAGACGAGTGGACGAGACGATGGTGAGTTAATCAAGGTTTATGTACAGTATATATACAGAGGCATTACAAATTCGGCACTGGGGTCGACAGCTTAGAGACCCGAAGAGCCGAGCTCTCCTCTCTAACCCGTAGGTCTGCTCCTCTCACACACATGTCTACTGCTCGCGACGCGCCACAGGGCTTCTTTTATATGCACCGGGTGGATTCTTTGAGTAACCAAATGTCCAACCAGAAGTGCCGCTGGTCGTGAGGTCAGAATCCTCCAATGGGGTCGCCACTGGGCCGCGTCGTCGAATCTGAAGCCGCTGCGCTGCACGTGGCTGCACCTAAGGACGAGTGACGTCGCCACGCATTGCGTCAGACTCGCCAGACTGGAAGGCGCCGGCTCGATGGCTGAGGTGACTCGCTGCACGTGCGCGGCAGAAAGGCACCATCGCGTGATGACGTCGTTGAGTTGTTCATCGCGTCAGGCGGGCTCGCGTGCTGGCCTTGACACAGATTACCTTTTTCAGAGGCATGGACTTTCGCTGTGGACTCGCAGGCATAACAACAAGCAATCTATCCTACGATCAGTGTGTACGAAGCTCGCTTCATCTAGCATGACTGGCCCCGGCAGTTTGCACCTTTGAAGTTGCATTCGCCATCCATGTATCGCTTCTTGTGCATTGAACTGTTCTATTGCGCTTATTAGAATATTTTGTTGACGGTCGTCATCTGTTTGTATATACATCAAATGGGAATACACGAGTGTCCTCTTTCTCAGAGTACAACGAAATGCAAAACCAAGGCCTCTGAGATAGCTTCGGCAATCGTGGAGACCAATGGCAAGAAGAACCCGATTGTGGTTACGGCCAGCATGTGGCGCTTTGCCTGCATGACGTACCTGTTCGCATTTGCTAGTTGAAGCTGCAACTTAGAGACCTCAATGTGTATGCCCGCGATGCTGTATGGAGGCGAAGATTTTCGGTCGTCGTGGCATGCGCGATGTTTACTGCATGCGTCACCAGTCCCCTGTTGCCTGGCGTACACTATGGCCAGAGGCTCTGTTGAGCTTCATAAACCGTTACCACAGTTTTCCGCAAAGACTGCTCAAAACAGTAGCACGAGGCCTATATTATCATACTTTCTCATCTGACCGGCTATGGACAACACGAGCAATTCGCTCACACAGCACGATCGCAACGGCCTGTATCCAGCGCTCTCGTAGTTCTTGCTTGCGAAAACCAGGGAAATCCTACGGAAGTGCCTCATGCCTGTGGCAATCCACAAGGTAACTGTAGCGCTGACTGAGGTCTCTTTTTGTAGGACGCGGAGCTGTTGCGTACGCTTTTGCTTTCGCCGTTGTTCTGGTGAATGAACCAGCAAGCACTTCACGGTGATTCTGTCATGCGTCCGCCCAGAGGAAAGTATTCGTAGCTTTTTTTCTGAGTGTCCGATGCGCCAACATACGTAATATTTAGCCCAATTGTCGTTTCGCACGCGTATTTTGCACCTGGTTGCGCAGAAAACTGTGCAATTAGGTCATGCTTTGCCCTACACGAAACTGCACCGACAGGTGGCGCTTCATGTCGTTGCAGTCATGCTGCAGTCACGTGGCAATATCATCATTAGACATGGCTTACCACAAGCCAACGTGTAACAACTGTCGACTGCTTACCACCTCAACTTTTGCAGAAAAGCAGAGTTTCATTCTGCAAGGACCATCTCATCAACAATTGCAGCAACAGCACCAAAGTGGGCAAAATAGAAGATTACAACCGAAACACCGAAATGCTAGACAGAGAAATGAAACTAAATCTACAGCACAGTTGCGGTATGAAGAAAATCATCAGAAGAGATGCCTACAAGAGAAAGGACGAATTCGTAAAAAGGAACGCAGAAAAGAACGCCAAGGAAATTCTCTGCACGAGTGTTCAAGACTGAGCCCACAATTAAACCAACTGAGGGAAAACCACAGGGTATAAGAAAGAGACGAGAAACCACCATCTGGACAACGCAGAGAAGAACCATTCTATTAGCCGCGACCGCGGCACACACAAACTCGAAGCACACCGTCTGTTCCCGTCACGCCATCCAATTGGACGCATTCGACATTTGAACTGCTAATGCTACACCAAATCCCAAACTTTTTGTTCCTCACAAGACCTCGACCCATGTCATGATCAGTGCAGATTTTCAGGGCGTGGTTAGGCCATCCAGGACACAACAGCGAGCCTCGTCCACCAGATATCCCTTAGATGTGACTGGACTGCTTCCCTCTGATGTAATTTTTTTGTGCAAGTTGAGGAACTCCCTTCTGATATAGAACTATAGTAGATTTTGTCATTTTCGCTTTAACACTCTGTTTTTTATTGTTTTGTTGATTGTAACTCGCAGATTCCGTCGGGGGGAGAGCGAATACTGTGACATAAGAAGGTACTTGATTGTTGGTAGAAGCCGATGATGGAGTGCAATGGAATTAACACATGGCCCATGAGCCGGGCCACGTCTCTCGCATCTAGCGTCACACACACAAACACAAACGCAAACACAAACGCAAACGCAAACACACACACACACACACACACACACACACACACTGCACTAATGTACAAAGAAAGGGGGAGGTGAAATAACTTTCATTTTAAAGCGACATGTTGGAGTGGCCAAACCATCAGTGGCCAACTAATTATCACAGGTTGACTCTACAGCACAAATGCCAGCAAATTTTGAAAGCGAACGCCGTTGCCTTAAACTGGGGGTATCGTATGAGCATCATGAGCATGTAGAGCTCCAGTTCTTTCCTCCTTTCGAATATAAGTTGGGAGGGGCATTAGGTTTTTTTTTATTCCGGAAGTCTGCCCGTGGGCATAATAATTTTTCAAAAATACACATACAAGTTTTCTTCATGTATGAAGTCTAATAGAGAATGGTGGTGTGGTCCAAGAAGCCAGCAGTCAAAGTGGGGTCGTCGGCCAGGCCTGAAACCTGTTGCACGGAGGTGACAGCGACGACTTAATTGTAGGCCAGTGCAGGTCCACAGTAAGTGTGAGGCAGCTATATCTTTGATTGGGGTGTCACAAAATGGGCATGATGTGCTGTACGGGCGTCGGCACTTTTGCGCCCAAATAGTGGTCACGGATGGGGTAAGCGCAACCCCAACAAGAAGCCTCCGCAACGTAACCTCCTCTCGGCGGGTAAACCACCAGGGAGGTCTGATTTACACAGGGGTATAAGAGCTCGTGTGCCAAGTAGGAGGCCCTCTTTTTCCCGGAGCATCTTTCCTTGAGCATCCTCAGAAAAATGCGGTAGAAGGTATGGTGTAACTTGAGGGTGGGTTGCCAAATCAGCTTTTACAAGGTCCGGCAAAGCGGTCCATGGAACCCACTGAACACGTATTTGCACAGATGCGGAGGCAGCAAGAACGTGAATAGTATCCGAGAGGGGCGTAGAGCGATACACTTGTCGTATATCGTGAATAGCTTGCGTCGAGTCCATACGCATGATGAGCTGGGAGAATCTGTCTGATTGTAGATGAGGTAGCAGCGCTGCCAGTCCATCACATATGGCGGCCAGCTCAGAAAGGTGAACCGGTAGTGCAGGATCTGCAAAATATGAGCATGTCTGACCAGCCTCTATTATAAAAAGGGTCGTCAAAAGGTCGCTTTACAACGACAATGCGACACCATCGGCAGCCACATGCGCTAACTATATCAACAGCCCGAGTGGACCTGCATAGACGATTTGCCTATCGAGGAACGCGGAACTACATATGGCATATTGAGCGCGCAAAAGAGGCGCTCATCGGCGTCTGCCATACGCGATCCGCGTCCCACAAAAAGGCTGCTTAATATGACGTCAGAGTTCAAGGTAATGCCGATTGCGCATGGCAAAGACGCTGATTGGTGTCTCGATTGCACGCACTCGCAAGTACCGAAGAGTTCCACGTTCCTCGATCGGCAAAGCATTACTTATGATGACGTCCCCTATTTAGTACCTGTGAAAGCTGGTGGCTTGGCATTGTCGCTTTGGAGCGAGCTTTTCACAACCCCTTTAATGGACATGCATACGTGGTATGAATGATGGTGGCGCTCACACTGGCATCCGTATAAGCGACGACCGTGGCGGCATCTAGGTTATCTGTACGAAGCAGGCGGGATACTTGGGCATTCGCCTGGCGTGGAAGTGGGCTGAAAAGGCTACCAAAGGGTTTGTTTTCAAAGACCTCACCGCATATAGAGTGAATGGGTTGAAAAAATATCTCAAATAGAAAGGAAGTATCTGTTTATAGAAATTATCAGCGCTTTTGTAGACACAGTATGCAAACAATTTATGCATCAAGAGTTATTAGAAGATTAAAAAGAAGCGATGTCAGGCGTATAATTAAAATTAGCACGTGTTGAAGCAGCGTCAACAATGCCGCCTGCTTTAATTTGAAAAGAAATAAAAATAAACGATGCTGCTTGAAGGGTAAAATACTAAGCGTAATGAAATTTCCGTAGTGCTACAGCAATAATCAATGCCGTATTGGTCACACTATTGAAATCACCTAATTATCACCATCTACTTATATCAAACCTATTCTTGGCAAACAGCATTACGAAGGCATGAGCACATCGAATAAAGTTCTTATTATGATCACCTTTCACTAGACCACGGTACGTTATTGCTTGTGCAATTTAACAGATTTAATACGGTGCTACTTGAAGAAATGGTAAGTCGCAGGTGCCAATAGTAAACACGCATTCATAAGAATAGACTGGATCTGGTCTTTCATCGTGTTGCTTGTTGTGTGGTGTAGTGTTTTTGATTAGTGCATTTTGCAATAATCAGAATACTTGCATGTATGACTAAATGAATGAATGAAAAAAAAATCAGCTTATCAATCTATATGACACGGCTGTCGTGAGGAAGGCTAGAAATAGTGTAGGTCTGCATTTACTCATAATGGTGCATTTGGCAGCAGACGATTCGAGTCTACGTTTGGCGGTTACAATTGAAAGGTATACGATTTAAATAAATGCCTTCAAGACAGGAAGCACAATGCACGCACGCATGACTAGGAAGATGAATGTGATCTTTGTTGCTCAGCGTCATTTTATTACGCTAAAATCGTTTCAGATTACAAGTGAATCTTGAACTGCGGACAGCGCGGCCCAGGGCAAGCTTCTCCATTTTGGACAGTAGTTCAACAACGGGAAGGGAAGAGCGTGGTGCCAAGAACACAGCGTCGTCAGTGATTAAGTGCGCGGCAGCGATATGGTGGCGTGCTCTGGTCACTTCCAAGTGCAGCTTTCGGTTCCTGGCCAGGTCAGCCTGGTTGCCAGGCCGCACGGCCTGCCGCTTGAATGCCATCTTTGAGCCGATAAATCCCGTGATCCGAGGCCGGTAGGCCGGCATGTCCTCGTCATCACTGCTGCGCTGTTCATCTTCCTCGTCCTCATCATCATATTCGTGGTCCGATCGTTGTTTCTGAAGTCCAACGTTGGAATTAGTCCCCGTAACAGCAGTAGCGGGCTGGATGGTGGACGAATGCAAGTAGCCCGCAGTTAGAGTGTACGCCGGCTCCTCTACTTCAACGTTCACGAGGCACGAAAGAAAGACTGGAGTTTCCTTCGCAGTTGGTACATCGGTTACTCGGAAGGATGGTCCGGCGGCGCCAACGCCTTTCCGGTCACCGCCTTTTACAACAACAGTAATCGCCAGTGGTTCGACGCAGTCGTCAGTCATGCACGAAGAAGGGTCGTTGCACTGCGGAATTTCATCAATGCGATGGCCATTTTCATCTCTTAGAAAGGAAGCCCCAGTCGGGTCACGGTGAGCTGACATGGGCTCCTCTTTCAGCGGCAGTGATGTTTCCTGCTGCCTGGCAAGTGATGGAACGAGCGGCATAGTTGACTCAGGCGTTTCTAGAAGCACCAACGAAGAGGCGCAGTCAACGCCAGGGCCTTGGTTTCGAGCCTCGGGTTCGTCGCCGTGGTGGTACTTCACACGCGCTGCGCGGTTGGGCAGGCTGTAGTAAAGTCGCCGCGTTGCGGACGCTGAACTTGAGAACATGGTATAAGTTCCACGCCGACGGGGAAGCAAGAAGCGCTTCTTCTTCTTCTCTGGTTCTTCCTACGCTGTTGATGATGATTATGACCTCCTATAGATGGCGCTCAATATTCGGCGGCTCTGTTCAGCGCGACTCCGTTTTTTTCCGGCTTCCCATGCCAGCGTCGTGAACTCCCGACGTTTGCACGTGCCAAACCTCTGCATCCAGTTCCATGCCCCAAACTAGATGATGATGGTGGTATCCTCTTGGTGATGACACTCACAGTCAAAGGGGTATGAGCCAAGAACCGGGCAGAGGGATGTTAGAGATAGATACCAAAAAAGGTAAAAATACGAACACCGTGACTTTAGTCAAAAAAGAAATATAGCTAATAAATGAATAAAATATTCACAGCCTGTGCACTTCGTACATTTGGTTAACCAGCGAAAACTGAAACGTGCGGTCCGGTTGTGGTTTAGGGCGTCACTTGCTGTCTATGGCGCCAGAGATGCAACGTGCTCAGTGGCCGCCTCATCAAAGACGACGCAGATTGAATAAAAATGAGGAAGAATGCGGGAGACTGCACGTATCTAGCAACCATGTGCTACATGTTGATTTAGTCTTGACGCTGTTTTGACGCTGTCCCTAGGCGTGCGCGTGCACCATAAATGCATTGATGCCGTAGCTCCGTTTATCAAAGTCGGTTTCGCCACATCATCGCCTTTTCTATACACCACCGAGTCCTCACATTTGGCCTAGTCATCGACGAACCATGCCGAGGAAACCGGAGCCACTCGTCCATTTCTTGTGAGTTGGTGTTTTGTGCTAGGTGCCCGCCTAACTGCCTATGCCTGCCCTAAGCCTTCTTCGATCTTCCCTGCTCATCCATCGACCGCAATGCCGCTTATAAACTGGAATGAAGGCACTGTTGAATGCCTCTATGGTTTCATAGCGTACTTTATACGCCATGAACTTTCGCGCCGTAACCTGCAGACGACTGGCTCGAAGAAAGACATGACTTAGCGGTTGCTTCATGATGTCACCCGGAACGGTCAACCGTCTGGTGAGCCCAACTTGGCAGCTGAGCAGTCTGTTATAAGTGGGAACGTGCTGAGTAACCTACCACAGTAGTTTTTGACGCTGTCACAACGGCCGACATTTCCAGTCTAACTCACTACGTTGCCCGACCTTTCGGCCTCACTGCCAATCTTTGGTGCTGATGGTAACATGTCGGCTCCCCAGTAGGTTGAAGAACTCGAGCGTACTCAAGGCTTGGCGTCATGGACACCTTCTACTCTCCTAGCCGTAGCACCTGGTAAGCTCCGTGGCACTGCTGTAGATTGGGAAAGCATTACAGGAAACCATTTGGACACATGAGAGAATTTCAAAGCTGCGTTTGAGAAGCAATTTGGAGACAAACTTACGCTTTTGCAGATGCAGCGCATAGTGACCAAACGCGTCCAGTCACGCAGTGAGAGCCTCGTCGACTACTGTTTGGCGAAACTGCGCGTAATTGCAAGATGTCCTGTCCAATTGACTGATCCTCAGTGCATTGAATATGCCCTACAAGGTGTGCGCGACGCACACATGACAACACTATCGCTGCATAGCGGTCACTAACTGTGAACGCATTTCTTGCCATCGCCACCCGACTCGACCCAACTATAGAGCATGCCTCTGCTGTGCCAAGTCAGCCACCAATTGCAGCCAGATCGTCAACGTTACGAGTGCCTCCCTTGCCTGTGCTGCAGATTCGTTTCATGAATGACATAGCTTTTTCACAAGTCAATCTGCCTGCTTCATAAGCACCACATCAAATTTCGTCGTTATCCCTGAATCAGCAAAACACTCGTTATCTTGCAATTAGTTCCCGAAATGGCACACCTGCTTATCGCCCCCGGGAAGATATAAGCAAGGTCATATGTTACAACTGTCGCCAACCAGGCCATCTTGTATCGAAGTGCCCCCGTTCTGGAACCAGTGCCCTATACCCAGCCAGCAAACCAGTTTTCCCTCCCTGACATACCTTCAACCTTTAGAACTACTCAAAGGATCTCTTGTGCAGTGCGCTGTGATTCAAGCAGACATTCCACTTATCGGCACTGTAGACGCATTTTCGGACAGCGGTACAAAGCGCACCACACTATCGCTAGATATCATTGGATATGCCAACCTGCCACCACAGACCGAACCTTCCATATTTGTTGTAGGTTGCGATACCGCCGTGCCAGCTGGTGCATTATGTACTCGTATCGCTGTGGGGCCTATTTAGGAAGTACTTGAAGTTCTAGTTCTGGCTTGAAACTCCTTGTCTTTTATCGTCGGAGAGGACGGGTTTGAGGCCGCCCGCGTAGTGCTCTTGTCCGACTGCCTCACACAACTTAAATTCACCATCCCAGCACGGCTGCTTTTATGTGATGCCTGGAGAAGCCGCTGCCAAGAATGACAGCGGCGTCTCCAGGCATTTTCACAGCTGCTCACATGTCGAATCGTTAGGTGTAGCATTGTTATTTGAAATATAGCCACAATTATTGAAAATAGCCATTTGTGTTACTTGCATAATTGAATTGCGTCTTCTTTTTATATTACACCGAATTACCTCAGCACCTAGCATATGGTTCTCTGAGTAAGTAAGAAAATGATCTATTGTCTTTTTAAATTTTTATCGTTACTTCCAGCTGCCTCTCTCAATTTCACGCATTCAATATAGAGCGAAAAATCCGCTCGCTGAGAAACTTTCTTCCTGTGTAGTGTAAATATATTATCGAGCGCCAAAATATAGCACCACAATGTCATCTATTGTTGCTGCAGAATATTGAAATACAGCTTAGACATTTACATTGTTTTTGCCATGAAACTACGAGTCATAAAGCGAGCTAAAAAGGTGGCAGGAATGTGTCAGAGCCACCGAAAAAAAGGTGCTGGAAGTGAGCACAAAAGACGCATGTCTAAAAGTATGCACGTTCAGACAAAGAGCTCTGCGAGCGTGAACTTAATGCATTGTTTAAAACAGAAAGTGAAAAAGAAGAGAGCAGTAGTTGTTGCAAGAACGGTTTCAAAAGAAAGCTTCCTCTGTTTTACATTATTTTTTACTTGAGAATATTTGCCACACATAATGTATTGCGAATATGAAAGAAGCCCTGCGGTGTATAGCTTTCGGCCTGCATCCGGTAAAGACAGTTTGGTCAATAATTCAGACGGAGGCTTTATGAAACAAAAATCTTCTTTAAAATCAATTTTTAACTTCATGAATGAATATCGTTCGTCTTCGAAGCCTGTGCTACGTGAGTTATTGGGCCAAATCTGTTCTTTGCACCATTGAATGATGGAACAGTTCGGATGCTGCAACAAAGGGAGGTAAGGCACTGGCAAAGACAGAGAGAGAATAAACTTTTATTTGAGCAAACGCGTTGTGCACCCGAGGTGGGCGGCCTCCTTATTCCAGGTGGCCGTGGGCCTTCGCCATCTCCTTCCTCCGTTGATCCACTCTTCACTGATTCTTCAGGTTTGGGTCTGATAACTTGGCTCCTACGGCTCTTCGGTTAGTGTCTTGGCCTACCCCTGCTCTTAGGCTCCAGGGCTTTGTCTGAATCCCCCTACCACCTGGAATAGGGTTTTCAGGACATCACGGTGCTTGCAGATGTACGAGTGCTCGGTTGGTGAGATGCGGTGAAGCAGCGTACTATAAACCTAGGAGTTTGCAGCTTCCTGAGGGTTACTGCCGCTTTTCGAGGCAGGCTAGGGTGAGCTGGTGGTTAAATTCTTCTATTTAGCCTGTAGTGCCGCAGCATATTGTTGTGCGTTTTAGGTACATCTTCTTTTCTCCTTATTGAGTACTGTGGGATGGTTCGGTGAACGTGAGCTCGGGCGAAAGCATTGGCTGCCTCATTTCCCACCAGGAAGTCGTGACCCGTGGTCCAAACGATGTACGTGTCAGGTAGATTCGTCTTCGGTACAGTTGCGAGAATTTCTAAGAACTGCTTAAAAATTCTCATTTTCTGAAAACTTCGACAACTGTTTGCGAATCGGTTAGTATTATTGCTGTGTCAGTGCAGGTTGAGACGGCTATCGCTATCGCTGTTTCTTCTGCTGTGTCAATATCTGTAGTTACGATGCTACCTGCAGTTCTCTCTTTAGCATCACTGTCGACTATGTTGACAGCATAGGCTGTGATTCATCAATGTTTTGCTGCATGAGTGTATCGTGTGGGTGGATTGCGACCGTAATATTGTCGGACTTCTTTATTCCGAGTTTTCTTCTTTCGAGATAATAGGTAGCAGGCATATTTCGTGAGATGTGGGCTACTGATATGTACTGTGTAATTGTTGCTGCAATATTCTTTTTACCATCACATTGTTGCATAGCTTTAGTATAGCTCAATCTTCGAAGTGTCGCTCACCCAGTTTCTGTTAGTCTAAGTGACTCGAGTAGATTTACTTTATGTGCTTCGACGAACTGCTCCCAGGTGTTGCACAGGCCTAAGCGTAGTAGTCGCTGCGTGGAAGCACGTTCAGATATTGCTATGCCACATTTCATGGCCTTTCGTACAAGGGTATTCAGTTTTTGAATGTTGAAATTCTCGAGATTCATATAAGGGGTTCAAGTAGTAATTCTGCTGGTGATGAGTGCGTCGAACAAATTGATGGTGTCGTGTTCTTTCAAGCCAAGTTTTTGCTTGATACCTCTCGTAACGAGTGGGCAACTTGCGTCACGGTTACATGAAGTTTTCGTAATGTGGCTGCGCCCGATCCGTCTTTGTGGATGTCTAGATCCAGGACTCCGAGTGATGCCACATTAGCGATTTGCACTTTATTGAACCAAAGCTTTGGTTCTGGAATTTTGCCTGTTGGTGGCCTCACCCTTGTTCTGACTTTCAACAGAAGCTCCAACTTTTATAGTGCACTTGTGAGCCCACAAGCATTGAGGTGACTTTCTGTGTGGTCCACTGCCTGTTGAGGTGTATCCTGCTGAGCTCCTGAAGAGCCACCAGTTGTCCGGATGGTTAGATCATCTACATAGAGGGCGTGGCTTATTCCCTGTATTCCTTTCAATATATTTAGCTGTTTCATCATGTCAATATTATAAATAAGTGGCGATATGACGAAGTCTTGATGGGTTACGTTGTCATTTCAAACTGATGTGATTTTACGGTGCCAAGGCGCACAGTTGCTGTTCTGCCGGTAAGAAAGTTCTATGCGCAGCGGCACGTTCTTTCGCCAAAGTGCGTGCCCTGAAGGTTCCCCAGAACCTCACTGTGAGAAACATTATCAAACGCTTCTTTCGCGTCCAATGCCAAGACTGCGCTTTTACTGCAGTCGATGACGTTCTCCTTCAGTAACAACGGCATGTCTTGCGGTGACAAATGGTGGCGGAACCCATGCATCATGTCAGGCAATATCGGTTTTCTTCCAAGTATGAAGTGAGTCTCTTTAGGACCATATGTTCATAAAGCTAGCCGGCGCAGGATGTCAGGGATATGGGTCGCATATTTATTATTTCCAGTGGTTTGTTTGGCTTAGGAATCATGATGATCTCAGCATGTTTTGGAACTGCTGGAATGGTCCCACTTTACAAGCTGTCATTTATAGCTTTTATGAGGTAATCTTCCTAATGTTTGCCTACGTTGTAGGGTATGTTGTTGATGCGGTCTTTACCTGCGGTTGTGTTTCGAGTTAATTTGGCGAATCCTGCTTACATTTCTTCCTCTGTAAATGGTTGATCGAGTTCTTCATTTCGCTTTTCTGTAAATTCCAGGTCTAATGTAGGAGCTACTGCAGCTTGGGTATCTCCTGTTTGCTTCTTTAGCAAAATTCTAACAGGATTTCATCTTCCGAGCCTCCGCACTTGTGAATAAATTTTGTCAGGTTCTTTGTAGAATGCGTTTTTGATTTCGTTGTGCTCAAGAGCGACTTGATGATGTTCCATGTTTTTTGTTTCAGTTTATAGGGCATCCGTTACAGCAAGATAACGAACACGAGGACAAGAACAAAAAGCTCCTATCAAGCAGCTTGACAAAAGTTCTTGCCCCATTTCCTGACAGCCATAGAAAACAACGTACCGTGCATACAAACATCTCCTGTTTTACATTTCCACTAAAATTTCTGATACTCATATGTAGCAGAACAGTTAAAACAAGTAAAGATGTATATCAAAAGTAATACAGGACAATTCTGATGTAAAGTGTTTGGTTGCCTTGGAGGTTGCGAGTTCCTTGGAGGTTGTCACGCACGTGGTTCTAGTCCTGCCATAATATTCCTGAGCGTATTTTTTTAAGACCCTGTTCCGCTTGTGTTTTTATCGACAGACAAGGCTCCTATGGGCTTCCCACAGGTGCATAAGGCGAGGGTCAACTGCTGGTTTGTTAACTGTCAGTTGAATTTACTTCGTGTACATCTGTGTTTTTTCTGTAATACATCTCGCCCACTCGTCAAGGTTGTGTGAGATCGTTGCGGAAAGTAGTCCAGTCTGTGATCGGCGCATTGACAATCGTAAGGAGTGCCCTTTCGTAGATTATTTCCCTTTGCACGAAGTGGTGGTCGCTTCACAGAGTTTTCTCAAGGCCACCGTAAGTGTTGTTAAGGTATAAGTTTCCTCCTTATTTAATTAACGATCTTCAAAACTTGGGATATTCTCGCTGTGAATGTTAGATCAGGGTTGACCAGGGTAAGCGTTAGCGCCCGTTGCTTCGTATCGGTTTATAAGAGTTCCCTTTAGCGGCAGATGGTGTAATTTTTTATGCCCCGCTTTTCTCCCACTTGTTGTATCTCCTCTCCAACTTCCTTCCTTTCTTCACTACGTTTTTCCACACGATGTTCTCGCTTAATGCTCACATTTCACGTACTTCCCAGCTCCTTGCCTCAGCCCTCCCATATGCTCTCTCTCATCCCACGCTCCCATCTTCACGCACCGCTTTCTATTACTTTCCTTCACTCCCTCTTTGTAATCTGAAGGCTTTTCAATGAACTTGCTCTATTTATTAGTGCAGCGGGGTCACGAACCATAGAGTAATTATCCTACTTGCAGAATATTTTTGGAGTTTTTTGGCAAGTGATGGGTAGTAAGGTGGTAATAATATTTTTTTATATTGCGTAGGGTAATGTCCGCGTTCTCCTCGTCATTGATCAGTGAAGGATACAGACGATCCACGTTACGTATCCGATCATGGCATTCCTAAGAGTATCCGAAGACAAAACATTTCGATGGATAAAATTGAAACTGTCCCAATTCACATGTTCTCCGCAACGTGAGTGGTGGAAAAAACTACGATTTAACGAAGTCGACTCGCGACGTCATTGTGAATTTGTCGCGCCACACTTAGCGCATAATTTAACACGGCCTCCATCTTGCTAGCATTCAGCCCGACGTGGCACGGCTGTGCACTCCACTTCAATCCGATAAGACACAATGCCACCGCAGCGCCACGCGAGGCGTACGTCACTGGCGGAGGCTACAAAACCCGGCTGACAAGCTTCGCAGCACATCATTGCTCCACTACCTTAGACGAGCGCAGCACCAGAGTGCTCTGCCGATGCTGCTGCTATATTTGAATAAGCACTTGTTACGTTTTTTTTTCTTCATGTTAGGGTCCTTCCTTACGTCCACGCGGCATCCCACAAACATATGACTTTCATTGAAATTAATCATTATCAGGCCTAAAAGCATTGATGCTGGCTTATATGCTCCAAGTATAGTCAGTTTTAAAACGTAAGAAATTTTGCGGGTCATCAGTCGCGTTATACTGAAATTCAAATCCTGCTACTATTAGCAGTTTTTTCCATTTTCTTTGAGCGCGAAAAGAATGAAATTCGAACATACCTTGTTTATTTAATTAAAAGGGAATTGTACAGCTTGATTGGATAATAAAAAATATGCTCATTTATATCTGAGATGTAGTATCCGATTTTAAATTATTCGACCGAAGTGTTATTCGCTTCGCATTTGCTTCGAACCTGAAATGTACTATTCGCACAAACCTAATTATAACATTCCTGCTCGCTCTTACGCTATTGTAGAGATTAGCCACGCCACCAGTTGTAATGCAGGCCTTTCCCGTCGTTTGTGTATATACGAAATAAGGCTGACGGCAAGCCATATGTATTTGAAGGCGTGCCAAGCTTCTTAACGGGCTGTAGGGGGCAGCACCATCACCGTGCTAGTGTGGATAAGCGGTTTGCGGAGCATTTTCTGAGCGCTGTGAGCCAATTGTCGGCGAATAAAATGCGCTGACTGCTTCCTACTGGTAATATATATGCCGTCCGTTGCTTAACGGATGCACGAAGCTCACCGAACGTTACTATTACTTGTGACAGAAACACAGTCTGTCATTAAAAAGGATGTTCGCACTTGATGACTGTCTGCACTTTCGCACTGCAGTGTGTCGCGTTTCTTGTATTTTCATTTCAGGTGTTGAGTTTGTGTCTCATCTTATATCCACTGCTGTAGCATGACTGAAGTTTTCTTCATGAACACTGGTAATAAATACCAATCCCCTCAACCCCTCAAAATTGGAAGAACTCTGATATTTTGGGGCAATCAACCCCAAAATACAGCACTTGCTTATTCACATTTTTGTCTGAATAATTTCTTCATGGAATAAACGTAGAACAATTGATAAGTTTATTCAGGAAAGCTACGTGTCTCACAACGCTTAAGCACGCTTGTTCTTACTCCTATAACAGTATTAAAAGGTTATAGTTGAGCCCACAGCTTTCTTATATAGATTTTATGCATCACAGTGATGTAAAGGTTCGATAAATCAATAGAACAAAGGTCTTTTTTCAAGCCATTGTGTGTTCACTCCGTCCATCAGTTTAGCACATTGCCACAAAAACGCTCAATATAGTGTGAAAAAAAAGGTGACGTTCTCCTTGAAATTATACGACATATGTGAGGCACACTGTCTGGATTAATTTTGATAATCTGGCCTCTTTTAGCGAACCCAAATGTAAGAACATGGGTGAGGCAATCAGGAAAGACCAAATAAAAATTGCATTGCAGCGCTTGAGTCAGCGCTTGGTCTGGCTTTGAAACGTCGGTTCTCTGAATGCAATTTTTATTTGGAGTTTTCTAACTGCTTCATTTCTATCACAACGAGGCAGACTTCTGCCAAATGGCCCCGCCACGGTGGTCTAGTGGCTAAGGTACTCGGCTGCTGACCTGCAGGTCACGGGATGAAATCCCGGCTATGGCGGCTGCATTTCTGGTGGAGGCGGACATGTTGTAGGCCCGTGCACTCGGATTTGGGTGCACGTTAAAGAACCCCAGCTGGTCGAAATTTCCGGAGCCATCCACTACAGCGTCTCTCATAATCAGATGGTGGTTTTGGGACGTTAAACCCCACAAATCGATCAATCAACTCTGCCAAATGTTCACCTTTGATGAGAACACGGATCTATCTGTATAGATGTAACCCAATGCTGAAATTGCGCACGGCAGCTCAAGTTTATTCAGCTCTATGTCATTCAATTGAAGTACTGAAGTGTCAAATTTTACCATACATCTGTGTCATGGGACTAGGACTGTACAATATCACATTATCTCAAGCACAATTAAAGCTCGTCACATGACCGTTAAGCAAGAACGCCATAATTTTGTATTGAAGTAGACACCAAACAACAATGCGAAACTTTCGTATATGTCTGAGTCGCCAAAACACTGCATTCACACAATATTTATTATCTATCATGTTTGGGCGACGTCAAGTGCACTTTACAATGGACTTCAGCTAAAAAGCGGCACCTACACTGACATGATTTTGGCGAAGAGGGGCTACGATGACGGTACACATAACACTCGCCAAGTGCTCGACCTCATTTTCATGCGGTACATATACAGGTGAGTAAGGCGAAATACTTCTGTAGACAGTGCTATGCAAACGCACAAGCAATTACTCTTGCGCTAACAGAGTGGGACAGACCACCCTTTGAGCATGAGCATGACGTACGCGCACGTACTAGCCTAAGTGGATAGCAGACAATGCAGGGAGCCATCCACATTAAGTGGGCTTCAGCCAGTGGCCCCCAAGCAGTGACTCCACGCGATCACGGGGCGAATAGATAAAATCTCGTCACTTCGTGAAACACACGAAGCGTATTTGAAAAGGTACAAACTTGAGCTTCTCGACTTTACATTATCACCGGATACCGAGTAGAAAACGGGAACGAGAAATACTGACGGGCAGGTCAGGGTACTTGCTAATAGCCTTGAAACTTTGTAGAAAACACCTATGTTCTTTATCTACTTGAAGTAAAACACTTCTCAAAAACGTTTTCGAGGAGGGGGGGCCTCTGATACTCCCCTTTGCTACGGGCCTCCTGACAGGACTTGTTGCTGGTCCTGTCAGTCTTACTTGCCCAGTTTGGCCACGCTGTTTCCTGCTTTAGCATGGAATATTTGCACGCAATTGTTTCTACGTGTAATTTCTACAAATTCTTTTACTTCTCTTGTGCTTGGAGAGCTTTTTTATTTCCTGTTTGCAGTGAAACTAGAGGCGTTCTACGGGCTAATCAACACTTATTTATTCCAAGTTAAGTACTACACGTCCTAAGTATGTTCATTCTCAGCCCAGCGCTTGTGTACCACACGTACTCACCAAATACCACTTTTTTCTTATGTTCGCTTACGTTAGACCAATAGGCCACCATAAGTGTTGTTGAGGTATAAGTTTCCTTCTTACTTAATTAACAATCTTACAGGCATCAATAATCTTTTTTGAACTCAGCATGGTCCTCATAAATGTACTTAGCCTATACGTCCATAAAAAGAAAGAAGACTGCATTTTGTATTTTAAAAAAATCACAGCACATCCACGGAGTGAATGATGATGAGTGGGCAGAAGCAGCCGTCCGTTCGTTCTTGCTTCCGTCCGTCCGCTCGACCATCCGTGCGTCAATCCATGTGTCCGTCAGTCTGTCCGTTCATCTGTCTACCTGTCCGTTGGTACGTCCATCCGTCCGTTCGCCTGCGCGTCCATCCAACAATTCATCCGTCCGTCTGCTAATCTATTTGTCCATCCGTCCGTGCCCTCATCTAGTGAACACTCCAATTACCACCATCTCCCATCTCGCAACCCCTGTGGCACATACCCGCTCTTGAGAGGGTATGTGCCACCGGTGGCTACATACGTACATACATACATACATACATACATACATACATACATACATACATACATACATACATACATACATACATACATACATTGGCCTGACGCCAGCAGCACACATGTGGTTATACGAGCCGTCATCGCTTTCTTAGACGCCACTGGACTGGATGCACGTCTGTAGAGTTACCCAGCCTAATAAGAACATAGCATCTCTCGACCTTACGATCGTCATTCATCACTCTTTCACTCCCCAGTCACCTTTCCCCAGTGTAGATTAGCAGGCCAGAGCAAACTATAGCTCAGGCCGACCTCTCTACCTTTCTGTAAATAAATTCTCTCTCTCTCTCTCTACATACATACATACATACATACATACATACATACATACATACATACATACATACATACATACATACATACATACATACATACATACATACGGAGGAGCGACAGACCCACGCCACAAGGATCTTCACCCCTAAAAATTTCTCCCAGCTTTTATTACACTGAGAACTCGGCTTCAGGAAAGGTCAAGAACGGTACTATGGACTTAAGTCTTCCCGACCCCCCGTAATCTTTGTGAAAAAATTCTAGCTACGCCTCAGGGCAAAAGACCTAGCACTGGCTGTGCTTGGTCTTAGGCTATGCAGCGAATTCGTGGCAACATTTGTTAGGGAAGAAACGCTGTAGAGGAGTAATGTATTTAACACAGCCCATGGAGTGCCCTGAAAGAAAAAGATGCACTGTACTTTATCGAAAAATAGAAATTTCACTGCTAGCTGCGTTACAAAAAATGTGTTGTTAATTAGCATATAGCGTGAGGATGTTACGAAACGTCTGGGTTCCGTAGGATGTCAGTGACGTAGAAGAAGTGTATATAAGTGTACGAACCCTCACATGCAGGGAACTTGATTGATTGAGTAGGCCTTTGCATATAGAGTGAATATTACTCTTACTGGCACCAAATTTCTCGTCTCACTTCGCAATCATTGATTGATATGTGGGGTATAACGTCCCAAAACCATCATACGATTATGAGAAACGCCGTAGCGGAGGGCTCCGGAAATTTCGACCACCTGGGTTTCTTTAGCGTGCACCCAATTCTGAGCACACGGGCCTATGGCATTTTTGCCTCCATCGAGAATGCAGCCGCCGCAGCCGGGGTTCAATCCCTCGACCTGCGGGTCAGGAGCCGAATACCTTAGCCACTAGACGACCGCGGCGGGGCGACACTTCGCAATCAGATGACCCGGCTTCACATAAGAAGAAACACATACAAATGCCATGTTCATTGTAGCAACGCACTGTTCACGAGAAGGAGAACAAGGTTGGGGCATGAGTGGGTCGGTGGTGCAGGCCTTCGGTGATTTCGCGTCGCGGACGGAAAGATCCTCGTCTGGATTCCCGCATCACGCCAACAGAAGAACTTTTTCCTTCAAGTATTTAGGTATGGTGAACTTGTGGTGGCCGGCCTGTCGTATGCTGTTGTTGCTTGACGCAACGTACGCATAGCCACTTGAGTGCGTGCTCGCGCCTTAGAGAAGTCTTCTTTCTCTTATTTTTCGATACGCCTTGATGATGATATTAACACAGGCAAGACTACATATGCATAACGATTTGAGTACGCTCTCTCACCAAAGACAACTACTTTTCCACCTCTTCAAGCACCTTGATAATAATAAAATAAGTAGAATGAAAGTAAAACGATCTGGGAAAGAGAAAAAACAAAGAAGAATAGTAGGAAAAAAGAAGAAAAACTGAAAAAAAGGCTCCTCAGCTGCGCACTTATTGCAGACTTGGCTCTCCTAGCAGTAGCCGCCTTAAATTGTTTTTTAGGGGCGAAGCTCTTTATAGCGACACCCGTTCGTCCCCCCTAGTATGTAACAAGTATAACATTTTGACCTCCAAGGTGGTGCCGGTGAGAGACTTCTTCTGTGCGTTGTTGAACAATAAAAAATAGTGCTCGATGTACATGTCAATGGCTGCTAATGGGGAATGAGAGACAGGAGCATTCGGCTTTAAGTTAACGCGCAGGCTGCGATCACCATTAGCAGCCATTGGCATGTACATTGAGCACTATCTGAAAGGAAAGGGTTGCTACGTTATACTTGCTGGGTGTAACCTCCTTAGCTTTAGAAAGGTTTAGCGAGCGTTGAGCCGCAGTGCCATGAATACAATGAACTTGTATATACCAGGAATGAACTCGAGGTGGTTAAAAATGGGAAGTAGATACGAAGCGCAAGCCGTAAGAAAGTAAAAGCCCAATTCTCCGCCTCTCATTTCCCATTAGCAGCCATTGGCATGTACACTGACCACTATCTGACTGAAAAAGTTTGCTACGTCATACTCGCTGGGCGTAACCTCTTTGGTTTTCGAAAGGTTTAGCGAGCGTTCGGCCGCAGTGCCATGAATACAGTGAACTGGTATATACCATGAACTCGAGGTGGTTAAAGGTGGGAAGTGGACCCGAAGCGCAAGCCGTAAGAAAGTGTGCGTGTGCCACCTCTCGCTCAGTCCTTGGAATGTCCGATGGATGGCGGTGCTTCTATAAGGGGAATATATGATGAAAAGATGCGAGATGGTGGTTTTTGGAGTGTTGAATAGATGGACGAACGGACACATAGACAGATGCATGGATGGACGCATGAACGGATGCAGGGGCGGCTGCATGGACAAACGCAGGGATGGACGCACGAACAGACGCACGCACGGACGGGCTGATGGACGCATGGACGGTCACACTGACGGACGCATGGACGGACGGAAGCAAGAACGAATGGACAGACGAATTCTTCGCCCCACTCTCCATCATTCACTCCGTGGATATGCTGCCATTTTTTTTGTTGTCATCAGTTCGTGCACATTTTATCGTCATCCATTCCGAGATAAAATTCTCGCCTCCAAAGAAGTAAGTCATGATGAGTGGGCCACGCACTGGGTGTAGTTTGGGCGAGTAAACGTACGCTATGTGAGTTTTGCCTCACATAATGTAAACTGAGTGACATGAAGTGACATGAAGTGGAATGAAGTGTTTACGACAAAGCTAGCTCCTAGGGTCCATATCGTCCACGTTGAAGTCGCCGACTAATATAAACAATTTCTGCTTGTAGGTGTTTCACAGTGTTCTGTCACAATTATGATTGATATTTTAGGCTGTAAAAGCTTTTTTTGTGTTGCACATATGTTTCGACTTTCCCCAGCGTCGCCCCATATAATGTAAATTGAGTGGCATGAAGTGACACAACTCGACGATAAAGCTAGGTCCTATAGTCGATAACGTCTATGCTGAAGTCACCAATTAGTGTAAAGGGTTTGTGGTTGTTGGTGTTTTATATTGTGCCATCAATTTTGATTAGCATTAGTTTATTGGTAAACCTTTGTTTGTTCCTGGCATTACCGTAGGTTACCCGAGTGCTGCCTCATATAATGTAACTGCGACATGCGGACACCAGACGTGTCTCGCCCTTCTGGTGCTTTGCCCCTAAAGTAGCGTCAGTGAAGTGTTGGTTGACACAAGCCTACAAAAACTCGTTTTGAAGAGTAGATAATCATTTAGAGCACTTAGTATTGTTTGCGTGAGAGTGCTAAGCTGTCCCAAATATGGTATTGAAGAACAGTCTATGAATCCTCAAAGCCTATGAATCAAACTGTGAATACAAGCAAGGTGGTGTGTGTGTGCGTTTAGAAAAGGTGTCAAGCGATTACGAGTACGATGTACTCAAGTATGGGAGGGCAGTGAGCCATACAGGAGTGTTTATAAAAAATGTTTAATGATTTCAAATACTTCGTGCTCAACAATGGGAGAGCACTGAGCCGTCCCGCTAAAAAAGAAAGATGCCCGCGGCATGGTATTACAGGCGTAGATAAGCCACAGTAGCGAACTGCCAGTGGAGCCAAAGATGCTTGGGCACGTCTAGCTGTAGTCAAACCAAAAAGCCTGCTGGGTGGAACTGGTTATTTTTCAGAGCTCTGGTACCTACCCAAATAGGAATATTTATAAAAAATACAACCGACGAAAACGAGGAAAATAAATTCAGCATATATTCCATCCTTTGACTAAACGACTGTTAGATATTGAAAATTCTAGAACGGTGCCATTTAAATGTCCTCGGTGACTTCCCCAACCTAGCGGCAGGTTCAACCAATGGAAGCTCTGACAGTCACCGCAATGAATATAAGGAGTAGTGAGTGAATGAATGAATGAATGAATGAAGAAACGAAAGAGCCCGGAAGTTATCACCCAGTGTGCGCATAGAAATTCTGCCCAAGAGAGAGGTGGTATTAGCCTATGCTGGAATTGTTTTTTAGCAATATGCTGCAGCGTATTACCTAGATACGTCTGCGAGTTGATTGGACGTGTCTTTGTAAATTTAAATATAATTCGTGCGGCCACATCGTGAACTTGCCAGGCATGTCGACTACACTGGCGTGCTAAGGTTCGACGTAATGTTGGCACTAATGTTCCAACCGAAATGCCAGTTCTCTTATAACGAACTACAAGCGATAATGCAGTGTTGTGCCAATCATTAGTAGCTGTGGTAGGCGTATTCGAACAATGCGTGACAGTGCATTGGGAGTCAATGTTCATTACAATATTATAACGGCACCTAGCCAACACCTAAACCACAAGCGTCGCCTAGAAATAATCTTTTTATGCGGCCTTTTTACTAAATAAGCGCGTTTTAGTATTGGTGCTCCTTGGAGTGCCGCGAAGAATGCATGGTGTTGATTCCGACTCGAGCCATGACTTCTTTGCTTCCAGTGGGACTTCGCGCTCACTGACAATGCCGTCGACGTCGGCGCCAGATTTTCTGCGACACTAACTTTCTAACGCTTTCGCGTAAATATTGTGGCTGTCCCCAAGAGCTTGAATTGATATGAACGATGAACCACCTGTAGCGCATACGCGTCAGTAATATCGAAAACTCTCGTACATACGATTCATACGCTGAACGTACATGCAAGATTATTGCATACGCAGCTGCGTATGCCACGTTTAACCCCCCCCCCCCCGTATGTACATACGAGTGGCATGTATGCAAATATATATATATATATATATATATATATATATATATATATATATATATATATATATATATATATATATATATATATCATTACGGTGAGATTGTGTTATTAAGTTTAACTATGTTTATTTACAGGAGAGATCAGGCGACGATCGGCGATGATGGCGAACATACGCCGAACCAAGTCACTTCCTCTTCCTCTCCCTTTGTCCCCAAAACATGGCCCGGCTCATACCGTATCATTTCCCGGTTCACAGACGAAGTACGCTGGGCGGGGCGAATCATTGGCGTAGTGTAGGCTGGAACTGCTTGAGACGAGCTACATGTGCCAACTGTGTTTGGCTTGACCGACGACCAGCCGACGTCAAGTGTGCCACCACGTAGGTCAAGTCACTCAGGCGATTTACGATAACGAATGAACCGACATAGTGCGCTAAAAAGTTCTGGCATAAGCCACGTTTCCGCTGAGGGGTCTACAACCACACGAGGTCCCCTTTTTCGATTGAAACGGTGTCGTGGCATTGATGATACCTCTGCTTGGAGCGATCTTGCGATGCCAGTGTGCGGATATGAGCAATTTGGCGGGCTTCTTCAGTTTGGCACAGTGTTTGAGCAACTGAACCGTCCGTATGGAGCTCGAATGAAAGTATTGTATCGAGGCAGCTGCGTGATTGTCGAGCGTAGAGTAGGTAGAACGGATTGATGTCCGTGGTTTCGTGCTTCGCTGTATCATAAGCATAGGTGATGAATGGCAAAATCTCATCCCAGTTCCTGTGAATTGAGGATACATACATAGGGAGCATATTAGTAAGGGTGCGGTTTGTGCGTTCCACAAGGCCATTCGTCTGGGGATGATATGGCGTCGAATGGCGAAACTGCGAAGTGCAGAGACAAAGCAATTCCTCTACAGTGTCGGCGACGAACTGGCGACCACGATCACTGATGATGACACGAGGTGGACCATGGCTTATAACGATGGATTGTAACAGGAAAGAGGCGACGGAATCCACTGTGGAAGATGATATCGCAGCAGTTTCCGCATTTTCGGTAAGGTGATCTACGCAGACTATGATCCAGTGGTTGTTGTTGCAAGACCGCAGAAACGGTCCCAGCAGGTCGATACCAACTTGTTCGCAAGGTGTTGTGGGCGCGGCGTTATAGGGTGAAAGAGGCCATGCGGACTGCTTGTAGGACGTTTATGGCGCTGGAATTTGTCGCAACTGGAGACGTATTGCTTTGTACATTGTCGCATTTTAGGCCAGTAGAAGCACTCTTGAGTTTGATGCAGCGTGCAAATGAATCCAAGATGGCCAGATGTCGGGCCATCATGCATGAAATGGAGGACGTCGTACCTCAGGCTTTGGGGAACCACTAGCGAATACCACGCACCCTTTGCCTAGAAATTCATCTTGTACAACAGTCCATCGCGAAGACAAAAGCGACCACTGCACTTGGGGCTTCTGACAGTGGCGAATAAAGAGTCTAAAGTCAAGTCGTTGCGCTGTTCCCGCTGGAACGTGGTGACAACAGGAAATGCGCGCGAAACAGTTGCAAAGCAAATGTCAAACGTGTCTGTATTGTCGTCAGTCGTAGAGAATGGAAGGCGAGAAAGACAATCGGCGTTGGTATGACGCCATCCACTTTTGTATGCAACATTTAAGTCAAATTCCTTTATGCGTAGAGCCCAGTGGGCAAGGTGTCCAGAAGGGTCTCGGAGAGTAACGAGCCAGCATAGGGAATGATGGTCTGTTACAATCGTGAAAAGATGCCCATACAGATAACAACAAAACTTCTGAATAGCAAATACGGCTGCCAAACATTCTTGTTCGGTCACAGTGTAATTTTGTTTCAGCCTTGCTGAGGGAACGACTTGTATAGGCAACGACATGCTCTCTGTCATCATGACGCTGAACAACAACGCCTCCGATGCCGATTCCGCTTGCGTCGCTGTTTACTTCCGTAGGAGCAGATGGGTCCAAATGACGGCTCTGATGTCAGCAGAAATTCGAGTTGACAGAACGCAGCGTCACATTCAGATTTCCGTTCGAATGCACTGGGTTTTCGCAAGAGGCTGGACAATGGGTAGACGATGTCCGCAAATTTAGGCACACAGCGTCGAAAATAAGAACATAACCTGAGAAACCTACCAAGTTCTTCAACAGACGTGGGTGGCTTAAAGGCGCTGACTGCTTCAGTTTTCCGGGGGTCAGGCCTGACCCCATCCTTATCTACCAAATGGCCAAGGATCAAGGCCTGCCGTTCACCAAACCGACACTTCTTGGAGTTCAAGATCAAGCCAGCCTTTCCCGCAGAGTCCAGAACGAGGCTCAAACGAACGTTAAGTTCTTCGAATGTGCGGCCAAAAAATGACAACGTCGTCCCGATAGCACAAACAGATCTACCATTTCAGTCCGCGAAGAATCGAGTCCCTAAATCTTTCAAAAGTTGCGGGGGCATTGCATAGCCCAATGGCATCGCATTGAACTGTTATAGTCCATCCGGTGTTACAAATGCCGTTTTCTCCTTGTTAGCACGGTGCATGGGGATCTGCCAATATTCTGATCGTAGATCGAGTGAAAAAAAGCATGAAGCAGAACTTAGACAGTCAATTACGTCGTCGATTCAAGGCAGCGGATATACATCCTTTTTCGTCAAGCCATTCAATCGCCTATAATCAACGCAAAAGCTCCAGGAACCGTCTTTCTTGCGAACCAAAATCACAGGTGCTGCCTACGGGCTGCACGACTCTTCAATAACGCCCTTCTGCGACATGTCTTGAACTTGTTCAGCTATAACTTTTCGCTCGGATGATGACACCCTGTAAGGCTTTTGCTGAACCGGATGGGGAAAGCATGTGTAGATGGTATGCAGTGGTCGAGAGCATGGTAAAGACAGTCGCTTACCCTTTTCGTCGAAGTCAAACACTGACCTCTGTCGTTGTAATAGTTGGACCAATTGTTGTTCATGTTACCGTAGCGTCTTGCTAACCATGCTCAAAATGTGGGACTCATGGAAGATACTTCGTTTAGAGGTGCCCACGCGTTTCTCACTTTCCTCGTCGTTAATGGCGACAATAGAATTTTCTGTGACACCATGGAACAGTGCGAGCTTCATTCCTCGAGGAAGGATAATCGGCGCAGACGAAGAATTAAGTGCCCACAAAAAGTCCCAGCCATTAGTAATTGAGATAATCGAATGAGGCACTATTACATCTTTCTTCGCATACTGAATCATGAGAGGTTGAACGACGGCATCAAAAACTGATACTGCAGCTATTGGAGTAAATACGGCTACTGAACTCATAGACGATGGTGGTAATGTCAGCTCTCTGGACACAATCAGTAAGTCTTCCGGAGGCAGCTGCTGCTGAACTAGGGCGGGAAGGGCATCACCACCGCTAAGAGAAACTTCAGCCATACCGCAATAGACGAAGGCGCCACACTCTTGAAGGAAGTCAATGCCGAGAATAACATCATGTGTACCCCGTTTCAGAATCAGGAACTCAGTTGGGAACGCCTTTCAGCCAACAAAACGTTGACGGCACACACTCCTACGGGTTGAAATATGTCCCCGCCCACGCCATGAAACCTACCAGAATCTTGATAGGAAAACATAACTTTGCGGCCTAAGCTAGCTTTAAACGAACTGTTCATAACAGAAACTGTGGCACCAGTATCCACTAAAGCCGTTGCATACAAATTGAAACACATTTCCCGTTTTTGTCCATCGTAACTGGCAGAGGTATATGAGGTGAATCCTGTTGTGCGACCTCACCTCCATCGGCCGCGCCGGCTAGTTTCCCGTCGGTGGTGGTGGCGACCGCCACCGTAGAGGTGAAGGAGAGCGATGCGTTCGGCCAGGCGGAGGTGTCAAGCTACGGTCAGAAGGGGGTAGGTTCCACGCCAGCTCTCTTGCCGTAGGGTGTGGTCGCGATACGTGAACCACCAAGGATCGTCATAATAATTGTGGCCACCGCGAGTAGGTCTTGACGACGGCTCGTATCTCGATGTCATCTCTCTCTGCCGATGGCAGAACCAAGCAATGTGTCCTGGAGCACCACAGCTGTAGCACACAGGAAGTCGACGATATGCATTTTGGAAAGCATCACGAGGGCGTGGTGAAACGGGTGCGTATTCGCTCGGGTTCTGATGGGCAGCGGCCAGCTGTCGAGGGTAACTGAAGCGGCGCTGGTGCCTGGTGTCTTGGTAGTGACTGCGCTGCGGCCTCGGTGTTGTGCCAGAAACGTAGTCATACTCCTCGACGCCTGCTGCAGCAGTGAAAGCAGGATGCCGATGCTGGTCTGGAGCCGGCAAGGGTGTAGCTTCGCAACGCGTTGCGCGAGCGTGTCGGCTGAGTTCTTCACGCACGATCTCACGTATTGTAGACGCAAGATCAGACGGCACGTAGTTGTCAACACTCGCTACCGTGGTTACATTAGGTAATCGACCAAATTTAGGAGCAATGCGCCTCACCTTCAGCGCCTCAAACGTGTAACAGTGCCTTATGACATCGGCTACTGTACCAATGCTGTCTTTGCCGATAAGAAAGTAATAAGCATCCTCTGCGATGGCCTTCAACAGGTGGCCGACTTTGTCCTCCTCGAACACGCAAGATTTAGCGGTCCTGCATAGTTTCAGGATCGCCTCGGTGTACATCGTGCACGTTTCGCCTGAGACCTGGGCTCTTTGCTGCAGCGTTTGTTCGGCTTGCTTCCACTTTGCCACGGTGTCCCCGAAACACTCCTTTATTTCGGGCACGAAGCCTTCCCACGTTGTGAGGGCGCCCTCATGGTTCTCATACCATGTGAGCGCCGTATCCCTCAAGAAGAAGACGACGTTAGTCAACTGAGTTGCCGCGTCCCAAGAGTAGTAGTTGCTCACCCGCTTTTAAAGTTTGAGCCACTCGTCCACGTCCTCGCCACATTTCCTCCCGAAAGGACAGGGCTCTACCAGATGCTGACGCTGCCAAAGACCAGCCGCGGCTGATGTCGGTAGTAAAGGTGTCGCTGGAACTGGTGGTGCAGTGCCGTCAGCTGCGGGGTTCAGGGTTCTATCTTCACCGTGAAACATCTCGACCACCAGCGGTAACGGGGGTAACGCTGCAATGCGGTGGCTTCGGCGTAGCTCACGTTGTTGCAGAGCCATGTTGCTTGCTTAGGTACCCAGCACCTCCACCATAAAACTGTTATGGTTAGATTGAGTTTAACTATGTTTATTTACAGGAGAAATCAGGCGACGATCGGCGATGATGGCAAACATAGGCCGAGCCAAGTCGCTTCCTCTACCGCTACCTTTGTCCCCAAAACATGGCCCGGCTCATACCGTATATATATATATATATATATATATATATATATATATATATATATATATATATATATATATATATATATATATATACCGTATTTACTCGCATAATCGGCACACTCGCATAATAGGCGCACCCCTAGTTTGGTCGCGGAAAATTTGATTTATTTTAATTCCGCGCATAATAGGCGCACCCCGAACTTGGCCGTGATCAGAAACAATTCTACCCCCCAGCGGTACAGTTGGAACGCGGTCCCCGTACCCTGAAGAAAAAAAGAAGGCAAATCGAAGAGCAAATAACAAAAATTCGAAGTGCAACGACCTAACCAACGTGTTTGTCGAAATAAAACTTGAAAAAAAAAGCGTCCATGAGCGAAAAAAAAACGGCTGTTCCATCAATTACTGATACCCCCCAAATCGCCGTGCTTTTTGGAGGTCAAGTGTACAACGCCGGGGGCTCGATCGCCATCACCGCCATCAGAGAAAAAGAAAGAAACGCCATTTTGCAAGCGGTGTGCGTATGTTGTGGTCGTGTATTGAACTTTGGTTCCACCATGGGGAAGTACGCGAGCTACACGGCTGGGTTTAAACTGAAGGCAGTGCAGTACGCGCTGGAGCACGGCAACCGGGCTGCAAGCAGGCATTTCGGCGTTGGAGAAACCAGTATTCGGTACTGGTTTCTCCAAGACCAAGAAGAAAAACTTAAGGCGACGAAAAAGACACGACGGGCTTTCCGCGGTGCCAAGACCGGCAGGTATCCGAACGTCGAAGAGCAACTGGTCCGGCATATACGGGAGCTACGACAAGACGGCTGTGCTGTGTCGTTGGATATTGTGCAGACTGAGGCGCGCAGAATAGCCCGAGCGCAGGGCATCGAAGCAAAAGAGTTCAAAGCCAGCTCTCGATGGACAACTCGTTTCATGCGGCGCCATGGCTTCGCACTGCGAAGGCGGACCTCTTGTGCCAGCGCTTGCCCGCAGCATATGATGAATGCTTCGGGCAAGCGTGATGAATGTGTGATCTCCGACTCGGACTCCGAATAGGGAAAAGGAGGAACAGCTACGACTTTTGTGTAAATAAATTTTACGTGTGTGTGTGCAGTTGACGGCTCTCGCTTGTTCATTAAAAGGTACGTAGGTATGTTTGTTTTATGCTGAATTAATTGGTAAACGATAAAGTCGCCTTTTACTTGACAAGTGTGCAGATTTAAAGCGCGAGAACCGAGTTGAAAAAATTTTCAAAAATTTTACCCCGCGTAATTGGCGCACCCCTAACTTCGAGCTGGATTTTCTGAAAAAAAAAGTGCGCCTATTATGCGAGTAAATACGGTATATATATATATATATATATATATATATATATATATGCGTATTTGTTTATTCTTTATACGGGCATGTGTGCCACACCTCACTATCGAAAAGGTTCATAAAGCACACGACACGCAAGACCAGTTACTTGCGTCATGACCAATGAATTATGTTCTTCTCGTATGCCAATTGTGAATGCAACGCATTACTTTCCATTTATTTAGTCTTGAAGTATCTGTGTGTCTGTCTGTCTGTCTGTCTGTCTGTCTATCTATCTATCTATCTATCAATCTATCTATCAATCAATCTATCTATCTATCTCCAATCAGTTACCCTTAATGACCAGCAGTTATCCTGCCTACGTGCAACGTGCCCCGCCCATGCCGATTTCTTCTTCTTTTAGAGGCGAAGCTTCTTAGCGTGTGGGTATGTTTATACCCCGTGGGTGTATGTAGCCACCAGTGGCACATACAAGTTCTAGAGCGGGTATGTGGGATGCGAGAGAGGGGATGCGAGATTGCCTAGCTTGCGCGTAAACACAAAAATTTCGGAATGGTCAAGTAGCGCAACTAAACAAAACCTATGTAGCAGCTCAAGCATCGTTTAAAACCTCTACACAAACACATGTTTTATATACATTTTAGGGGCGAAGCTCCTTAAAGTGTGGGTCTGTCCATCCTCCGTTGGTGTATGTAGCCACCAGTGGCACATACCACTTCTAGAGCGGGTATGTGCTACAGGGGATGTGAGATGGGAGATGGAGGTACTTGGACTGTTCACTACATGGACGCATGGAAGGGCGGACAGACAGAGTAGAAGGCGGACGGACAGATGAACGGACGCGCTGACGTATGGGTGCATGAAGGGATGGACAGACGGATGAACGGATGGATGGACGCATGGATGGTCACGCGGACGGATGAAAGCAAGAACAAACGGACGGACGGATGCATGGACGGGCTGATGGATGCTTAGCCCCACTTATCATAATTCACTCCGTGGATTTGCGATGATTTTTTTGTAGCGAGCGAGAGTAGAGACGTGAGATGACGTCGAAGGTGGCCGAAAGGGCCGCGCCAATCTCACTACCTTATTCCAGGCCTGAAGCGGAGCCACGGCGGCTGACAGCGTCCGACACGCCAGGTGTGTTGGCTCGTTCTTTTCTAGAGGTAGCGCACCACCGTGGTCTAGTGGCTAAGGTACTTGGCTGCTGATCTGTAGGTCGCGGGATCGAATCCTGGCTGCGATGGCTGCATTTCCGATGGAGGCAGAAATGTAGCAGGCCCGTGTGCTCAGATTTGGGGGCACGATAAGGAACACCAGGTGGTCGAAATTTCCGGAGCCCTCCACTACGGCGTTTCTCATAATCATAAGGTGCTTTTGGGACGTTAAACCCCACATATCAATCAAATCAACCAGGTGGAGGTAAATGATGCCGTACATGCCTTCCGTAGCATGATTATCATGTTTTGATGTGTCGTTTACCTTTTTCGTCTATTCACGTCTCGTGATACTAAATTTAGTATATGTGGAGCTATAGAAACGACCGCGAGTACGCTATGAGTGTACTATGCTGTCATGTTCTTACATGACACGCGTATTAGGATTATCATGTTTGCACCAGCCATATACTTTCGTCAATCATTGATGTCTCGTAACACCAGATTTGGTATATGTAGAGCTAGCAAAACAGCCGCGAGCGCATCATGAAGGGCTCAATATACTCCAACGTAGTATTGACGCACACCCACGCTGGGCACAGCGACGCTACGCTAGCAAAACGCAAGCACTCTATAGCTTGACGCCAGGCACGACCAGCGCGACCAGCGTCCGTCGACGCAGCCCGACGGCAACCGGCGCGAAATGCGACATGCTGCATTCCGCGGCGATGCGTTATCCAGACAACACTGTGTCTCCCTCTTTTCGTGACGGAGGGACGCCGGATGCGCTGTAACACGCATGCGTCAAAGCAACGCAGGGCGGCGTGCGCCTGCGAGTATATGGCAGGACCGGTGCCTGGCGTGTCAATGCCGGCGTGACCCGACGAAACGAACGCCGGTGAGCACGCACACAGCGTCACTTCGGAATGTATTGGCGCCTTGGCTGTAGCATGTAGTAATGTTCTCACATCACACGCATCCCATGATTATCATGTTTGTACCAGTCACATACCTTCGTCATCCATTGACGTCACGTAATACTAAATTTGGCATATGTAAAGCTAGCAAAACGACCACGAGCGCATCATTAGTGTGAAATGTAGTCGTGTTGTTACATCACACGCATATCGTGATGATCACGTTTGTATGTGTCGTTTACCAGGGTCGTCCGTTGGCGTCACGTAATACCGAGTTTGGTACATGGGAAGCTAGCGAAACGGCGGCGAGCGCATCATGAGTGTGGCATGTAGTCATGTTGTTACATGACACGCATGTCATGATTTTCATATGTTTAGAAAAAATTGTTAACGATTTAGAGCACGAGGTTCTGGTTAGGGTCTGTCGCTTGTGTTCACCATAAAATTAGAGTGTACTAGAACTTTTGAGTGGCGCGACCGAAACGCTTTTCCTTGCTTTCTCCATCCCCAACTTGTGACGAAAGTAGCGGCGGCGCTGCCATCGCCTAATCTTCCCACTTGGTTTACTCGGCTGGCTCGGCGGCATGGCCGGCATCTCGATTTTAGTCGCGGAATGACTTAAAAAGCAGCGTCTAAACCATTGTTACGCGCCAGGTTGCACAACTGGATATCCGCGTGTGCAACAAAGTCGGAAGTTATCGCTTTTTAAGACCCCGAAAGACGAAGAACGACGACTTCTTTGGGAGCGGAACCTCCATCGGCTTGACAAGCCACTTGACGCCGATTGTGCTGTGTGCGAGTTACATTTCGAACCGCATTTCATTGTGAGAGACTACGTACATGTTATCAATGGTGTTCAAGTCCGAATTCCTAGGGGAACGCCGACACTTGCCCCTGATGCAGTCCCGACGATCTTGCCCAACCTGCCTGCATATTTGACGCTCAAAACTCCGGCTCCGTGGACCCAAACAAAGCGGCGGCATCAGTGTGTGCCGGCTGAGAATGACAACAGAAAACGGCGACGCATTAGCCCTCCTGCACAGCTCCTTGTGAATACCAATGGTGCAACTTCTTCAGATGCCGACGAAGCTGACGAGACAAGCTCAAGTCCATTGTCTGACGCGGTTGTCACTCTCGGTGACCTTCGTGGTCTTGTCCTACCATCAAAGTCATGGGCGCTGCACGAGGTTCCTGGATTTGACGGCGTGTCGTACGTAGCGTGCTCACTGAATCCTAGCACTCGTGAGCTTTGCATTCAACGAGGCGTATACTTCACCTGTTTGAACAAGTCGCGGGATGAGAAACGAAGAAGCGCACAGCAGCACCTAAAATATAGTAGGCTATAAAATGCTACAGTGGCTTAAAAAGGATGTCATTTTTCGTGCATATTTTCTTACACACTTAATTTTTTCACGGTACACCAAGAAGAAAAACAATTTTTCCTAGAAGAGGCTTGTAAGCAAGAAAACGTGCAAATAATGACGCAAAATCTCAAAATAAATCTTTGATCTTGAATCTTTTTGTATTGAACCTGTGATGGTAAATTTAGCAGCATTAGGGATCTCGGTGCATAATTAATCAATCTAAGCCAATTCATTGTTACACTTCAGTGTCCCTTCAAACAATGTTTCGACCATAACATCTTTTTTTATTTAAATGCATTTTGGGAAGACAACCTAAACTCTGTCGTTTTGTTTGCTTTGTTTTATGTTATCTTTTGTATCCTGGCTCTATATTTTACGTTTTTTACAATTTACCTAAGTCCAAATGTATTGTTTTTTAAATATGTAAACCTTGCATTTTTATATTATCAATTAAGATTATCATTAGTTACG
Source organism: Rhipicephalus microplus (assembly GCF_043290135.1). Lineage (NCBI taxonomy): Eukaryota > Metazoa > Arthropoda > Arachnida > Ixodida > Ixodidae > Rhipicephalus > Rhipicephalus microplus. The sequence continues at coordinate 180,010,222 of NC_134701.1, forward strand.
ACATTGCTTTGTAGTATTGTTGCGTTTTTTAAACTCTCAAAATCTTCGACTATTATGTTTCACCTAAGACATTCTTCTGCAGTATTACGTATTTGCATTTCTGTGGGTCCTACAACAATGAATCTATTGCCATATTTCAAAACCAAAAAGAGGTTTGGAAAAACTCTGCTGTTCTTCAAATAATATCAATAAAGCCTACTTTTTTGTCGTGTGTGCACGCAGCCACAAGCAACGAGCCTTTTATTTGAGTCCAGCTTTGGTGTTTTACGTGGAATCGACCAAGAGTTCTTCGTTTTGTGTGCAGCATATTCCTTTTCTTTTTTTTGGGGGGGGGGGGGGGCGCTTCTGGTGTGTACCGGCCAGCTGGTTTCTCGTATAAAATATGTACACTTTAAAAATTAAAAAAAACGTGCTCGTTATATTGTACAATGTACTATGCTGCTTCAGGCTGCAGTGCGGTCAGCAGCAACTTCAATAACAATAATGTCAAACAACGTTTGTTTGCGCGGAAAAGGGGAGGTATGTGAATAAGAAAAAAAAGAGGGAGATGATCTTCACACTTGGCGCGACAGAGAGGTTCCAACACGTACGCGGAACGCCTGCCAGCCATCCGCCCGGGTAGATTGGTCGACGCCAGCGCCACCGCATCATTCCACGCCGAAACGGCCGCTCCCAGGCAGCCGCTCGCGCCACTCAAAAGCTTCTAGTACACTCTAATAAAATCTTGGCATACCATACCAGTTTTGCAACATGCCATGTGAACGAAACCACCGCAGGTTCTCCGGGCTTGGCTCAGTGGTTATGCCTCGCTTTCACGACGCAGAGGTCCCACGTTCAAATCCGCGCGGAGCTTTCTTTTCTCAATTTTTATGTTATGACTAAACAGATACGTTCTTCATACAGACATGTGATGCCATACAAAGTTTGGTATTGATACCATCATTGAAATGGCCAGGAGAGTTAATCACGCCGTGGATATGCTGTAACTTTTTTCTTTATTCTGTCTTAGCCTTTTTTTGCCTCTCATTTTTCTGCTCAAAATATTATAAACGTAAGCGTGAACAGAATGTACCTTCATTTTTGACGAATGCCGCACTCAGGCTGAACCTCTCGAAATGAATGCTTCCGTTGTTGCCGTTTTCACGGCGCATCACTTGACCAGTTGCAAAGCTACGGTCATTTTCGCCACCACACACACACACCACACACACGTACACACACACACACACGTATATATATATATATATATATATATATATATATATATATATATATTGTGATGGGGCGAGGTCTTGGCTTACAGGATTGCGTCCACCGAGAGTCGGCAGCCGAACAAGATGTCTGAGTTGCCTCTCGCGCAAGCGCCTAACGCACAGGCGTCTTCTTCATCTTCGCTAAGTGCCACGCTTGCTCCTGTCGATGATGCACCATAACATCACTCCCCTGCGGCGGAAGCGCGGTCACGGCGCTTAGTACGGCGGCGACGAACGAGGAGGGTGATACGGTTTCAGTCTGGAAACGTGTACAACGTCTGTCTGGAGTGAGGTGGTCGAAGAGGCATTGCTTAGGGGTGCGATCTCGTAGCTGACGTCACTAAGTAGTCGTAACACTTTGTAGGGGCCATGGTAGTGTGATAGCAGCTTCTCTGATAAGCCGACTGGGCAGTTTGGTGTCCAGAGAAGTACCAGAGACCCCGGCGAGAAGTGCACGCTCTGGTGGCGACTGTCATAGCGGTCTTTTTGGTGTGCTTGCGACAAGTGTAGCCGATCACGGGCAAGCTGACGGGCTGCATGGGCTCGAGAAACGACATCGCTGGCGTACTCAGTAGACAGGGGGGCAGCCGAAGGAAGGAGCGTGTCAAATGGTAATGCTGGATGTCGGCCAAATAGCAATTAAAACAGCGAATAACTACCTCTGCGGTGCCGGGAAGAATTGTACGCGAACGTGACAAAGTGGAGTGCTTTGTCCCAGTCACGGTGATCTGGCGAAACGTACATTGACAGCATCTGCGTCAGCGTTCGTTCAGACGCTCGGTCAATCTGTTTGTCTGTGGATCATAAGCGGTGGTAAGCTTGTGCTCAGTGGAGCAGGCGCGGAGAATGTCATCCACAACACGTGAAAGAAAGTACCTTCTTCGATCAATAAGCAGCTGCCGTGGAGCGCCGTGATGAAGAATGACTTCATACAAGAGAACGTCAGCCACGACAGTGGAACAGCTTGTCGGCAGTGTTTTAGTGATAGCAAAGCGTTTGGCGTAGTCTGTGGCGACTGCAACCCATTTATTTCCGGAGGTGGACGTAGGAAACGGGCCCAACAGGTCAAGGTCAACACGGAAGAATGGTTCCGTCGGTATGTCAATGGGCTGTAGGAGGCCAGACGGTAGCACAGAGGGGCGCTTGCGGCGTTGGCAGCGGTCGCAAGCAGTGACATAGAGAACCACCGAACGATACAGTCCGGGCCAGAAAAAGCGACGTCGCACACGATCTTAGGTACGAGAGACGCCTAGGTGACCGGCTGTAGGTACGTCATGTAGTTGTTCAAGAACGCTGGTACGCAGGTGATGGGGAAGCACGAGTAGTAATTCCGGGCCATCAGCGTTGAAGCTGCGACGGTACAGAATGTTGTCATGCAGTTCGAACAGGCGAACGGAAGGGTCTGTTGGAGCAGAGTACAGACGCTCGATGATGGAGAGTAACGACGGGTCACGTCGTTGTTCGGTGGAGATATCACCCAAAGCTTAGATGAAAAGAACGCAGGGGTCTGAATCAAGGTCTGTCAAGTCGGGCGTTTCAACCGGATAACGTGACAAACAGTCTGCGTCTGTGTGGAGGCGTCCCGACTGGTAGTGGACCACGAATAAGTATTCTTGCAGACGGAGCGCCCAGCGACCAAGACGTCCAGATGGGTCCTTTAGCGATGACAACCAGCAAAGAGCGTGATGGTCCGTAACAACGGAAAAAGTTCGGTCATACAGGTAAGGCCTGAATTTCGCCATGGCCCACACTAAAGCTAGGCATTCACGCTCAGTGATGGAGAACTTCCGTTCGGCAGGTGAAAGAAGACGACTAGCGTAAGCAACCACGCGGTCCTTTCCGTGCTGTCGTTGGCCAAGAACCGCTCCAATTCCACGGCCACTGGCATCGGTCCGAAGCTGTGCAGGTGATGCTGGTTCGAAATGGGCCAGTATTGGTGGCGTAGTCAGCAGATGGATAAGAGCCGCAAAGGCGTCCGCTTGCTCTATACCCCATGCGAAGGGAACGTCCTTCTTTAAGAGATCAGTAAGGGGTCGAGCGATGTCGACGAAGTTGCGGACAAATCGACGAAAATAGGAACATAGCCCTACAAAACTTCGGACGTCCTTGGTTGAGCGTGGTTCAGAAAATTGTTGTACTGCTCGTACCTTTTCGGGATCTGGTTGAACACCATCGGCACTGACAAGGTGGCCGAGTATGGTGATTTGGCGACGTCCGAAATGGCATTTTGCAGAATTGAGCTGGAGAGCAGCTCTTCGAAAAACATCCAGAACGGTTGACAGACGTGTTATATGGCTGTCAAAGGTAGGTGAAAAGACGATGACATCGTCTAAGTAACATAAGCAGATGGACCACTTGTATCCTCGGAGAAGGGAGTCAATCATGCGCTGGAAAGTTGCCGGCGCATTACACAGTCCAAACGGCATGACTTTGAACTGCTAGAGGCCATCGGGCGTAACGAAAGCGGTATTGTCACGATCCATGGGGTCGACGGAAATTTGCCAATAGCCGGACCGAAGGTCGATAGACGAAAAGTATTGGGCACCATGGAGGCAATCGAGGGCATCATCAATCCGAGGCAAAGGGTAGACATCTTTGTGGGTCACTTTGTTTAAATGGCGATAGTCCACGCAAAAGCGCCAGCTGCCATCTTTCTTCTCAACGAGCACGACTGGGGAGGCCCAGGGGCTGGATGAGGGTTCTATTACATCTTTAGTAATCATTTTATCCACTTCATTTTGAATTACTTGGCGTTCCTTGTGAGATACGCGATATGGACGCCGCCGTATGGGACTGGCATCACCAGTGTTGATCCGGTGAGTCACTGCAGTTGTTTGGCTGAGAGGGCAGTGGTCAAAGTCGAAAACGTCTCTATATGATGTTAGCAGACTGCGGAGGCTGGCAGCTTGCACTGCAGTGAGGTCGGGAGCAATCATCGTGTTAATGTCATCTGCAGGCAGAGTGTAATTGCGGCCAAGACAGGGGGATGTAGTATCGGTGTCCAAACAAGTAACGTTGCAGCTGTCAAGTGGAGATAGGGTGGCCAAAGACATGTCTTGCGGAATAACTTGAGTCAAGAGACTCACGTTGAGTAGTGGTATAACCAGTGTATTATTAGCGACGGCGACAACAGTGTGAGCAAGGGCGACGTCTCGGGCCATCAGTACGTCGACTATAGGAGTTACGAGGTAGTCACTATCGGGCACATGACGTGAGCACGAAAAAGTGACATATGTAGGAGCTTGCGGAGGCAAGCGAACGTGGTGACGAGAGCATAAACGGGGAGAATAGTCAGCTGGAAAATCGGCAAACTGCGGCAGTTCAAGCTGAAGAGCACCAGTGGCACAATCAATGAGCGCAGAATGACGTGACAGGAAGTCCAAACCAAGTATTAGGTCATGAGGACACATTTCAATGACGGCAAACTGAACTAATGTAGGATGACCGGCAATGGACACACGGGCCGTGCACATCCCTTAAACATCAGGGGTCCTCCTATCAGCGACACGAAGTTTGTGGGAAGCGGCAGGCGTGAGCACTTTATGTAGGCGTCGGCGAAGGTTCGCGCTCATTACAGAAATGTGCGCTCCAGTATCTATAAGGGCAGAAACAGCCACACCATCAACAGGGATCCCTTTCTTTCTCCGCGCCTCACAAAGATCCACCGGTGTTTGCTGACCTTCATGGGGACGACGTTCAAGACTGGTTGCAAGAGTATGACCGTGAGGGTGCTCTTTACCACTGGGACGATGCTGTGAAGCTCACCCGCGTCACCTTTTCTCAGACCACTGTGGCCAAGACTTGCCTTTTGAAACACGTTCTTGAATTCATAGAGTGGACCAAATTCAAGCGTAGGCTCCGACAGATTTGCGCCAACCTTTCCATCCTCTCAGAAATTGCGATAAAGATAGCGGAGCCTGTTCAGAAGAACGGTGAGTCTGACCCTCTTTACTCAGAAGTTGTCCTCGTCCTATGTCGCCAGGTGAACAGCTCTATGACAGAGACTGACAGGGTGTGCCACCGGTTCGATGACATTGGTGAAGCAGTTTCAACACCTTTGTGGTACAGAACTCCTCCACAGTATTGAAAATCGTCATCACGTGTCAGCGCCTTGATGAGCTCCATCGGCTACGGTTGCACCCTGACACATCGCGAAAATTCAGCCACAGTACGAGTCAAAATGCTGTTTCTTTAGCTTTGCCACAATATTTTGGCAATATTTTTGCTTTGTTCGCTCTCGAATAAGTTTAATAATTTAATACAGGAGCATATAAAGAAGAAGTGATAACAATATCACAGGGAAAAATTTGTGTTTTTATAAAAAGAACGATTACGTGCAACTTGTAAATTTTTGCCAAAGCGAAAAAGTAAGAAAATACAACACAAACGAACAAACTATCAGAGTCACGAAAGAAGGCTTTTGCCTTAATGTTTAGTGGCATTGATTATCACAGGGCTTGTTTACAAGCTAGTTGGTTAATTCCTAAGAAAAACACAGGCATGGTGTGAAGAGTCAGTCAGTTCATTCCTTCACTTCATCTCTGCTCTCTTAGCGCGGTACCTGTTTTCTCGCCTTGTTCAGTCAAGCTCCGTCTAGATGCTACTGCGACCCAATATCACTTCCGCAAAATATGAGAAATTATGATATATAATTTCATATTTCTTGTGAACATATGAAAAACTAATACTTGAAATGTTTTACATGCAGTTCAACACAGTAAGGAGTAAAATATTTTCATACAGTAATCTTGTGCATGCTGTTATTTCATAGGAGATATTATATAGGAGTGCTAAGCAAGAGATATGGGACGGAAGAAAACGGGAGATAGGGTTCAAGGGCCCAAATTGTTTCCCAGATATTGCACAGCATGTTTCTCTTAAATCATGTCATACATGCGCTAACCAGCACATGAAACTTTTACTGTAGATTTTGGTTTGAAATGTATTATGAATACATCATGTCGTTGACCGCAACGGCGAAGAAGTTCTGTTCAAAGCATTTAAAGTAGAACTCTAGTAGAAAATGCGTAGCACGTTTAATAAAAAAAACACGTGAAAAGCGTTACCTGATGAATGCATAGTGTTGGTAGGGCTGTGTGAAGGAATGAGGTTTCATCCTGAATTTCAATATCAAGTTTTGTTTCTTCAGGATTGGAGGAAGGCTTGAACAAAGAGTGGCAATTTCTACTTGACGAACATTCAGGCACCCGGCACAAGACCTGCAGCAAGTTGACCAATTATACAAAGAGCAAAATATTTAGACAGACATTTTGAACAACACCTGTGCATTGATTAGGTGAATTTTTTTAGCAAAGTGTTCACTGGATTTTCACAACGGAGCAGTCTTAGGTCCTTCTCTTGCCGTATGGTGTCATACTGAATGTGTCAGCTCACGTGACCAAGAGAGAAGGGCATAGCCAGCTGCGCTATTCAAGTCACAAGACCAGTGCACTGTGGGAGGAAGGGACCAGTCATAGAAGGCTTCAGAGGGGAATAAAGGAGTACGCATGATTTGAGCGGTGGCAATGACACCGAGCAGCAAACACCGAGTTTCCAGAGAGGTCATTGCAGATGAAACGCAGTCTATCACAGCGAAACAAAAAAATTATCCCTCCCCCCCCCCGAATTGTACCGAAAGACATATTTAACGCCAGAACCGAGACAAAACACCAAAAATCAGAAAAAAATAAAGAAACACCGAGTAGGCGACCTCAGCTTCACAGTTTTTTTTAATTTATCTTCATTTTTTGGGTTATTTAAAGATTTTTTCAGAGATTTTCTGCACGATAACTGCAAATGCTTTTATAATAGTGGTCTAGCATTCCGAGGAGTGTAGCGCAAAGACAATGCTGTTGTTAGTGTTAAGCACGTAATCCTCGACGCATATAATCAAAGCAGCCAGGAAGCTATACCGAATACTGAATATAACGAATATTAGTCGAAAAATACCAACCAAACTTGGCGCCTTTTGTAGGATGATGCATTCAAGATCTTTATATATCATATTTCGCTTGTTGCCTGAGCACGTCAACATCAGCGACGGCGATTGAACAAAGAATGTCTAAACTAGCTTGAAAGTTTCCACCAAAATAAATTTATTTTATCTGTCCTTCCATTATATCTGAAATAAAGAAAGCGTTTTTTTTGCACGTAACCACGAGCAGGAAACATTAATGCACGCGCTTGTACAGATGAGTGCCATTTCACAGTGTACAATTCAAAAATATCCATAACACCCTCATTGATGTTCCGAAAATGAAGGGTAGCAAATCAACACTTCCTATATTTAACCTTCCTGCTTTTCCATAGAGCTTTGATATACCTAGCAAAAATAGGGAGTTGTATGGAGAAATCCTCTTTGTTGCTTCAAGATAATCCTTCTGTAACGTTTTCCGCAGTGCTTTTTTCCATCACACGAAAAAGAAGAGGCGAATAATGCCTAACAAGATTTTCTGGCTCTCATCCCTCGAGATTGCGTCGGCTGCCTGCCCTCTAGAGAATTTCATGTTCATTGCAGAACCATATATGCAGCCGTTGGAGAAAAAGATGTGAGGAAATGGAGGCCCCCGCGCAACGTCTGACTGGAAGTGTAGGAAGCAAAAAGATAATAGCAGGCCTAAACAAAAACGAGGTTACTTTGCGCTCTGTTATTACTGCTTGGAGGCGTTTCGTGAGCTCCTGGAACTTCATGTTGCCCACTTCGGTGTTCTATTTGGTTTTTGTGAACGTATGCTCATGTTGTTGTCAGTATAGTTGCTATTTATGGCATTATAATGCATGCCCTGGGGAAACTGATTGTTGCAGCATCTCCAATATGCAGTGGTTCGCTACCGTTGTGAGAAGCCTAGCAAAAAGGAAATGCGTCGCGAAGCGCATATCTTGGGTGTATTGATGAAAATAACTTTCAAAACTAAAGGAGAATGCACCTATTTATGCTTTCTTAGGTGAGGAGCCCTTTAGGGGCACGGACTGCTGTACGCTGTTATTATATACTGTCCCCGCAAGCAACCAACTCCTGGCAGTCTCCAGCGCCCTGGAGAGCGTTGAGAGACTTCATCTTCCGTTACTTTCCTGGCTGCCGCAGCCACCTAACAGCAAGTGGGGCCTTCGGTATCACTGAGCTTCTGTCACTTTTTCATCATATCAAAGTTCTTGAATAACTTAATGGCGTAACGCCGGTAAAACAATGCGCAGCATAGCAATCCATAGCATATTCAGAACGTGATGGAGCTTAGGAGAAGTATTCTTTCATGCTATTCGAGCGCTTAGGTGATGATATTAGGTGCGCAGCACTTTAGGGACTGGAACTGTCGCGTTCTGTCGGCACTTGATGCAAGGCATGCCAAATCGCGTGTAGCATTCCCATCTGTAGCACAGCCGTGTAAATCAAAGGAGATAACTCATGATGTTCGTTCGGAGCGTGACTTCATCATGGTGCGTGTTGTGACATATTGCGGTGTGGCTTACCGGGGATTCTACGTGCACAAACTCATGGTTTACGAAACTACTTCGTTGGTAAACAGAGCTGTTATCCACTTCCGTGCGCTGAGAAGCAATCGGACAAGTTTCACACAAGCAGTATATGCCAAACCAAAAAGGTCATCACATTTACAAATATGTAGAGGAATTGATGCTGATAAGTTGACCATTTAATGTGCTTATCAATTTAAAGAAGTATGAGTACCGTCTCACTGCATTACGTAAAATGTACCTCGTTTTTATTTGAAGGCTCAGTTCTTTATTCTTTATTCAAAAAAAACCTTACAGGCCCCAGAACAGGGCATTGGGTAAGGGGGGGGGAGGAATCGGAATGGTACAGACAGGTAACGTTTACAGGCAGGATCAGTGCAAAAACAACGAAAACTATGTATATATATAAATGAGATCACATTTTAGGCTATACGTAACAATATTCCACAATAATACGAAACGCACTTTTATTTCGTTTCATTTTCACCTGTGTTGTCACACCTTTTAAAAATAATGGCCACAAGCAAACCCGTATGACAAAAAAATAAGGGCTAGGCTCGCTGACGTACGCATCGAAAAGATGGCGGCGTACAATTTTACGTATTCAGTTATTTATGAGGACGGCAAATAAAAAAATATTGAAAGGCACAGCGCACGCATACACGTCATTGCTTCGGCGAGTCCCCAATGATCGACGGAACTTGGGGGAGACCTACGGCAAGCAGGAATTTTCGTGCCATCCTCGCTTCACAAAAAGTGCCGTGAAGAATCTGCCCACTGTGCGATTTCTGCAGAAAAATGTACATGGTCACAGGTTTGTTGTGCTCCGTTCCATGCAGCTGTTAATTGCATGGTGCTTTTATCTATATGGCATGTTTCAACTTGGATCCACTGCCTTGTCAATGTCTTGTAGCCGACTGTGTCACGAGTATACAGTCTGGATATGTGCTGTGGTTGAAAAAACACTTTCTTTCGTACAGGTTACACGCCCCGAAGTGGCTCAAACAATTTTCGAATTGTTTGGTCGTCTGTACACGGATACAAATTGTGTTGGTGGTGGTGGTGATGATGATGATGATGATGATGATCCTTGTTGTTCTGGCGCACTCCCACAGAGGGGGATCGGCCGAGAACCAGGTGGCAGGATCTTTAAGAAAAAGGCTTATGGTTTTACAAACAGGAAGAAATTTCGGACTGAAATAAAAATATATAGAAAAAATCCAGAAATTGAAAAAAGAATATATCTTAGCAGGGATTGATGCATTCTATAAGATGTGATTTGAGACAGAGGTAATGGTGAATCTATATATATACGGCTGGCAAACGCTGAAGGGAGCACAATAACACCTTCGAACACAGCAGAAACATACAAGATGTCGAAATAATAAGAGTGACCTGATGACCCCACTACGTTGACGACGGTTGCAGAAAATTGGCCTGACGAAACACGTTTATTTCACCGAAAACTGCTGGTGCATAAAGAAACATTACTGCTGTTCACGTTTGGATGCATCTGTGCACACTGTTGTTGGTCTATTGAAGCAAAGATAATTTATTGCTGCTCGTGGTAATGATTTTGTAGCAAAATTTTACCTGCCCTCGCTCCCAGGGCCTATACCTTACAAGTTAGGACGCCTTTCTTAAGGTGCACTAATTACAAGGTATGGGAGGCTTCTTAAGCTCATCTTGTACATTTATTATAATTATTCTTCTCTCTTTCTTTCGTGAGTAGCCTTACTATGGTAAGTAAAGGTCGGTTCATGAATACTGCGGTTAATGTATAAAAATCCTTTGGAACTTTCTATGCAACCACTACGTGACCTTAAAAATGCAGTAACGTGTGTGCCTTTTGTAGTGGGTGATTAGCTTTAAAACATGAAGTCATTACGGTAATCTCACGTTATGGCGACTGATTTCAGTTTAAGCTTCTAGCACGCATTATTAATACATATTTGATGCTGTATAGTGGAGTATGGATACATGATGTGTGTGCTTGTAAAGCATAAATTTTTTTTCACTGTACTATACTGAAGAAGTTATTTTCAATCTATTCAAAAGCGGACGCGTGGGTGCGGTAGAACACCCGCTTGCCACGCAAACAACCCGGGACATTCCGCAATGGTCCCGATATACTAGATGATCTGGGTTGGGAGCATAACTTTAAGCCATCGCTCTCATTTCACGAAATAGGGAAATACTATCAGCTTGGCTGCAGGAAATTCCCGCTTCCACCCCAAAGCAGACTAGACCTCCATATTTCACCTTGAAAATGTTACAAACGGGATCTTTCCCGTCGAGGGGAAGGTTCACTAGCTTCGCTCCGGACATCGATTGATTCTGCTCGTTAGAAGAGTATTGCTTGTTAGCTCAATGCTCGGGTAATGTTCGGCGTTACAAAATGCCTCTTTTAATAAACAAGATGACTGGGAGGAAGCCCTCTGAAGCACCAGTCTCCATTAGCAGCCAGGGGCTGTCCACAGAGCCCACGAACGGGTGGAGAACCAAAGTCTTCCGACCCCAACGTGGACGGGGCCAGCTACTACGACTGTGTAGTTCCTTAGAGCCTAAAGAATGTTCTCCGACCAACCGACCGACTGACCGACCGACCGACCGACCGACCGACCGACCGACCGACCGACCGACCGACCGACCGACCGACCGACCGACCGACCTGGATTTCATTGCCACTATGACCCACAATTTATTAATTTTAATTGCATATGTCTTAATTTTTCGGTCTTGCAAAGACGCTTCATTTTTCGGTAACCACTAAGAACACCTCCAACAACACTGACGCCGACGTCGACACCGGGTTTCCAGCGAAACTGGCTCTTTGACGCTATCACGTTGAAAAAATTTAACCATTGTAACCTGTGAACGTAAATGCATTTTTGTATTTTGCTTCTGAAATGTGTTTTTACTATACATATACTTCATGACTGACGTCAGAAAATTGTTGATGTGTTTTATGCCTCTGCACAGAGACAAAGCAGAAGTTAGACGTGAAAAAGTACTACTGGTAATTTTGACCGAAAAAAATGAGATATTTGCGGAAACATTTTCGACAGTTTTGAAAGAAGCATGCTTTTGGTAAGCTCAGGACAGTTAATATTTAGTTATGTAGCAACTACGTTGGTGGCACATAAATTCTGATCAAACCTGTCTACAAAAAACCAAAAAAATATATTTAGGCAACAGTTTTGAACCATACAAACGTCGCAAACATCAAGAATGTGAATTGATTGATTTCTTTATGGAATTTGCGATAGTTATGCTCTGAAGTGATATGATGGCTATTGGTACCGTTCAGGATTTACACGCACAGAAATACAGCAAACTTATGTAGGTGTTCTGCAAGTACATAGTGTCGATGAAAATTCTGGATTAGATATTGACTTAGTTACAATGCAATGCATCGGAGCTAATACCCGATTCTATGGGGAGCAGAACAAAACAATCGCTATTACGTTAGGGGAAATGACAGCAGTGCAGTCAGCCCACACGTAAAAGAAAGCGTGCCTGATAATGGAAGTCTGACGGAGATAAATGCAAAAAAAGCAAATGTGCTTATAGAGTATGTCTAGCGCTCACGATTAAAGAAATTGGCAAAGTAGGCTGTCCAAAGCCAGCTATAGAACACTTGCAAAAGGCGAGGATGGCTCGTGGGGATTATGCACCGTAGAGCACGTGAAACATTCATGAAGGAAAAAAAAAGACCAGAAAGCTAGAAAGGAGTAAAAGTACGTCGAGTTAAAAGTAGTCTATCCCTTCATTCCGTGTAGAAGACACTCGCAATGTATGTGATCACAAGATAAAAGGCACCTCGCTTCCTGCTGACGTCCGCCAGGGCTTTGTCAAAGAAGATATCGCTTCGATGCTTTATTTTCAATGCTCGAAGGATGGGCTATTAAGAAAAGACGATGTGTGCAGATGACGAGAGCAGGTGAGAAGGTCATGAGTCGGCAAAATAAATTGCCCTCATTGAGACTCAGCCTCAAGGTATATTTTATTTGCTTCGGAGTCAGTGTCGCATATACTAACTCTTAATCCAGTGAAGCGGGCTCCCCTGTTCCAAAAGCCGATTGGGCTTTTGCCCTGTCGGCCTCACTCAGATTCAGAATGTTGAATATTCGTCTCTGCTTGTCTCGCTCAAAGTCCCATTTGAGTCAGCCTCAGTGAGAGTAAGTCAGTTCAAAAGAGTTTGCCTATTGGCGTTAATGGAAAGCTTAACTAGAGTCGAAGCAAAAGTCGGCAAGTAGGGAATATAAAGAATTCCACGCATCTCCACGAAATGAGTGATGACGAGTGGGCGAAACTAGGTCCTGACGTCCATAATGTCTACGTTGAATGAAGTTGCCTACTAGCATAAAGGACGGACGGTTGGACGGCTGGACACATGGATAGAAGCACGAATTCATGAACAGATGGACGCATGGACGGGGGCACGAGCACACACAGACAAATGGACACATGGGTCGACAGATGGACAGATGCACGGACGATTGGGCGGACGGATGGATGGACACACAGACGGATGGACCAACGAACAGATGCACGGACGGTTGGACAGACGGATGGCGTACGTGGTATAGTCTATTTCTGCCCCGATGCGTAGTAGGCCCGTGGTGCGCAGATATTTTGCCCGTGTGCTACGACTGCGCACTACGGGGCACGAATTGAAATCAGGCGGATATAGTGAGATACTTAGGTGCTTCACACCTACAAGGTATTAGATGCTCACTATTCTATTAGCATCCAGCTATAAAGAGCACATGCGTAACCACATGCTGTTACGCTTAACCACAAACGTTGCTCTCGACCATGGCTCTGGTACGCTTAACGGCGGTGTAAGAATAAGTTAGGTGATGACACTGCGCTAGGCGGTGCGTCGAAATTGTGTTTGCCGCCTGGTCTGTTGGCGCTTGGTGGGTCAAGGCGCTCATTAGGGAGTGACCCCAATCCGCGTGTAGAAAGTGATTGCTGCATAGCCTTGCTTGTTTACTACGCTCATTATACTTGTACACATGTACACGTACGTCAATAAATTAGTACACTTTGCATCTGCTGTAACGAATTTCATTTCCTGCTTTTACATGGAGCTTATTTGCTAACAGTGTTTTATTCATATAAATGCTCCAACAGCAGCAAGCGTTGGCCTAAAGAGCGGTGGCGTTTTGACACGGCAGCACTAAAAAGCGTCTTTCACTGAAATTCTTGTGCCGGCGTCGGCAACTTTTGTTCGGAACAAAAAAGCAGCATTGTACGCGAGAAAAACTTTGAGGTGTTTGCAATAAGGATACCACCCTGACGGTAAAATCGTGCTAGAGATTAGGAAAATGATAGTTTGCGTGCGTTTGTTTGTTTATGTGAGTGCATGTGTGCCTGCGTGTGTGTGTCCGCGCGAAGATATCACTGTTGCGTTCTGTTCGCTTAACAAAATGAACGAAAAAAATGACAGCACATTTATGAAGTGAAGATGATGAGTGGGGCGAAGCGTCTGTCTGTCTGTCTGTCTGTCTGTCTGTCTGTCTGTCTGTCTGTCCATCCACCTGTCCGTCCACCTGTCAGTGTGTTCGTGTTTCCTTTCATCCTTCCGTCCATGCTTCCATCCATCCCTCAATCCGTGTGTTAATCTTTCCGTCCGAGCCCCGCCGCGGTGGTCTAGTGGCTAAGGTACTCAACTGCGGACCGCAGGTCACGGGATCGAATCCCGGCTGCGGCGGCTGCATTTCCGATAGAAGCGAAAATTCTGTAGGACATATGTGCTCAGATTTGGGTGCATGTTAAAGAACCCCACGTGGTCGAAATTTCTGGTGCCCTCCACTAAGGCGTCTCTCCTAATCCTATGGTTTTGAGGCGTTAAACCCCACAAACTAATCAATCAATCTTTCCATCCGTCTCTATGTTTGTCTGATACTGCCGGTTAGGCCTGATGCAGAACAAGCTTAGACTTTAAACGTGTTCTATTAAGAACTTAATTCGGCACGCTACCCTTGCCAGTCTTGCTCTTAGCGTCCCGGAGATTACTCTATTTCGGCGTCGTGCAGTGTAAGCATCATGGTATGGTGGGAAGAACTTCAGTGGGTCCAGAAGGTTTCTTTACGTTAACCGTACCACACCCGTGTCGGGATGGACGGACCAGTGCGATCAGGTATACTTAGCGCTATTTTATTAAGCCGCGCGAACATCAACGTGATCTAATGATTATCGGAGTCAAAACGAGTGCACTACGTAAAGCAGTATATTTGTGTAGCTCGTCCCTTACGCTGCCGATGCGGGACACCGACAATCATATTTCGTGTTTGATGAGGCATGTAAGGTTTGATGAGGCATCTAATTGCCAGAAGGTATTGCAACATGCAGTGGCAAGTGCGAGCGTACATCCCCCGAAAGCTGATTGATTGATTGATATGTGAGGTTTAACATCCCAAAACCACCATATGAATATGAAAGACGCTGTAAAGGAGGGCTCCGAAAAATTTGACTCCCAGGGGTTCTTTAACGTGCACCTAAATCTGCGCACATGGGCCTATAGGATTGCCACCTCAATGAAAAATGCAGCCGCTGCAGCCGGGATTCAATCCTGCGACCTGCGGGATGCTCTTTAAATGTTGCAAGACGGTGAAGATGAAGTGGTAAAGACATTAAAACGAGGAAATCTAGCCTGATGACAAGCACAGCAAACTAATTATATTCGCGTCAATACATTGAATGTAAGAAAAACAGGGCTGGACCACAGAAATAGTATGCACAACAATTTCTGTTCAACAATTACTCTTCTTGATACAAACAGGCATAGATGAGGCAGCTCAAAAAATGGCATCTGACTTTAAAACAAGAAATTAGTTTTCCGGGGTGATGAGAAACTCGGTCGGTAGCGCACAGGTCCGCACTATCAGTGTCGGGTTTAGTTGCATCCTCCTCTTCACGTGGAGGAGGCCCGCCAGTGCTGAAGTCAAAGCGCTGCCTTTTGCATGCGTGCCTCTTGTTCATCATCGCCATGCTGTGAGTCGCTTTCTTTACGCGCAGTAAATTTGACGTACTTTCAGTGGTTGCGTCAGTCCTTTTAGATGCAGTTGAACCCATTTTTTTCTCCGTCACTTCCGAGCAGTCTGCAGTAGAGCCAGTCATTTTCGCACAGCTTCCAGGTGTTTCGCTGCACGGTCAGGTATTTTGGGCAGCCCCGGTAAAATGGCAGGCACATCATGCGAAGTGAGCGCAGCTTTCTTTGGTGCGTACAACAGGTCCCTTCCTTTGTATTCTGCATGATATGCGGCAGAGATTGCTTCTTCCAGGATGTGCTTCACACACACATGGTCACTAGGCTGCAAGGCTCTGTGGGCTCTGGAAAGTGCCCGTCACCACTTATCCAAGCACTCTGGTTCAAGTGGAGCATTGAAAAGCAACACACTCTATACAAGCTTCCGATACTACCACTTGCAATTCGGGGGAAAACAGCACTTGCCCATTTCGAGGTGCAGCCAGCCACAAGGCCACTCACGCGTACTCGGAGTCACATGCAGCATCGAGGTATGCGTGCACTGAATCACAAAGTGCAAATCAGCAAAACAAATGCACTGACAATGCTCACTGGCACAGGGCAAAGTGTTTCTAAATCACAAGATCCCATGCACACAAAGCTTTCAGGAAGATGTTCTTTTGACAGTGAATATCAGAATGAGTACCGCGTGAACACCTGGCACGCCATACAGTAGCGCCATCTCAACTCGTGCCACGCAAACTACTGGTAGCTCAAGGTCGTCGGTGAACAGATTCTACCCGCGCCCTCTCCTTACGCGGAACGGCGAGTGTCAGCAACTAACGTATTCTTACACCATGCGCCGAACTCACTGTAAATTCGTGGCTCATTCAGCTTTTATTTATTTCTTTTTGTCCCCTTTAGAATAAAAGATTGCGACGTGGACTAATTGAGAATCAACAAAAAAGAGGTGACTGGATACTACTTTACGAAAATAAAAAAAATGATGCGCTTCTTTAATCCTCGTGGCGTTGTTCAAGTGGCTTGTGAAGAAATCTGGCTTTCATGGTGTCGGCACGTGTTTCTTTTTTTAGAAAAATAACTGTCGATTCTTCTCTGCTCCACCATAGTTGAGTACCAAGTAGTCTAAATCATTAACCACTATATCTGAACACGCGTTTCTACGCGCCCATTTGTTTGCGGTACAGCTCAAAGCTCTGCCATAGTGGAGTACACCGTACTACAAATCGTCGAATATTTGTTCAATGCACAAGTATTGGCAAGTCACACAGCCAAAACTCGGCATAATTTGGCACAGCTTAATGCCCTTACTTAGTAGAGTACATCGCACTCTAAACGGTTGGACATTTCTTTCTCAACAGCTCTGCTGTCGGTTTTGTTCGGATGAGACTGAGACGGCTTTGTGCTCTCTCGTGGTAAAGTAACAAGTACTGTAAGGCGTTAAACACTTTTTCTAAACACACATCTCCAAAAGCGCTACCAGGGCAGCTTATGGATCTTTCATGGTAAGATGCGTGTAGTCATCCAAAGCATTGAAAATTTCTTCTAAACACATGGAAGAGCACTGCTCTCTATAATAGAGTATTCGTTGTACTCTAATGCCCGTGTTCAGAAACGCTTCTTGGCTTCAGTTTGACCTGTCCACGCCTCAAAATAGTGCGTTTGAAACGCGTTTGTGTAACTGAAGGCAGTGGCAAGTGAAGTTCAAGTCAAGGAGTGTTATACTCTGTAATGAGACACGCTCTTTGACTTGAGCTTGAGTTGCCACCGCCTGAAGGCAGCGCGTTCGAAAAGTGTTTGTGCTGCGTTGGCACCGCCTCAAAACAGCGCATTCGAAATACGGGGTTAAATGGTGAAACATTTTTGCTCAACACATGCAAAACAACACGTTTGCTTCTCTACCAACAGCTTAGGTAGCTTTTGTTCGAGTCCAGCAAATCGAAGGCAGAATCCAATGACAAAAAATGAACCATTTAGCGGAAGGGAAACATGATGGGACGCGAAGCAGCCATGGTGCGCACGCCTTTGACTCGGCTGAAACGGGTGCCGATGCAAGTACCGGAAGAACGGTTGTAATCACTGTTTGTAGTCACTGTTTAGAAGAGTGATGGGCTGCCAGGCTCTCAGGTCAATGACTCTTGTCTTATTCTTGCACAGGAGAATGATCCACCCCTCCCTTGAGTTGCTGACAGAATCCACTCACGGAGAAGCCTGTTTGCCGAATTTGTAAAAGGTCCCCCAAAACCTTCCAAGCATTGATGTAACACTTGACTATTAAACCATCCGAACATTGGCTGCGATTATGCTTCACATATTTAAGAGCTGCGAACACTTCCTCTTCAACGAGAAGAGTGTGACAAATATCGAAATTTTCGTAACCTTTAGTGAAAGGAAACGAGTATGGAGTGAGGGGAGATTTGGCGTAAAGGCTCTTGTAGAACTGCCATGAGACCTCTAATACCCGTCCTGCATTTCCACTAAACTGCCTGTGCTTGAATAGACCAAGGAAGGTACAGCTGAATTCTTCCTAGCTAAATGCCTACGAAGAACATTTCTGCTACACCAGGCCTTCATTTCCCCCTGCTCTGCGCGTGCTGTGACTCGCAAGTGGTCCCAGCGTCGCTGTAGAAGGACTCTATATTCCTTGCGCAGTGAAGTAAGAGCCGGGGTTACTCCCAGGCTGCCGGACAATAGCTTTGAGAGCAGGAGAATCGCGCCAGAGACCACTCTGATTTCTGCGCACTTCTCCCGCGCCCGCCTCTTGCCCTACTCCCTGAAGCGCTCCGCAACTTCGGCCTTCACTGCGTCCCATTCGCTACTGCCTAAATTCTGATCGCCAAAGAGCGAGCTGATGAGAAGCCCTGCTAGATCTTTTGTAGCGTCCGTATTTTTAAGGAGCCGTGGGTTTAAACACCATGGTTTCTTGCCCCAGGGCACTTAACTGGAGTCGGCGAATCTCAAGGCAATGAGGCTATGGTTACTCAAAGCGGAACAACGCAGCCAGCTAGAGTGCATGCTAGGAGCAAGTGGAGGCGAGACATAAAAGCGATCGATCCTTGACTGGCTCCTTCTCCCCGGCCAAGTCATTCCTGACTGGAGGGGGCGAAGAGACCGCCAAGCATCGACCAGTCCCTACTCGTTCACAAGCTCCCTCAACTCCCACCGACCGTTTCTATCTCTTCACTTTGGAGGTCCTCTGAGAGAAACACAGTCCGCTTGTTCTAAAATACAATTGAAATCACCCACTAAAATGACACAAAGTGGACCAACTGGATAGAAATCTTAAGAATTAAAAAAATCGTTTTGTTGCCGACACTTCACTGGAGCGTAAACATTCACTATTCCAATGCCAGAATCAAGATCCACTGACAGAACATGGCCATCCGAATCCCTGGCGTAACGTAGCACAGAACCGGTGAATTGTCGCATTAAAATGACGGTGACTCCCCGGCAATTTATGCCACCGTAACTACAGTAGGATTCGGTGCCAAACGTTCTGTCAAAGTTCCTAATCTGTTTCATTATAGACACGAAAGTTTCGTGCAAAATGAGAATATTTACCTCGCGAGACCAAGACTACAAACTTCAGCTAGTGATTATAATTCCAGTAAAATTTCTAGTTTTAAATGGCTTTAGCGTATATAACGACATTTGTGTCTCTGATTTTAGGTAAGAAACTTGCGCACCTCAGAGAATAAGTTTGGGGATTATGACACCCCTGCTACGCGAAACATAATGTTTGGAGCTGTAACGACAATCTTTTAACTCACAACGGGCACAGTACGGGCCAGTGCTGCGTAGTGGGATTCACCCAATTTTTGATGCATACCCATTAATCATGAATAGTGACGACAAAATGGCAGGCCGACAAGCAGAGACCCTACTTAGATAGCAGATTTTTTGATTGGATTACCTGCATTTTAGCGATTGACAAACTTTCCTCCAGAAGACTGAGACACGCTTAAAAGTTCCGCCTAATTAACTTATGCTCAACTTATCGTCTCCTGAGGCATTTCGCTGCCCGTGACGAGTTCACGTTCACTCAGCATTGCTTGCAATGACTTCGCAGATTTGAAAGTTAAAAGGGATCCCCCAACCCTTTTGTTTGCTCGTCGCCATAAGTTTTTCCGTGGATTTTTGAAGTGTGGGACAGTTCCGTATTGCTATATACACTTTGCCTCATAGTACTGTATACGCACTTGGCCAACGCTCTCGCCTTTACTCTGAGTACGCAATTTCCAAAAGAAGTTTGAGTTTCTCTTGCGACCGTCTGTCAAAACTTGGAATCCACGATACCTCTAAAGTGGCAGTAGAATAGTACATTTTAGGGCAACTAAAAAAGAATGCTGCAAACATGGTAAACTTTTAAGTTCCAGAAGATTAAAAAGCATACCCCCAAACATCTCCCCTCATAAAAGAGATGTTTTTTTTTTTCAAAATGCGCTCAAAAGAACTGAATGTATGGCATTGAAAAATGTCAATGTGACTATAAGGTACGTCACACAAACGTACCGCAATTGAAACGGAACTTGCGCACGTCTATACGGAGCAACTCCGTTTGCCGACGTAAAGGAACTCTCGAGTTCTTCCAGGTTTTCAGGGAAGCTTCGGGGATTGCGCGTGTCAGTTCTTTCACAGTTTTTTCACGCTGAGTGCCGCCATCTGTCAACCGCGTCACGGTGAAACACTTGAGGTGCTGGCATATCAAAAGAAGAAGAGCCGTTAGCAAAAGAAGAACTCTTCACGTCTTCCGATGGTCTGAAAGTTCAAAAAATGAATAAATAGAAATTCAGCAACACGGGCAAGCAGGGGAGACAAAACATGTTGTCATAGCACTGTAACACTCTTTGTAGATCATTGTGCTCTGGCTGTCCTTTCTGACTGGCAGGCAAAAATCGATTTGTACGCAATGCTCAAAAATTATTTTAGCTCTTTCAGGTCTGCATATGGAATGCCTTAGCAACTAAGATATTTTACAGTGTAAATCATTTTACCAAACTTTGAAGCAACTAATGCCTGAAGACTTCAGAACTGGGGTGTCCTTAATTTGCATATCGCGAAGAAGGCGACCTGTGGATTTCTCTTTCGTCTGCACACACACACACACACACACACACACACACACACACACACACACACACACACACACACACACACACACACACACACACCACACCACACCACACCACACCACACCACACCACACCACACCACACCACACCACACACACACACACACACACACACACACACACACACATACACACACACACACACACACACACACACATACTGTTGTCCAGGGTGACATTGACTGTGAGGCACCGAACGCATTTAAAAGCACTGTTTATATGCATAATTATTGCCAGGTAAATTACCTAACGCTATCGCAAAACTGAAAGGGTTAAAAGCATCCATTTTGCATAGAAGTCCGCCGTATTGTGGGAGTCGTATGGCGTGAAAGCTGTGTATGGAAAATGTTGGCGTTACTTAAAGAAAATGATATATTCCTGGTTAGGTTCATATAAAATATTAAGTAATAAAACTACTTTAGCTTGATGATTAGATGGGAATTAGAATAAACGTGAAAAAAAATATGGTTTATTTCCCGTCATGGTAATCGCCATAAAACAAATGTAAGACGTGTCTTTACAGAAAGTAGTTGAATGTTTACTGTACGTTGATATTAGAGAACAAGCACAAGGTTCATTGGTCTGCTGTTGCTACATCTATGAACGCGCATAGAACCACGTTGATGCCTGGTAGTATATTTTGATCCCAGTGACTAAACAAACAATGAATAAACAAACCTCACTGAACACCATGGCCGTACTAGAAGGAAACGCAACGCGCATTGTCTCTCGTTTTTAATCCAGACGCTATTTTTCTCGGAATTCACGTAATCGGTGAAAGTGCTGTTAAAGCCTGGCGAAGCAGGCGCCTGTCGCGGAGCTCTCATTAGGTGCGGAGCCCATCAAGGGGCTCTGCTGTCGTATGCTGTCATAATATGCAGTCGTAACTTGGCCTAACACATGTAAAACCACGAACAGCATGGCCATTTGTTGTGTAAGCGGCTGAACACTAAAACATTCATTGTTAGAAATGATGACCATAGCTATATGTATGCCTGAATTTTGCGACAATGCATAAATGAGTTAGACATGACTGCTGGAGCAGGCAGTGCTAACAGTATGTCCTTCAAATATATCACAATCTGCTCGAGGCGTAACGCTCATAGCTTAATTAAAGGGACCCTTAAACACTTTTTCAAGTAACCATGAAATGAATTCACTGAAAGAGCTTATTGCCTCACAAATTCAACACCGCAAAAATTTTAAGAATTCGTCCAGAGATAGTGGAGTTACAAAAGTTTGTCGCATGCTTCAATTGCATTCTCGCTTTTCTCGTCCCGACGAAAGCGCTGGAAGCTAAGCAGGGAGGAATGGCAGGGCCACAGAAAAACGTCACGCGAGCCTCGCGGCCTTGAGCAATTTATTTTTCTTGAAATGCGCCGCTTTCTCATTGTGATCACGCGCGCACGTGTGGACAGGTAGCGGCCTCCCATGGCGATCACTGTAACAACCAAGCGCGCCATGTTCAAATCAGCCAATGGCTGATAGATGGGTCATTGACGTGTGCTTTTTGGGCATATAACGTGATTTGCCGAGAGAAGCGACATCAATTTCAGCTGTTTTTGATAATTTATTGTCAATTCCAGACCACGTGGTACGTTATATTATTTGGCTCGCGTGTTGTCGGGAGCCTCTAATACCGATCGGCAGCGTTTTCTGACCATGCTCCAAATTTTTGTCTCTCATGTTTACCTCCCAAATATTCCCAGTATTCACTGTTTATTACATATGCAGCCCTCCATCAGATTGGTTTTGTTGACGTAACATCATAAAACGTGTCACCTAAATGAGCAGTGAATGCGTTACTTAGATTAACTTACGTATAATAAAATCGAAGCTTCACTACAGTGATCCTGGAGAAGGGATGCAGAACGTGATGTCAACGTAAAAATTCGCTTATTTGTATCATCTTTTAACTTATTTGTAGGCTAAAACAAGTAAATAGAAATAAAGGCAGCCAAATATCTAACCACGCGAATGTACTGTTTCCGGATGTTTTCTGCTTCGACGCATCTTCCTCCCCCTCCCCACTCTCCTTACTTTTTACGCATCTCCCTCGTGGGAGCAACTCCGATTTGTCGATGCTGCTGGGTCAGCCTCTTCTCAGTTTCATTTGCCACTTTCCAGGAATCGATCTCTCTTTTTCGGTTTGTTGAGTGTTGCCGATTCTTCTACCATCCTTCGGTATGTGTCGTTTCGCAGTTTCAAGAAAATAGAAGATGGATACTTTTCGATTCGCGACACGAGTTGTTTTTATGCAGGGAGCACCATTTTATCCAAAGCAGGTAACACATTTGCCCGATTGTATTGTGGTATATTACTCTCGGAATCGCTAGAAGGGCACTCATTCACAATTTCTTGTTGTTGTAACCTTAATTTATTAATCTGTCCGATGTCCGTACTGTGAAGGCTTGCATCTTGATGAAGGCGCATTCTAGCCGATCAAGTACATATTAGGCCTTGGCTGGCACCTTGTTTCTGTGGGTTTTTTTCGCAGTTTTCCTACTACGTTCTATATCAAAGTAAACATGGTAGGTTTTCTTCGCTTGATCATCGGCGGAAGGCGTGCTTAGGTTACTTTGAAACGCCGCTACACTTTTCGTCGTGCAAGTCGTGCGGCTATCTATGTTTTATAAGCACCATTTTCTGACCTTTCTTTCAGTCACGACTGTACGTTAATAAACAAGGCACAACTCGACATGATTTTGAGAAGCTAATGGCCATTTTGCTTGCTAAAATTTATTTACATCTCGAACTTCCCAACTGGTGGGAGCAGCAGTTCTCGTGGAGCGCGCTTACTCTCTGCTGCCCGTCCAGCGGAAGACTGCAGAGCCAAAACCATAGCTTGTAAACTTTGCTGAAGAACAAACAGATGGGCTTGCGTGAATGAATCCTTATTCTGACGCGTAAATATTAGGTGTTATCCCATTGCTGTTGCTTTTTCAATATAGCTCGTAACAAGAAAAAACGCTTTTCACTACATTACATCTACACTACAAACACAAGTTTTCAGTGACATTACATTTGGGCACGCGCCAAAATGCAGTGCCACCGATTACTTCACCTACTATCAAATAGGTGTTTAGTATCTCTGTTAGTTTTACATGCACCACTTGAATTTTTTTCACTTTGGCTATGGAAAAGCGACAGCATCAGTTCGGAGACATCTTCACTATACCATCGTATACCTTTCTGCGGAAGCGAAAAGTGCTTTCTTCCTTCCCGTGTTTTATCGAGCGTTTCTAGACTTCGAGAAAATAGGACTCCTTCCACTTGAGTTTGAAAATGTGCCGAAATAGAGAAAAGCACAACTCGTTAGTTTATGAGGGTGGCGATTTGGGCTTGTTGGTATGGTTGCATGATGATGGATGGTAGCGCAGACAACGAACACGGACAAGAGAAGGCACATAGACACAACACAGCGCTGTGTTGTGTCTATGTGCCTTCTCTTGTCCGTGTTCGTTGTCTGCGCTACCATCCATCGTTAGTTTAATTCACCAATGCTCTACTTACTCTGAGTTGAGGACATTGTGACTACTACAGAGGAACAACGTACCCCTGATGGGAAATATATATATCTATTACCGTGTCCCCTCTATTCGTTATGACCACTACTACCATTCACAAGAATAATTTAGCCATGTAGCCTAATGTGTTAGCCGAAACACTCTGATTGCAAAGTTTCTGGCTGCCCTTGCTTCGAATTTGTTTTGGGCGCCATGTCGGCTTCGCAAAAAAATGTCCAAGAAACTTATGACGAGAAACGCTGAGCGCACGATTGAAGTGAAATGACACTCACGCGGCTTCTATAGAAACCCTCGAATCTATATTCGAGTGCTTCTCGTAAGGGAGTCTTCTGCCACTCCCAGTTCAAGTGCTTAAAGTGGCAATAGATTGAGCCAACAGATGTTAGCAAAGAGCGCATATGTATCCCGTATCACAGAGACATTGGAGTACCCGATGATAATCTCTTCTGGCCATGTCGTAGAACCAACGATATCGTTTAGGCTGCCCTGCAAGGCTGAGAGCAACGCATTCTCGGTACTGGTAATGCGTGAAAGAATTAGTTTCATTGGGCTGCGCATCTCTCAGGCTGTTGGCGGAAACACAAAAACAGCTCTGAAATAATTTACGCAAGAATTTCTTGGCGTTACCAACTCCGTATGACAGCAAAGAAAAGCAGAAGATGATTAAATGCAATGAAATTATGCCACGGCATGCACTGCACTGCTCGCGTGTTATTGAACGTTATTGCACGTAGGTATTGCGAGAATTATGTTGGTGAACATTGGCGAACACGAACGAATGGGATTAGTTGAACGGAAGTTTATGGTGAATTTGTGTAAAGATGATCGCAAACACAGCTTTACTAGACCTATACTGGAATAACGCATATGAGTATCTGTTGTGGTTGCTAGGCTATATAAAACACTGCAATTCTGTCAAACTGCTTTCAATTATGTCGTTCTGTTTTGAATCGCGTAATTTGACAAGTTCTTTGCGGTGGTGTAGCGGTCACGCTATTCGGCTGCTGACCCGAAAATGGCGGGTTCAGTGCTGGTCACGGCAGTCGTATTTCGATGATGCAAACGATGGTAAAGGTCTGTGTACTTTGCGCCATGAGGGCACGTTAAGAACACTAGATAGTAAACGTTTCCGGGGCTGTCAACTACGGCGTCCCTCAAAATCATATCGTGATCTCGAGCAGTAAACTCCACGTGCTTTCATTTCTATTCGGCGCGAACAATAAGCATCTGCTTTCAACGTTGGCTTGGTATACGACATTTTATTCGTACATGAAAGCAGGTATTGGGATAGCGAATAGCAAGCCCCCTTCATTTTGCTTAGTGAACATACCGAAAATAAGGATTCGACACATTAGAGCACACGTGCGCCCCTGCAACTTGCATAACGTGAACTAGCGAGGCACAGGGTCATATGACGATGTATGGTGGTCTATAAAGCAACGGCCATTTGATGGCCGAAAAGCGCCAGAAGACTCAGGGCAAGATCTTCTCGACAGCGTGGGCAGAATTCGCAAAACCTTTCTTTCGTGTGAGAGACAGAACTCTTTATTGAAAAGCAATGAGTTTGGCTGGAATATATATAAACGCTGACTTGCTACTCTGCGTGAGGAAGGGGATTGGGGATTGAACGTACGGATAGGGAGAGAGAAAAAAAAGACGAAGTTTAGAGATAGAAGATATAATTCTTCAACATCTCGAAACGCTATATCATCGTCTTCGCAGTGCCTATGTTAACAGCTTACGGTGCCACTTCGGTCAGTCAGTCGGTAGTGGGTCTGTACTGCAACAACTGTTACTCCATCGAAACAGTGGAACACATCTTGTTTGAGTGTAGATTATATGCTGATAAGCGTGCGTTTATGAGCATTGCATGCATTCGATAACCGAGAGAACCCCCCCCCCCCCTTGAGTGTGTATTGGGACCTTTAGCCTGTGGCACGCTAAAAAGGCGTGCTATGAAACTTTTGTTTGCGCACTTTGACAGCATCGGTCAGCTATACAAACTCAAGGTGTAGCTTGACACCACCGAAAAACTATTAGCGCGCGTACTCATTCAATTGTCAAAGAGGGGGATCTTTTTTTAAAGACGATAGTCTTTCTTGGGGACCTTCGACGCAAAAATTTTGGTCTGTCTGTCTGTCTACCTGCCTGTCTGTACATTTGGCTGTTTGTCCACTCTTAACAGCATCGGGTATTTGAAACGGTCGACCCCATCCGCAGCGCCCATCTATGTTGCTCAAGATTCAGCGTTCGTACTTGTGCAATTGTCGATTAAAAAGCAGTTATTGCACATGTCTGGGGCACCATAGCAACACATATATATTCTGCATGTGGGCCTTTTACTAGAAAAGGCATACATAAGTAATTTTAAAGACCGTAGCGCTTATCACGCTCACTGACCATCCAACGCTTGCACGGAAAGGCGAGTGTTTCCAACGCTTTGCTGAAACGAGACGGTGGCGGCACCTACACGCCGCCTCGCGTTCTGCACCTTATCACCTCTGAGGCGGGCGCGCACACCCCTCTCAGAGCCACGCACTTTGTTTTAAAAACAACTGTCAGATGGCGGTCATATCTCACGTGTGACGTGACTTAACGCGCTAGTTCGCCTCCGCTGCACGCTCAGGACACTCTAACGCAGCGCCTCCAGAATACCATTCACCGAGTTTCTTGAGCAGAACATCAAATAAATGTTTTTTACTTCTGTACACACGCCAAACTATCGTCTTTCGACGACATTTGCAGATTAAATGCAGATACGGGGCCAATTTTTTTTCGTAACTGCGTTTTCTGATTTGTCAATCAGCCTCGCTAATGAGATGCTCCGCATCATGATATGCTGATACATTATCTTAAGAAATGTTTATCGTTTTTGTTAATACGACCCCTACCCACATGTAGTGAAGTCCAACTGATCGACAGGCTAAACTATGGAAGCGCCGTGATAGCCGAGGCGACAAGGTACATATAGCAAAAACGTAAGCACCAACATATACACAGTGTTACCATAGTTTTCTTAACTGTACGTTCTTCCCTGACCAATATTTATAACTGTAATGCTTTGATAAGTCTTTACTGCGCTTCCTATTCTTCATTGTAACAACGATTAAAAAGGAAGAGGTGCGCTCACACCATGTCTAATTTAGCTTGGAAAGTGCAATATTTCCACAGTTCGAGAGCGGAACATTGCGTGGAAATAAAACACAGTGCGCGAGATACTCTTGTTGAAAAAGTGATCATGAAAGTGCCAAGAAATAATTTACAAAGACTTGCCCAAACATGGCTGTTTTCGAGACAACACGTGTTCGCTAGAACAGAAACAGGAAAATGAAAAGTACAAAAGAACGTATTTGGCCCTGTTTCGTCACTGCAATGGCAGTAAGCACTGACAAAAATAAAATTATTCTCACCGCCAAGTTGACACACATTTAAGAGAAAATTTGCATCTCATTCGACTCAGAACTTGTAGGGTGTGCTTTGCAACCTGCCTGAGGGAGATGTTATGTCTCCATAATAGCGGTGAATAGTTTTACATACGTACGTATTATTGAGGATATGAGAACGAGGAGCTAAATCTATCGACCTTTGTTCGCTTTGCGTGTTCGATTAGAGACGTGGCTAGTATGCAGTGAACTTCCGTGCATGCTAAAGTATTATTGTCAGTTTATTGGCAAGCAATGTATATGAATCATAGTGATAGAGTTTTACAGAGCCCAAATAGAGAATGGAAGTGTGTATTTATAACAGAGAGAGCCATACACGTGAATCAGTCAGGCCGAATGGTACAGTAATGCCTGGATTGTAATAAGTATTTAAAAAAATCCCGGCAGCGGCGGCTGCATTTCCGATGGAGGCGGAAATGTTGTAGGCCCATGGGCTCAGATTTGGGTGCACGTTAAAGAACCACAGGTGGTCGAAATTTCTGGAGCCCTCCACTACGGCGTCTCTCATAATCATATGGTAGTTTTTGGACGTTAAACCCCACATCAATCAATAAATAGTTAAACGCTGCCATAATGATTGGTGGCGGTCCTGCTTAACTGTGGGTTTGCAGCGACAGTTGCACCAGTACTTATGTTATCAAAGAAGCGGATAAAATTACAAGTATAACAGAACAACAATTATTGCGATGTACCACGTATGAAAACTGAACTGCCATTGCGGTTTAGAAACCCGTTAGCTGCTACGCGATGATGTTCCTATAATGTTGTCAAATGAGCATATCTCAAAGTACCTACGAAACAGATATGCTATGTGAGATTTAACGTCCCAAAATCACGATATGATTTTGAGAAACGCTGTAGTGGAGGGCTCCGCAAATTTCGACCACCTAGGGTTCTTTAACGTGCACGCAAATTAGAGCAAATAAACCCATAGCATTTTCGTCTCCATCGGAAATGCAGCCACCACAGCCGGGATTTAATGCCATGACCTGCGGGTCAGTAGCCGAGTTCCTTATCCACTAGACCACCACGGCGGGGCACCTGCGGAGCAGGAACCCGGTTTACAGAGAGGGTTCAGCTTATTCGACATTTTATAACGCAAGGAGCTAACCATTGTTCGAGAAGTGGTTTGATAGCCCCAAATCAAACGAAACAGTGCTTTATGAAGTTGATTCACACAGAAAATGCTGCATAGTGACAGAGCTCTCACGAAACTTACATTAATCCACAGACTTCGATTGGAAGTAGCATACACAAACAGCTTCCTGCACAAGATACATCGATCTAACTCACCGTAATACCTTCGTGGTCATGCAGAAGAAAATGTTCGCCATATTCTTTTGGAGTGCGTTAAATACGCGAATGAAAGAAAAAAGTTAAAAAAAAACAAATTAGGAAGTTTGGATAGACAGCCCCCCACATTAAAGAAACTACTTTGACCATGGCCTGAGATGCAGCTCCAAAAAAAGGCGAACATCTTCCTGACAGACTTTGTAGTGGAGACCGGACTGGACAAGCGCCTGTGATAGACAGCCAGGGATAGATATATATGAAATGTGTTTGTGCATATACTGACAGTAGAAAAGAAAGGTGCGCGTGTAAACAGCTTATGACTGTGTGAACTGCTGTAAGAAAACTGTGTATTGGCATGATATTTGAACTGGTGTCTGTGGGCTACTATGTTTTTTTTCGAATTGTTCATTTTTGGGTACCATTAGGCATTATTCTTTTTTTTTCGCTGCAGAACGTCGTGATATGGAGTAGCCGGGGCAATATTGACCTCAACCTCTTCACAGCAAAATAGAAGAGACAAAAACAGAACAGGGTTCAGCTTAAATTGAGGGCGACGCAGTGAGTGGTGGGAAGGAAAATAATATATATAACCTCGGGAAACAAGAGAGAGCTAAATGGGTCAGGAAAGAAGACGGGGTTAAGGATATCATAGTTGAAACCAAGAAGAAGAAATTTACATGGGCCGGGCATGTAGCGCGTAGGCAGGATAACCGCTGGTCATTAAGGATAACTGACTGGATTCCCAGAGAAGGCAAGCGGTTAGGGGGAGACAGAAAACTAGGTGGGTAAATGAGATTAGGAAGTTTGTGGATACAGAGTGGTAGCTGGAAGCCCAGTACAGAGTTGAGTGGCAGATCATGGGAGATGCCTTTGCCCTGCAGTGGACGTAGTCAGGCTGATGATGATGAAGAAGCTGAGCCGGGGAACCAAGTCGATCGTAATAATGATTTACTTGCACACGTCAAAATCGACACGTGAACACACATACGGCACTTGTAAATTGTCCTGCATTTATTTCTGCCCATGTAATTTTGTTTTATATTTCGCTTCTTTCACCTGCAGTTTCGCTGAGCTTTTTCAGAACTGCACGAATTTTTGAACGCTCGCTTCCCCTTTCTATACAAAACAAGCCATCAGCCCAGCCTTACGCCCAGGGAGCTACGCATTCAGCAGAATTAGCAAAATTATCCCATGGATGTGAAAAGCTAGCGTGTTGACATGTGGGCCTTTATAGTGCTTCTTTGTTGCTTTTTGGAGTTGTGCAAAAACCAACCACGTAAAGGTGCTGTGATAACTATTGATGGTATATTTTGTGGGTTGTACGATTGCAGGTTGAAGTGACGCGCTGCGTACCCAAATGTCATTACGCTCCCTATGTTTTTCGGAAGAGATATGCTCCGAAAAAAACAAGAATAACTTGGAGGACTTTTCGGCATCGCCTTCAAAAGTAGACGCGGTAGCGTAACCAACTTCTAAATCATTTCTAAATTGCTTCTCAAAGCCTTCTAAAGTGCTAGCCTCGCCTAGCTTCTCGGTGGACATCTCTACGACGCCGCAAGCAAAAGAACGTGTGCACAGGTAACATTAACCATTTCAAACTATACCAGTACACTTTAATAAAATCAGTATGGAAGTGCTCACAGCGCTTTGGTTCTTCCTTTTGTGAATTGGCGTAGCACCTACTACACATCCGCAAGGCTATGCACGTACGTGCATCCTTCATTGATGCTATTGCTCATAATGATGATTAATCATTCACGTGCTATTTGCAATTGGTAGCCCTTCAGATGAACCGCTTTTTGGCTGGTTCTCATGTCTGACGCCTGATATGCTTTACGCTTTTGTCAAGCTATATTACATGCGCCTAGAGGACTCGTTTTAGAAGTATACAGGACATGCTTATTGAGCTTTATTCCGAAACAGTTTGAAGACTGGATGTGGCTCTTGGTTAGATATTCTGCTTGCCACGCCGAATTTCAGGTTTTTATTCACACTCGAGCGGAAGCTTCTTGATTTGCTCGTTTGCAGTTATCTCAAATTTTGGAACACGGACAACGTTGACCTTTCGTTCACAAAGAAAGGCGCCATGGACGATACTAACACCGGAATTTTTGCGAAACAATTTATTTAATACTGTCGCGTTGAAATCCAGGAGCATGAACTGTTGTCATCGGAGGGACAGGATTGCTACCGTCGTGTGCCTAAAGAGAAATTACGTCAAGAATTACGTCATAGAAAATAGCTTTATGAAGGCACAGACCGTAAGTTCTGTGTCACCCGCGAGGCCACGCACTCCGTCAAAAGTTAGTTTACCTGTGACCACGAGACCTGTAGATAACACCACGTTTATCTCCCCCTTTAATATATATGCAAATAAAAATGTGCAGGAATGCAAATGTTACTCGCACTCATCAAGGTTTTGTTTATAGATGTAAAATGCAACCCTTATTAAGGTTCTCAAAGCTTGCAGCTAGCTTCTTTGCGTTTGACATTTCTCCATTTCTGACCACCATGGTGCAGAAAATCAGGTTTATTGCTATTGCTGTGTGACTGCAACCACGTATATATATATATATATATATATATATATATATATATATATATATATATATATATATATATATATATATATATATATAGCTCTGCGCTGACCAAAAACGAAAAGCGTTGCGTGTTCCACCTTTTTGTGTCCCTTAGTCCTTGTCCACTGGCAATGCTGCAACCGTGGGCCTCTACTAAATTTACGCGGTTACTTTAGCAGCACAGCTCGTTTTGACGCTGCAAGTGCTCCGCAACTATGTGGGTGGCGTCCTCGTAAAAAAAGAAAAAAAGAGAAAAAAAGGCAGTGCCGTATGCTACACAGCTACAAGGAGTAACATCCCGAGCAGATTCTATTATTGGAAACTTGAAAAACTCCAACGAGCGACCTCTTAGACAACAGTGCAAGACGTTAGACTGACTAATGAAGCTAACCAATGAACCGATACGCAGGCAAGAAAAAAATGTACTTAGACGTAGTGTCTTTCAGCTTATGCGGTCAGGGCAAATTGCATGGGAGTGTAAAGCTCGCAAGCTTTCAAGACTGATTTACTCTCTGCATTGGAATGCTAAGACTTGTCTCTATCCTAGTGTTTTTCGACAGTGGGGGCCCGTAAACGAGACCCCGACAAAGCGCTTGCACTCGAGCTGGAGCGCAGCGGTCTAGGTTGTTAGGCTAGCTCCATAAGAACTTAAACTGGTGCCCCAAGTAAAGTTTGGAGCCACAGGCAATAAAGAGAGACGGGCGTAGCTTTTGTTATTTCGAAGTAGTGCCTAACGTTGCCAACTTTGTTGCAGCACTCATCGAGAAGGTGTTTACACATCTTAGAGCAGGCCCGAAAAATGAATAACCCAGTGATATCCTTCAGGGTCTCACCATCCTATGCACCTCATAAGGTAGTAACATCATGGGTATTCAATTTAATCACAAATTATTTACATTTGCAGGTTATTTATATTTCACTATAGAGATTGCGAAGTATTGTGAATACTGATAAGGGGTCAAGTGAACTAGCGTTATCAATCAAGAAAGGACTCCACGAAGAAGTCTGCATTACCTTTTATTACGAGCCTAGGTACTTAACAGTGAACAGTGAACAGTGAACAGTGAACTTTATTGACATCATGTACATAGTACACAATGCCGGAGGCCGGCAGAAAAAGCCATCGCAAGGATAGCTTGACGAAGCTGCGGGCCCCCGTTGCGGGCCCGCAGCTTCGGGCTCCCGACGAAGCTGCGGGCCCCCGACGAAGCTGCGGGCCTAGCATGTAGTCATGTAAAACATGACTACATGCTAGGCTTATAGTGCGCTCGCAACCGTTTCGCTAGCTTCACATTTACAAAATTTGGCTTTACGTGACGGAAATGGATGACGAAGGCATATGAGTGGTGCAAACATGATAATCGCTACATAGAAGTCATTTACGGCATAATTTACATGCCTACTACTGCTGGTGCTGGTATCGCAAACGTTAGTAGTGTCGTCGTTACGCGACAATAAACAACATATTTGCATCTTATCTAGATACGCGAGTGCGCATAACGTTTCTGCTTTTGTTTACTGCGTACAACGTCCGCCCGCCTCTTAACGTTGTGCTGATTTTGAAGTGACATATCAACGTTCCTCATTCGTGCTTTGCATATCATTGCTTCCCACTGTACGTAGGATCTGCCAATTTTCTTTAAGAAAAAAGTTTGCCCAACAAACTTGTCTGCCTCTGTTTAGTGCAATTCACTAAATGTTCTCACATATAAGGCAGCGCAGATATTTTCACGCTGCTCCTTAAGTTTTTAGTTATGCTACGTGGGTAAACGCGGACTCGCCTAGCTTGCATTCCCCAAGTTAATATTTGTGGCTCTGTGCACAGCATATATAATCAATGATAACTATTTGTTATATTCTGATACCGAAGTGGCGGCCCTGTGTGGTAATAATATTAACTACTTCCTCCTCTCGCTCTCCCTGAACAAATATTACTGAGACGAACTTAAGTCATTTGATTTGCCCAGGGGGTGCAATAAGGCGGATTTGCTCCCTCCGAGAGCGGCACCTGTACCTTTCCCTCAAAACTTCTCTTAATGCGATACAACACGTGCTTGCGCCTCACCGACGCCCATCGCTGGAACCCGAGCACAATTATACCAAATTGCATGATTTCACGCAGCTTCGCATTTCTAGTGGAAGCCATGAATGGTCGATTGACTACCGAAGTTGTAATTTAAACATCTGCTCTGCAGTAAGTATATCATGCGTCGTTTGTGAATGCCAGAGTGACATAAATAAGCGATTCTCACACACATTCTCGGGTTCACTGTCACTATCGTTGCACTGCAGAAAAAATATCCCAAGGAGAAGGGCAGTCGTGCCCTTCTCTTCGGGGTTGTTGTGAAAGCTAACGTCCTTTTCACGGGTGAAAAAAGCCCACTGAGGCACAGAAAAGTACTTCACCAACGTAAGTATTGGTACTGAAGTCAATAAGCCTGTTTTTGCCTGACCAAACATTTGAATATTGCTTGAGTGAACACTACCAATATCGACTAAAAAAACCTGGCAGCATTAGAAATAAACTCTAAAGCATTAGCTGCTAAATTTGTCATCTGTATAGACAAAGGTAATTTTCATTTTAAATGTTGCCGATAGCGCTACTGAGGCCACGTGGTTCCGTTCTTGTGAATGTGGCATGCAGATTCGACGATAGCATGAGAATTGAATGTGCCACTAGCAGTTTATTCTAAGAACAAACTTTTTAATGATATACTATGCGATATTTCACGTCAGCCAGAAATTATGTGTCCTATATTGTATTTATTTTCTGGATGAGATATAAAGAAAACTGTGCTGAATCAACAGCTAGGAGTCAGATCACATGTCAAAGTTAATGAAATAATGCATGTCGTTAATATTTTGTGAGCCATGATCATCTGAAGTTTGTGATACCGGCTTTTGATTCAATACTTGTCTCATTCAGATGGCAGAAACAAAGGCACCCCAGTAGCTAATAGTTCGCGCTATTTTTAACGCGCGATATTAGTACAGTGTGCAGACAGGATATTCGCGGATTTGATAAGGTTCTCACACAAAGCGACACAACTGCAGGCATTTGTGAGCAACGTTTACCCTACAGGTGACGTACACCCAGTTTTCCCACCTAACCTCGTCGGCTTCGATTTTTCCACTTACTATGTACCTCTTGGGCTTATTACCTTTAGTGCTGCCCTTGCAGTTGTCGTCATTTTGAGCCACGAAACCTTTTCACTGCAGAAATGGAATGTGCGCAAAATGAGTTTATATTTGAGAATTTATATTTCAAAAGAGTGGTTTTCGCGATCCTGGTTACAACATTTCAGGTTGACTGTATACCTCACACGTCTATGTTGAAGGCGTGGTATTTTATTTTATTTTAACGTAATAATTTATTCAACATCGGAATACAATAGAAGTAAAAAATGGATGGAACACAGAAGGAGGACCCAAAGTGAAAGACTGTCAGGGGTTCTTCTGTTGATAAATGCCTAAAAATGTAGAATATAAATGATATATGTTCCTTTTAGTTACATCGCTAGCACCCTTATAAAGGCACACACATTACCTTAAGTTTCTGCTTTCAGAGAAAAAAATGTCAGAAATATTCCACCTCTGCTTAAAAAGTAACTTCCAGTATTCATTGCAAATTCAACTCTGATGTTGCATGCTTAGGTCGCTTTCACACTTTCGTGGTTCTTCGCCTTTTTCTGTTTTTTTCTCTACCCCGTACTGTTGTGTCTAAGACGCTTGTCATCTTTGGTGCCTTGTGTCGTATGGGTTATTCGATGCACCAATGCCAATGAATCATTTGTCGTTTTCCACCAGTTTTTACTTGATATTATTGTTAGTAATGATATAACATAATGATGGTGCCCGACAATGACATGTTACCTCGATCACTGCATGAAAGAAGCCAATCAGCATAAATAGTAGAGGGAGCAGTGCTAAGAGAGGATCCTTAGAAAAATATGGACTCCAATCATGAACAACCAGCGAAGCAAAGCTACTCGCTTTCTTAGCATGCTACATAAATATTTTGTCAGCATTATACACGTGTGTAAAATATGTAACGCGTATTGACCATCCACAAAAGGCATTTTCACTCTCCTGCTGTGCATTAATCCATCGTGTTTATTGTATCTGCAAAACGTTTTGGCCACTTGACTTCGATCTCTCATACGTATATACCGAGTGCTGGTTTATTTACCCAAAGAACTGGTGTTTGCCGAGTCGACTTGACGTGCTCGGTTCCTACTGCTAAGAAAACACGTCAATACCTGGAACACTTTGCCTCAAGGAATCGCGACGTTGAAGTACGAACGTCTCACCCGGAGAAGTAGACTCACTTGGTAAATAAAATCACACAAGTTGCAACACTGCAGTTTCATTGGTCGAAGCTAATACGGTCGTTTGCCCGCCTTCTACGCCTGTGTTTACCTCTGCACGCTCAATGTGAATTATAGTCGCAAGTAGCGGGTGAAATACATTTGAACGTGTAGCCAGGAATGTCTCTTCTTAGGCTACATTTACTACTGGAAACGAAATTGAAATTCAAAAATCTTTGTTTCTTTTGCGTACTCACAACACCCGTGGCTGTAAAAGACATTCGCACGTTCTCGTGTGGCATGGGAGATGGTGAGCACAGCTCTTATTGATGCACTAGACTTGTACTGCATAGTAATTATAAAAGAAGGCTCTGATTGGTAGAATCCTAGCTCTCAAAAGAAAGCCATCCTTATTAAACACGATCTTTGAAGCACGTCCAACAAGTGAGCCACCAACGCATGGAATTGGCACATTGAACAAATTAGAGTAAAATCAGAACTTCGGAACATTATGGAGGCGTCTAAGACGACTACCACATTTAGGAATGCACATTCGTGCAAAAACGTACTAGCTCTAACTGTCAAGTAAAGAAATCTCGCTTTCTTGAAATCCTCTTTTGACTTTACTTCCTGTGCCATTTTTACTGTCTCTACCATGCAATGTATGTGGATCCAACGCCATAGCTCAATCCAGCATTTACTGACCTTTTCTTTATATGCCATGTGTGTGAGTGTTTTCATTTCGCTTCCTCAAATTTTATCAGCAATGCGGGAATAGCCGTTGCGATGCTTATACAATGTTTTACTTATGGAAATGGGGCGATTACGGAAATACAGTCATAACAATGAGTTATCATAAATAGTCGCAAAAATACTGTATCAGTGAAAAAACAAGCGGCCATTATCGCAAGAAAAATATCGTGGTTATCATCGAGAGTTACTTGCGGCAGTAGAAGAAAGGTATATTCCGTGACTTCTCATTTTCAGGCTACAAGCTTTGCCTTTGAATATAGTTGCACAATCTCCTCTGCCCTTACCAGCTTATTTCGCTCTCGTTGTATAATAACCTTATTTTCACTGTGGGAAATGTAAGGCCTGAAAAAAGTGCCGTACATGGAAGAAGCAAGAACCACGTAATTCAAGAGTGCTTTTTGTACGAAGTGATCTCAACGTAAAAATGTGAAGTTAGATATTGAGTAAGATTGCCAGCAATGACACCAACCAGCAACGGCCATAATGTTCGATGATAATGGAGATTAACTGCCCATGACACATAAAGAAGGTACAGAGGAAAAATTCTAGAACAAAATCTCGCATTGTTTCACTCCCTGTCTGACTGTTTTTTTTCTTCTGAACTCTGCGTGCGCTAAAAGCACCATCAATAAGAAACAGGGGGCTAGAAGATAGGTGAGGACAATTTGTGTTAGGCGCCGCGCAGTCAGAAAATAGAGTAGTGCCGGTAACAAGCAAATACGCTGTAGAGAGCCAGCGAGTCATCAAGAACATCAATCTGGAGATTGTTGCGTCCGATAAGTAAGTTCCTTGATGAATCGTCTAGTGGGTGCTGTGACATTCCACGACAACGCGAGAAGATACATGACATGAACCAACGCCCTTTCCGTGTCCGATGTAAGCACTCGTTCCATTTTAGCAGATCGGGATCTGCTTGCTTTGAAATATATACTGCGCCATGATAATGAGCTCGGTCCGCTCATTCTTTTTTTTACATTCACACCCTCGTTGCTTGGACGGACAGTCCCAATGACGGAACGACGTGGCAACAGCCCACAGCACGTCTCTAGTAATCAACAGTGACCAACAACCAACCACTTCAGTCAGGCCTGTAGCCAGGTGAGTGCCCCAAGAGCACAGCCCCCTTCCCCACCCTCAAATTTCGAGTTGTATTCAACCAAGAATGAATAATGAAGTAGGTATTTTTCAAGGCCATCACTAAATACCACCCCCCCACCCCCATCCCTCCTGGCCACCTTTTAAAAAAAAACACATTCCTGGCTACGGCACTGAGATAGGTGTCTCACAAGGCTGCAGGAGCAATTCTTTCTCCTGCTATAGTCTAGTGGGCACCACCCGCTAATACTTAGCTCTCCATAACGTAATCGTTCCTACCACGGCGTCCAAGGCAACGCCTGTCAAACCGTGCCATTGGCTCTGATAACTCGTGCAAGGCCAAGCACGCGATAGATTGACTGCAGCAAAGTTGAGGTTATCTGAGGTAAACTTAGTCGCATGCTGCCTCACCTATATTGTAAAAGATACGAAACAAGTAAAGTGTTCGAATGCAGCGGTGACTGGCATTTAATTGTTCGGCAAGTTGCATTGTTTGAAAACCTACCTCTTTGTTTCCCCTGATGTACTTGCACGTGACAAGAAATACAGACATGCATGAATGGCGAGAAATAGCTGCTTTTAACGCGTGCTTTAGTGCATATTATTACCGTGGAGTGGAATATATACGCGGATATTTTGTGTGCGCGGCTGAATACATGCCAACGGTCAATATGCATCGCAATCACATATGAGAAAATTTAGAAGGAATGTCATAGATTATGACCAGTGTAATAAGATCAAGCTATAACAGAGGCGCTCACAGGGACAAATCATATGCTGAAAGGGGTCTGTGGAAGCACGTCCAGCAGCACGATAGCTTTTCCACGAGCCATTATCGAAATACGTGATCGCGCATTCTGTGTGGGTAGAGCCTTTCGTTCGATTGTGATGGAAACACTAGAGAAACGACAAGCTCCATGCACTATGACAATATCAAGACATCTGCGTACGAAGAGACAGACACAAAATGAATGAAAGAAGCAAGACAGTAGGGTGTATAAATTAGGAGTATAATAAAAAGCAATCAAACCAAAGATTGTTCAGCAGTATAGGATCGCAACAAGTTTTGAACGAGTGATTTGTCTGTAGAAGTTCTATGCTGCCCTGTTATCACTCGGTTTTTGCTAGCAACCTTCTCAACGAACTCGCTCGTCTCCATCTATTGATTGGAAATACATAAATGCATGAATAGTCCGATTATCACCAGCTACGAATTAGCATACATTAGATGGGAAGACACGTGGTGATTAACACTGGTGCACTGCATACACAACTCAGAAGAAGTGTACTGCGACGCCTCTTTCCTGGCAATCTAATTTAATCCCTCCTCGGGTGTCTGCATATTTTCTGGTTGAATATACGACTCATTCCATGTAATGATTTGAACTGACAGGTGTTGCCAGTATTTTAATATTTTCGTACCAAGCATCTGTTTTACGAGAGGCTTACAGTATAGAACATTGCGAACAACGCCTTCCGTTGCGCATTCGGAATATAGACATTTCGAGTCATGTTTGTAGTTTGAACATATGAAGTATTCTTGTTACAGTTCCAGTAATTACGTGTGAATCAAAATCGCACGTATAATAAGTGGAATGTGTAACACCGTCGCAAACTTACCCTGCACACAAGTACAGCACTCAAGTATTCAGACTTGATTTGATTCATTTGTGAAGTTTAACGTCCCAAAAATCAACATATGCTTATGAGGGCCACACTAGTGGAGGGCTCCGGAAATTTTGACCTCCCCGGGATTTTTGAACGTGCACCAAATTCTGAGCACACGGGCCTACAACATTTTCACCTTCATGCAGACGTCGAAGCGAGAATTCGATTAAGCGACCGGCGGCCCAGCACCCAAACTCAAGTACTCAGAGACACGTCTTGTGGTGGTAAAACAGATGCGTAAATATTCTATTGATTAGGGAGAAAGCAAAAAAAAAAAAGCAGTGACAGCGCTCCAACAGCCACAGAACAAGCTTACGCAATTCTCTCGGTGATAACTTCAGATGTTCGCAAGCGCAACTACACTCCGTTTCACAACCTGATGGCAATCAATCATGAGAGAGCGCCTTTTATAAGAAAGTTTCTACGTGCATGTCACGTCGATTAAACCAATTGGTGGTCCCATTTGTGTGGAAGTAGGTGTATTATAATATTATCCTTCGGTTTTCGTAACAGATGAAACTTGGTGCATTTCAGGGGCGAAGCTCCTTACGATGTGGTCAAGTCCTGTGTCGGGATCCCTCATAGCCACCTCTCCTATAGACAGACAGACAGACAGACAGACAGACAGACAGACAGACAGACAGACAGACAGACAGACAGACAGACAGACAGACATACAGACATACAGACAGACAGACAGACAGACAGACAGACAGACAGACAGACAGACAGACAGACAGACCAGACAGACGCATGGACGGACGACGTCTGTCTGTCCGTCTGTCTGTCCATGCGTTCATCTAGTGAACACTCAAATTACGGCCATCTAGCATCTTTTCACCTCATATATTCCCCACAAAGAAGTACCGCCATCCAGCGGGCATTCCAAGGACTAAACGAGAGGTGGCTATCTACTACTACTTCTACTACATACATCGGGGACGCACGACCCACGGCTTAAGGTGCTTCGGCCCTAATATGTAGCTGTAGAATTTCCCCTTTAAATAATTTATTATTAATAATTCACATCACGATAAATTATAATAATTAACTATAGCTTCTACAACAATTACGCAAGAAAAAATACTGAAAAAATTACCTATATGTCGGCCACTCGCGTAGCCGGGGCATTGAATGCGAGGACAAGTAGAAGAAAAAGAAGAAGTGGGGCCTCGTGCCGAGCGCGGACCACGCGGAGGGAAACCTGCACGGACGTGCTGAGAACGAGATCTTGTGCAGCAGGCGTCGGTCACCAAAGTGAAGGGACGCCAGGCGGACCATCGTCCTTGAGCCGAGCCTCTTCTGAAATAATTCAACGATGCTTCGCTCGGAAAAGCGCGGAGGTACGTATTCACTAATCTATGGTCTGCTGACCCATATGTAGTGTTTTAGTTGCGTTTTTGCTGAGTGAATGCGAAATACTTTAAGCCTATCTCAACGGCCGTCTTTAAAGCTCACACAGCTTGCTCAGGGAGGCCGAGATGCCATGTTTGTTGTGAGTCATGTGTGAACACTGAGATGCTAAACGGCTGCTTTAATAGTTTTTGCTATGCCGTTTGAAACAATGCTCTAGAAGATGCAGAGTAACCTTTGAACGC
Source organism: Rhipicephalus microplus (assembly GCF_043290135.1). Taxonomy (NCBI): domain Eukaryota; kingdom Metazoa; phylum Arthropoda; class Arachnida; order Ixodida; family Ixodidae; genus Rhipicephalus; species Rhipicephalus microplus. The sequence continues at coordinate 180,051,342 of NC_134701.1, forward strand.
TAGGCTGATGTTGCAGTATCGCGACACAACCGAATATTTTTCTTTTACATTTCATGTGTTGATCACGTAGGACTACGCTAAGAATTCTGGCCTCTGGGTGCCTAGTGGATGTTTTGAGCGGTTTATTGTGTTGAAATCGTACCAAGAAGCTCAATCCCATATCCCCTTTACAGGGGCCCTGAATCATTCAGGGGTCTAAATTTACTTGTGGCACGGCAGTTACGCTCCAGTCCACCATGAACACGTAGCTGTGAGAATTTTTTCGGAATGGTGCCCTAATAGTGGAGTTAACGCGTTTTATGACGGATGCGTGGCAATTGCTGATTTCGCTCTGTGCGTATTTCGCCGGCTGGGCTCACACAAAGTGGCTTTCACTCCTGGCTGAGTATCTCACCCGATATCGCGTATAGCATCCGTCATCACCGACGTTAGAGTGCACCGACGTGCTCTTCGAAACAGCGCCGTCTTCCGGTTGCTGCGACTCCGTCAACACCGTGATTCTCGGCTAACCGCTGTTGCCGTACCGGCCCGTGCTCCCGGAAAGGAGAAAGGATCGTTTCTTGAAATTCGTAGCGTGCCCACGGCTTGTATCGCTGTGGCATTGTTGATCGTGATGGTGTTATGAATAGAATATGCTTGTTTACTTAAAATTTTTGAAAAAAAATATTGAAAAAAGATATCGGGGTTCTCAAAGGGCCAGTAAACAACCCAAATGTCCAAATATTGTTATAAAGAAGAAATGCGTGCACTTTTGCTTTGTGAATATGATGCCACAAGAATTTTGCGAATACGTGCTATGTTGAGGAAGTTACCGGAGTAAGAACATCACTTTCAGCTGGTTTCAAATTTTCGCGCGGTCTTGCCACCCTTCTCCCTCACATGAAGGGGAAAGCGTGGCCCGTCAAGCAGGCGGTCGTCGTGACTCCGCCCACCGACTAATGCTTTTTTCCCATGTTGCTCATGTAGAGGTCGAAGCACGTGCACACATTGCTGCAATGCCCCCCCCCCCTCCCCATAAAACAATAAGGAAGCGGGCGTTTCGTAGCTGTGGGTGGCAAAAAGAACTGACGTTGGCTACACTACCGTTTGATGAGATTTGGTTTAGACCAATCGACGAGCTGCGTGCTGCGTCACGTCACCGATCGCCTAGTTGACGTCACTGCGCGTGGAAGCAGGTGGGTCAGGCGTAGGAAATATGTGCGGGAATTGTTTTTCGGAATGGTGGTTCTGCGCAGCGCGCGGAACTGTAATATTCAGAAAACGTCATCGCTGCGTCCTACTCTACGAGTGGCCGAGCTTGTTTAGGGGCTGTAGAAAAAAAAAACAGTCGTAGTCTGTTGACTGGTTCTTTGAGCGCCGGAACTCCCAACAGCGTTGCGAACCTTGTAATAGATAGATAGATAGATAGATAGATAGATAGATAGATAGATAGATAGATAGATAGATAGATAGATAGATAGATAGATAGATAGATAGATAGATAGATAGATAGATAGATAGATAGATAGATAGATAGATAGATAGATAGATAGATAGATAGATAGATAGATAGATAGATAGATAGATAGATAGATAGATAGATAGATAGATAGATAGATAGATAGATAGATAGATAGATAGATAGATAGATAGATAGATAGATAGATAGATAGATAGATAGATAGATAGATAGATAGATAGATAGATAGATAGATAGATAGATAGATAGATAGATAGATAGATAGATAGATAGATAGATAGATAGATAGATAGATAGATAGATAGATAGATAGATAGATAGATAGATAGATAGATAGATAGATAGATAGATAGATAGATAGATAGATAGATAGATAGATAGATAGATAGATAGATAGATAGATAGATAGATAGATAGATAGATAGATAGATAGATAGATAGATAGATAGATAGATAGATAGATAGATAGATAGATAGATAGATAGATAGATAGATAGATAGATAGATAGATAGATAGATAGATAGATAGATAGATAGATAGATAGATAGATAGATAGATAGATAGATAGATAGATAGATAGATAGATAGATAGATAGATAGATAGATAGATAGATAGATAGATAGATAGATAGATAGATAGATAGATAGATAGACAGACAGACAGACAGACAGACAGACAGATAGATAGATAGATAGATAGATAGATAGATAGATAGATAGATAGATATTACCTCTTCAATACAAACCTCAGAACGCATATATGTACTTTTTTTCACGCAGGAAACTCTGAGAAACTTACAAATCGTGGTGGTGAGTATAAACTGCTACGCACGATGCAATTCGTTGTTTACGTGCCTCGGCATAACTGGATGGTGTGCGGTTTGGCTGTGCCTTACAGATGGCGCGACCACGATACCTATGGCGACGTCTATGCGCCAACGGGGTGGCACCTCAACCCTCGCGTCTGGTGGCACGGGCAGCCTGAGCTCGGCCAGCAGGTCGACCCCGGCGTCTTCTACATCGAGCAGCTCGGAGGAAGAAGAAGAGCCCACCAGTGGTAGCTCCGAGGGGTCGTCCATGTCACCACAAAAACGAAAAGGTGGACTCACCGTCAGTTGGCGTTGCGGAAAGCACTATTGAGAGAAACATACATGCTCGACTGGTATGGCTTAACACTTTTTCTTTCGCAGAGGTGATGCGACAGAAGAAAAGTTCCGCGGTGAAAGTCCTGGTCACCTTATTTCCAAGGGTGAGACCACCGTTAAACTAATCTAAGAGTGGTGCGTCTGTGTCCATACTGGATGATTTCTTCTCAGTGATAGTCTGACGCAGAGTTGAGTGCCAGAGAGAGGCAGTTACTACTACTATTATTACTACTACTACTACTACTACTATTAACAGTAGTAGTAATAGTAATATTTTGAAGTTTCAGCAGCCAATCCCAGTCAAAACTGTGACACAGTGGAACGCATCACAAGCTGAAGCACTTCCTCATAAAAAATATGGAGGTTTTCCATTTCATTTAGTAGTTGAATTTCTCCCCCTTACCATAAAAACAGGGCTTTTCGTAGAACTTCACCGAACAACTAACTTAAATATGTACCGCAGTCTTGCTTTTTAACAAAGCAAGGTCAGCTGTGGACAACAACATCTATGAAGCAAAGCAGTCGTACTGGTTATTCTGTAGCGAAGTCAAATTCTGGTGTTGGTTGCATTCTCAGATACCAAAGGTCACCACGGTGCTGTTGGAGTTCTTCATCAAGCGCGAGAACAAGGTCTCGCTGCTTCGCGACCCGCTGTCGCACTTCTGCCAAGAACAGTCAGTGCTCGCGGCACAGGACTGTCTGCAGAAGCTGCACCGACAGTTTATCACGTACCAAGACATTCGAGACATGGTCGAGAATCTGATGGGACTACACAGCCTGTGCCTAAAGCGGGCGCCCGCCACAGCACGCAGCCTCGGCCTGGTAATCCGCAAGCTCACCATCATCGTCGGCGAGCTGGCCACTTCTCTGGAGAAGATCTCCGAGGTGCCGGTTACCGACTGGATGGCTGTTGGTGACGCGGTCGTCACGCGCACCGACAAGGTATGTGCTCCCAACTCCCACACATGCGTATGAATGGAGGAAAGAAGTGTAAATTTAATGGATAGTCTGATCTAAGCCACAATGATGCCAATGAAAGTATGCAGGATGATATTACAAATAATTTCAATATATATATGGGAAGAAAGAGAAGCTAAGGAACAGATAACTTGCTTCCGGCAGGTACCAAAACTGCGGCCTTCGAATAATAAGTCCACTGCTCTACCACTCAGATATGGCGGCGAGCATTCCTTTGTTTATGTTATAGTGTATATGTGCATTTTAAACACAGGAACGTCAGACAGTGCCTCCAGTAGCCATTACGGCGAGTGTAGAACACATTTTCTTCTTGCCCCGCCGCGGTGGTCTAGTGGCTAAGGTACTCGGCTGCTGACCCGCAGGGCGCGGGTTCGAATCCCGGCTGCGGCGGCTGCATTTCCGATGGAGGCGGAAATGTTGTAGGCCCATGTGCTCAGATTTGGGTGCACGTTAAAGAACCCCAGGTGGTCTAAATTTCCGGAGCCCTCCACTACGGCGTCTCTCATAATCATGTAGTGGTTTTGGGACGTTAAACCCCACATATCAATCAGAAAACATTTTCTTTCTTCTTGGTGTGACATGCTACGGTACGCAAGCATGTCAAAGGAAGAAAGGAAAGTGCTGCGAAAAAACGTCGTGAAAACATGCGAAGGCTGTCAACGTGTTAGCGTGCGCAAAAGAAAAGAAGTTCGCGGGGAAACCATCACTGTTGTGGCCGCAAAGCTCTCAAAGCGTCTCAACGCGTTTATTTGCGTGCGACACGTTCTGAAAAGCGTTTCATCTAATCTGCATCGTTGCGCATGCGCTTGCGTTTGCTCTTGCATGCGCCGTAGTGGTTAAATCATCATGCTTCGTTGTTCAATGATTACAGGAACAATCTATTCTTCGGAGCGTTAACATATTTATGTATGTTTGTACGGTTTACGTAGGCAGCGTGGACTCGCGCGTGTTTGCGCACATGTGTGGTGACGTTCGCTTTTATATTACATGATTTCGCGTATGTATGGGTGATGTCACGAACAAAACAAAAGCTATTCGCGTTTAGATACCCGCACTGGACGTATACTTACCACGCTATGCTGTTTTTTTTTCGCAGATGATAATTGATGAACTGCCCCCTTTCACCGACTTCATTCCGAGGACCCGAGACCTCGAGGCTGTGAAGCTTCTCGGAGCAGGCGGCTTTGGGTGAGTAGATGCCGTCACGTCATCGTATACTTGCAATAGAGCGCTACTCGCAGGACCACGTTAGTCACACAGCGAGAGTTCACAAATGACTGTGTTTGTCGTAAAGCGGTCGCTTTGACTGATTTCGCTCAGCCTCTGGCTGCTTGAATTTTCAACCGCAGGACCGTACACTCGAAGATCTTTGATTCAATCAGATGAAAAGGAACAGAAGCCAGTATATATTATAGCGCAACGACAAAGCGAGCAGACGGGAATTGAGTGTGTGGCACGCAGGTGTGAAGATCAGTCATCTCTAGTCTTTTTTTTTTGGTCGTCATTGAGTCGGAAACAGACGTATGACCAGTGAAAGATTGAGTGAGCTATGGAACAATCAGTTGAGGGCCTCCACACGAGTGGCATCGCAAGAATGTATGGTTGCGCTAGTTAGCTTGTCGTGTAGAACTACTATATAGTATTGTTTCTAATACATAGCTATTTTATAGTTCCGCTTGTATATTTATCAGTGGGACTGTAAAGCAGATCAGGCAAGACACAGAGTTGATTTGTCGATGTTGTGTTAAAATTGAAAAAGCCAGTCTTACCACGTATTTTGTGAAACATATCAATGCTTATCTACAGAGTGGTTTAAATCTGGACGCTGATTCCGAGATAGGTTTCGTTCCACAGTTATGTGTCAGCACATGGTGACCGCGTGGGGGCAATATATATATATATATATATATATATATATATATATATATATATATATAAACAAATGCTGGAGAGCTGGAGACCAGTTTCATCTCTGTACAAATAGGCAAATAACTAATATGAGTGTCAGTTTGAACTACCTCAATCGCTTATTCTTTGCGAAGCCGTGGGCACCATGAGGCGCACGCAAAGCGTGTGTCAGGCCCTGGCATAGTCAATGTGATAACATAGCTTGCTTTCACAACAGCTTGTCGTCACCCTAATTTAGCTTGTTTTCAGGTAGACCTTTCGTAACTATCGGTTATAACAATGGGATTTCGATGGCATATACTTATTGGTATGGGTGGGTTTGAGTGCAATTTATTTGTGACCCAAAGTGATTACCTAAATTGTCTTCATTGTAAAAGAGCAGTAAGCGGCGTCTCGTTCACGAACATGGCGGCATAAATTGCCTTTAATAAAGCCAGGCTTTGAAACTAGTCAAGACTTTTCTACTCCGGTCATTAGTCACTTGTGATAATCTCCCCCTCCCCCTCTCCCCATTGCAGTTGCACCAATCTCCCATGTATGGGCCTGTAGAGTGTGGGAATAGTGTGCCTTGGTGGGCGTTGAGTGATCTACTGGTGTGCCCTGGAATGAGCGTGCGCCCTAGGAGCGAAGGGGAAACTCCCATTTCCCCTTAATAACATAACAGTGAGGTGGAACGAAGGTGGGCCTGTGCGGTCATAGTTACAAAAAAAATTGACTTGAAATGCTCATAGGCGTCCTTTCCGTACGACCAACACTACGGAGAAAGAGTGGGGTGACACTAAGATGCTTGATCGTGTCTTCATCGTATGAATGTTGCCTCGTACTACTCTGCTTCATTTCAGGGCTTGAGCCCATCTCATTGCATATTCCAAAGGACAGGAAAATGGCTGGAGGTCTCGTATAAAATTTTAATGTAACCGAAACGTTGTTGACGTTCATTCGAACCATCCGATCTTGTTAGCCTGACAATCCTTTTGCAGACAGCTCCTAGACAATCGTCATCTTCGTAATCTTTGGTTTGGCCAATCAGCGTGGGGGCTCTGCCGTAAATCGGAAAGTGGTCTTGATTGTTTGGCATTTTCAGCACGTTCATTCAAACGCGGAACAATGTTCAGGCTGATTTGTGCACCCTTACTTGGAGAGCTTGGCTAGCGCCGCTTTCTTTTTACCGCTTACCCAGCTTTCTGGCCGGAGCGCCGATCTTTTGTTTGCTTTCCAGACGGGCTCGGGATTTTGCTATGCCAGTTCACACTCTCCCGTCAGTTCTTTTCCCACCCTGTCATCGTTGTCGTTTGCGTAAAATATCTGTTCTCGGACTATGGAATCCAGATGTGTGCAAAAATCGCATGTTCGTGCCGGCCTATTCAGGTCCCTAACTTTTGTAAGTGCGAAGGAGACGTACTAAGACGAGTGAATGACACAAGACGAGTGCTTGTCCTGTGTTTCTCACATGTCTAACGTACGCGCCTTTCACGCTCACAGAAGTTTTAAATCAGTACTAACTGGAACCCAGTGCCTTCTTGATGTCCCACAGGAATAGTTCAAATGACTCACCTTGGCTCGGAACTTTTTTGAAATGCTTAGCGTTCCATGTACTCCGTTGGTCTCCAGTGTGTTGTAGTTGTCAAATTTCGTCGAAGGACCACCACAAGAAACTCGTCGAAACCTCGGCCCACAGTATGCACGAGGTCCATTCGCGCTGAGCTCAGTGCAGAAAAAAGTGTATTGTTGACACTATTGCCAAGACGGTCACGCAGACACCATCGACCACACCTATGACTGGCCTACCATGGGCCTGCGAGAACTTGTGGCATGCGCCACGAAGTAAAGTGCCCCACCACTTTTTTTCCTTTTCTTTTTTGCTTCAAAAAAAAAGAAGGAAGATGTATTTTCAGCGCCGAGCGCTGCACGTGTGCCACGAAAACGCACACAACCGTGAAACTGCATCACCATCGCATTCGGCGCAAGTGCGTTAGCTTCTGCGAAGTACCCTCTGTACTTACACCGCACACAAATTAAACACATCTTGCTGGGGATGACGTAATCTTGCGCTTGATGCTACGATAGCTGAAATGTGTTTCGCGAAAGCCTTCGACGTTATACATCTCGTGGCCTGTGTTTGTTGAAACTGAGGCGCTAGAGACAGATTGTGATTGACTCGGTTAAATAGTGGTCGGCTGTTTGATGTGCTCATATTTGAACGTTTCTGTTGCGCAGTGCCGTATACAAGGCCCGATACAAGCCAGCCAACCTGATTTGCACAATGAAGCTAATCGCCTCGGACCGATTCAACCGGCCCAAGCAGGCGTGCATTGACAAGGTGGTGGCGTCCGTCGTGCGGAGTCCTTTTCTTGTCAAGTATTACGTATGCTTCGCCACAAAGGTGAGGGCAACCGTGGTTACATTGCAGCTAGGCTAAATTAGGTTAGGTTAAGCTAGGCTAGGCTAAGATAGTCTAGTTGCTGGAAGCTCAGCAAATGCCAGTAAATTCACTCATGTGTCGACTCATTCTGAATCACTCAGACTCGGATCAACATGCGAGTCTGGGCCTGAGTGAGTCGAAGTAGTATTTGGGTGAGCTTGAGTACGAAAGAGTCCAGTCGAAGTAAAATTTGGCGAGTCTGAGTTGAATATTTTACTTTAGTGAAACTGAGTGGGTTCCACTTTTTTGGCGGCCTAAGCAATTTATCATGGCCGCCAGAGCAGGAAATCGAGAGTATTGCCGGCTCCACGATGTTTACAGTGCTAAGACCGTGATTCGTTTTGCATTGTGATTCAGGATGTCAACGTCGCAGAATTTTGTAGTTAGAAAAAAATCTACCGATCCCACGTCATGCGCAAATAGGTTTCATACGAAGCAGTCGGCGAATGGCTGTCTGGGCTGATTTTTTTTCTACTTTGAGCCTACGTGTTATCAGGTCGGTCGATGTATTTCTATACACGTATTATTCGTGGTGAACATCGTGGGCTTGCCAGAAACGTCGACTACGCTGCATGGTGTTAAACACGTAACGTATGGTCCTATGTAAACCCATCACGGACGTTAGAGTACAGAAGTCTGTATTTTTAAAACAGAGAGAACCTCACGGTGTGAATACCATACGTAAATTTTATTAGCGCATTCCTCCAGAAGCGACATTTGAATATAGCTTGCTGAGGTAGGAAAATACAAATCAAATGTTTATAAGACTGCTATAAACGTAGAGTCAACACTAGAACCTCAGTTGATGTTAAGGCAACATGACATTCTAGTCATAGAAGTAAATTGTTTTCACAAATTAGACAGGCAGCACTACATGCTGCCACGAATACTAGACTACAAAGTATTCTGGATAGTTAAAGACTCTTACTAAACACGCAATTGATGTTGCGCTGACATAACGCCTGCATCGGGTCTTATTCGAAAGCTGTTTTGAGACCTACCGTGGCTCTGTTGTAAGAAACCGGAAAGCCACACTTAACGCTTGTATGTGACTCCTGCTGATATCCTAATTTCTCTTCCTTGCATTGATTGCGTCAACGTCACGTATGTTAATTTTTCTCGACACGCTCGTATTTAACTTAATAATGTGTATTGTCGTTGTCCCTGAATAGACACAAATATACTCACATACCACAGCCCATGGTATACGAGTATGTGTGGCACATATCCGGAGGAAATGATTCGAAGACGCCCTTGACATAATTTTCAGGCTAATTCTGCCATGACCTGACAGTCATATTCATGAATATTCTTAACCTCCAATACCAATTTAGTCTACTCCAAGTCATGGAGTTGATCCAATCTTGAGTACACGGGCCTACAACATTTCCGCCTCCATCGGAACGATAGATAGATAGATAGATAGATAGATAGATGAATAGATAGATAGACAGATAGATAGAAGAAAGGAAGGAAGAAAGAAACGGTAAACGTGAATGGTTTGGTTGCCTGAAAAATGCCTAACGCTTACAAACATTTCTGTACGGCCAAAAAAAAGTCGAATCAATAAAACAACAATGTGAACACAGCCTTCAAACCTCCTTCGAACGTTCACGCGCACCAGTGGTGAATCGCCACTTTATGCACTGTTGCAAATACTCTCGCTTGGGCACACAAAAGTCATCCTGTATGTGAGACACTGCACAGGTTGAGCTGTATGCGTTCCGCAGGACGCGTATGTCACAGTGATGGAATACGTCTGTGGCGTGGACTTGATGCGTGTCGTGGAGCGCGCCATGTTCCTGCCCATCGACCAGGTGCGCATCATTATGGCCCAGCTCGTCTTGGCCGTCGAGCACTTGCACCTCAAGGGCTTCTTGCACCGGGACATCAAGGTTTCCAAGTGAGTGTACAAGACGCGCGCTTGGTGCAGTCCGGGCCGACCGATCTCTCACTTCATTTCCAGCATGCTCATGGTTCCCGGTGGAAGAGTCAAGCTCATAGATTTCGACACCAATAAAGTTTGTCAGGGACACTGTGAGTACACAAAACCGAAATTGCATTTCCAACCCTCAGTAACGCTCCTCGTCTTTTTCGTAGTTACAAAACGTGTGATGCGAGGCTACTTCCGGCGAACCCCGTTCGAGTTCAGGGATGGAGAATCCGCCGGAACCATTCCGTACATGGCTCCTGAAATTCTAAAAAGAAGGCCATATGGTGAGACCAAGTGCTACATTCTGACTGCTCTCCGTTTCCATCCATCGATATGTTTGTGCTTTCGTGTCACTGTGAACGATACCTGAGGAGTTCGCAGACATGCGTTGCAGTGGTCTTAAATAAGGGCTTACATATACAGATATTTTAAATGAATGGGCAGGTAATTTAGGAGAATCACCTCAGTACAGAAATTAACAAAACCGTGTCTGAAGCGCTTCGCTTTAATTTCTTTCTGATCGTAGTGGAATAATGCGGACGTCTTGCCCCTGACGGTAGGACTGTTGAAGCTTCCTTTAGGGATTGATTGCGCAGAACAACCTTTCCTAAAATTGTGTCGGTTAAAGTGCTTTACCTTGTAGTTGCGCATTCAATACACAAGCGCTAAATAATACCTTTGGATTTTTCTTAACCATGCTAGAATATTGTCAGTTTTCACGTGGTATTGAGAGACGTTATCACATGGTATTGAGAGTCAATTCGCTGGAATTCACCATTATTTTAAATAAATAAAACGCTGTATTGAAATTCGAACCGGTATAGTCACTTAGCGTAATGTCTGCAAAGACGCCATTGCCTGTACGAACGCGATATAAACGAAGTATACATGTTGCTTACGCAAGAAAAAAAAAGGATGTCATCTCGCAATGCGACTAGCTGTAGCGTCACTGTAACAACCGCTGTCACGACACCCGCAGTTACAACGTCATTACGAGCACTGAAGGGTGACCATGCCGGGCGAGGTAAGCTCTGAAGTCACAAGCGCAGGGTGCCCATTAAAACTTGCACGTGAGAAGGAATTTAAGAACAAATAAGTTCAAAATAAATTTCAGACAGAACTTAAGGACTTGCAACTGTATCGTTTAGCCCAGATCGCTGGACAGGTTTTTAAAATGAGACGTGATACCAAAGTTTTTTAGCAAGTTGTTTAGCAGTATGGTGCACGTTGTATGTTGAACGCAGGACGCGCCTGCGACTGGTGGTCCAGCGGCGTGGTATTCTACAAACTGATGACTGGTCGAGTGCCGTTTCGAGGTAAGACCAAGAAGTTGCTTCGCGACCGCATCATTGCGGCGCCGTTGAAGTGGCCGAAGGTGACCGAACACCCGCACTCGGCTAACACTACCTCCAAAGACATGGTCTATCTGCTGCTCAAAAAGAACCCCGTTGAACGACTCGGTTCGAAACAGTACCGTGACTTAAAGGTGGGTTGCAGCTATTCGTTCTCTTTTTCTAAGACGGTCGGCATATTTTTTGCTTAGATCTTTGAATCTGTGCGTTAGGCGTTTTCAGTGACGCGCACAGTCATCCACAAAAGTTCGCGGACCAAACCGCCTGTTCGCGCCACCTAGCGGTGCGACATCTACTGTCGACCGCAGGGCTTGGCCGGAAAAGGGCCTTGTAATTCACTGGCCTTTCAATTTGCGACTGCCGCGTAGAGAATTGTTCGCAGTGTTACCACAAAATGGTTATCTGCAGTTTGTACTATCTAAGCGAGATTTTTATTGTGCATTTCTGTTATTGCGATAGCAATTATATGGACACTTTCGGCTGGATATCGCCGCCGGCGTCGATGTCGTGTGCCGTTTATGTCATGCGCTCTAACCCGCTTGCCTTCTCTGGGAATCCAGTCAGTTACCCCTAAAGACCAGCGGTTATCCTGCCTACGCGCTACATGCCCAGCCCATGTCCATTTCCTATTCTTCATTTTAACTATGATACTCTTCAACCCGGTTTGCTCCCTGATCCACTCTACTCTTCTTATCTCTTAAAGTTACGCCTACGATTTTCCTTTCCATTGCTCGCTGCGTCGTCCTCAATTTTAGCTGAACCCTCTTTGTAAGTCTCCGTAGCTAAGTACTGGCAAGATGCAGCTGTTATATACTTTCCTCTTGACGGGTAGTGGCAATCTACCTGTCATAATCTGAGAGTGCCTGCCAAATGTGCTCCAGCCCATTCTTTTTTCTTCTGGTTACTTCAGTCTCGTGGTTCGGCTCCGCGGTTATTACCTGTCCTAGGTAGACATCTCTCGAAGCGCTGTTCTCTTCCGAGGTTGGTCAAAACTTTCGTTTTTTGCAGATTCATTTCAAGAACTACCTTTCTGCTCTACTTTTCTAACTCCGTAATCGTGAGTTGCAATTCATCCCCTGAGTTACTCAGCAATGCAATTTGATAGGCGAAATGCAGGTTACTAAGGTACTCTCCATTAACTCTTATCCCTTACTTTTCCTAATATAGGCCTCTGAAAACCTTTTGTAAGCACACGTTAAATAGCATTGGGGAAATTGTATCCCCCTGCCTTACACACTTTTTGATTAGTATTCTGTTTGTTTCTTTATGAAGCACTATGGTAGCAGTTCTTCTCCTGTAGATTTCTTCCAGGATGTTTAAATATGCTTCGTCGGCGCCCTTATTCCTCAGTGTCTGCATGACTGCTGATATTTCTACTGAATCAAACGCCTTCTCGTAATCTATGCAGACTATGTATAGTGGTTGGTTGAATTCTGAGCATTTCTTAATTACTTGATTGATAGTATGAATGTGGTCGATTGTTCAGTTGCCTGTTCGAAATCCTGCTTGTTTTTTGGTTGATTGAATTCTAATGTAGCCTGAATTCTGTTAGCAATTACCTTTGTAAATGGCTTGTATACGACAGAGAGCAAGCGGATCGGCCTGTAATTCTTCAAGTCCTTGTCATCTCTTTTCTTATGTATTAAGATGATGTTGGCATTCTTCCAAGATTCTCGTACTCTTCCCGTCAGGATACACCTAGGAAACAGGGTAACCAGTTTTTCTAACACAATCTGTCCTCCATCTTTCAGCAGATCTGATGTTACCTGATCCTCACCAGCAGCTTTGCCTCTTTGCATGCTCTCTAAAGCTTTTCTGATTTATTTTATCATTGCTGGTGGGGTGCCATCTGGGTTACTGCTAGTTCTTATAGTAAGTTCATGGTTCTCCCGGCTACTATACATATCTCTGTAAAACGCTTCCGCTGTTGTAACTATCTCATCTATAATGTTAGTTATTTTGTCTTCCCTGTCTCTTGGTGCTTACATCTCATTTTTGCCCACTCCAAGTTTCCTCTTGACTGCTTTGACGATCCCTCCATTCTTGACGCTCCCTCCGCTCCCGCCATATATTTATACGTATCTATATATAAGAAAACGCTGGAAAGAAAAAAATCTGAAAAAAAAAACTCTGGCGCACGGTATCGAACGTGGTACCTCCACGTCGTCAATACGAGGCGTTAAACACTAAGCCACCGAGAGGTTTAATTTTCCTAATTGCCTTGCATATCAAGACTGTTCACATTTTACATATATACATATTGGTCAAAATAATGTGCGTCACGAAATGTACCCACAAAATTCATTGAAGTACAGTCAGCTCTTCGCTGACTATTGATGAATACTTGGGCATTTGTAACAATGGCTCAATGCGCACAATCCAGTCTGGTACATCCTCTTGGCCTTTCACCACTTCAAGAAGACGGCACACAGATTCGCAAAATTATTGGCGCACAAATAGCACTTCTACATCCACCGGCACATCGAGTTTTCCATATACTGTGCAGCCCCATAAGCATGATCATATCATAAGGTACGCCTGCTTCGTTTTTAACTGAAAGAAATCGGTTGCCATGTGGACTCCACGGTAATTCTTTTTTCAAGTTTCTCTGCAATATGTCCCAGAAAAAGACCCCGCTCCACCGAGAGGTACCTCCTGCAACGTTCAAACGCCAAGCTATTTGTTTCTACAACTTACCGCTGTTGGCGGGCATCTCGGGGGGAGGGGCTATTGTGTTTTCAACACTATCAGCAAGATGGCGCAGTGAGCGCACGGCGGCTCTCGTCTCTCATGCATTCTTTGGCCCGCGTAGAGAAGAAGGGGGTGTGCGCTCAATCGCACGCCGTTATTTTGCATTGGGAATAATCGTACGCCTTGACTAGCCTTTGAATATCGTCGGAACGATTATGTTGTAGTTACCGGGCACACAAAGGTCCCTGCAATCGTTGCACAGCCTCCGTTTGCTAAAAGGGCGTGCTTTTCAGACATAGCCAAGTAACTGAGGCGCTTATTCGTGCTAATCTGTACCTGTGAGTACGTTTTGTGCTTCCTTTGTGCGTGAGAACTTCTCTATCTGATAGTCGTTCTGCGCTTGACCTTCTAGTTTTTTGCTATCGCGTTGATTGCTTCGCCTTTGCGGCAAAGCTGTGACGTTTTTTTAATAGCGTGATCAAAGCTATCACAACGTGCCTCGAACGGCACGCTGTTCTATTGGCTAGGTATCACGTTGTGGTAAGGATTGCGACTGAACAGTTATTGCCACACACTGCTCTTGAGGCCCCGCTGCTGGGGTCTAGTGGCTAAGGTGCTCGTCTGCTGATCCGCAGGTCACGGGATTGAATCCCGGCTGCAGCGGCTGCATTTTCAATGGATGCGAAAATGCTGTAGGCCCATGTGCTCAGACTTGGGTGCATGTTAAAAAACCTCTGGTGGTCTAAATTTCTGAAGCCCTCCACTACGGCGTCTCTGATAATCGTGGGGTGGTTTTTGGACGAAAGTAAACCCCGCATATCAATCAAATCCACTGCTCTTGAGGCAGAAGCAGGTAGGCGCAGATGCCAAAAAGCGCGTCGCGTTATAAAGTGAAACGCAAAAATTATACCCGGTGTTGAAAGTTATACTTTTGTGTTTGACTGTAATTTGCTTTTTTCTCATGTACACAAACGCCGTTCACAAAATGACGTGTGCTAATTCCTCACGCAGTCACACTCCTTCTTCGAGGACTTCGACTGGAACCGGCTTCGTACAAGCAGCAGCCTTTGCAATGTCCCTGCCGTGTACGAACTCATGCAGATATCGCCGCCCTCAGATTCAACTACCAACGTGGCTCAACACAGCACACTAAACCTGTGTATGTGGGTAGTGTTTAACTAAGACCTCCAATAGAAAAAGTGGGGAAGGGCTGACTCTACAATAGTTTTGATACTGTTATACCCAGATGCGTGTCTATGGGTACGCCTTAAAGGGACACTAAAAAGGAACAATGATTTGGTTTGTATTGACAAACTGTACTCTGAAAACTTTAGGAGTATGAAGATTTCAATTTCATTTTTAAATTTCGCGCCAAAATTTCCGCACGTAACTTCTAAAATTTCGAAATTTGCTTTCGTGACATTAGCTCGAAGAGACAATCCAAAACTTCGTATGCTAATTCTATAGCACCCACGGATGAATATGTACTTCATTTTTGTTCATTGGAACGTACGACCCAGCAGGCTCGTTCAAAATTTCTTCCACGCGTGTCATCACGCGTGTCAACATGTGAGCACTGTAAATTGACAGCAAGGCACAGCTTTGAAGAGCAGTCCATGTGGCTCCTTAGAGCCCGACCAGTCAAATAGCACCGGAGTAAATATCCAACTTTTAAATCGGTACTCTGAAAAAAGTGGTGTCAGACTCGATACTGATGAAATGACTTTCGGAAATGTACTCAAAAATAACCATACTCGTTCAAGCAATACGGCATACGGCAAGCACTTTTCTGCTTAGTGTAAGACGGGCACGTCTGAGAACTGTCATTCATTATTCGTCATTGCGCAGCACCTGGAGCGACGTCTTCGACTAAAAAGCGCAAGCTAATGAGGATCGATGAGCTCACTGACATGGACAGCTCGCTGCAGAAGCCACTCTTTACTTACGCCTCGTCAGGCTTCAAGCGGCTCCTCTCCATGGTGAATATTTTAAAGTACACGCGCAACAGCTTGCTGTGTTGTGTGTGTGTGTCCTATTGTGTGCCTTCACATTGATCCGGTACTTAACCTGGAGTACGTTCTTATCGCGAATGCGTGCGCATACGTGTGTGGATATGCGCCCATATTTCCGTGAAAAACGACGAATGATTTTAGTTATGGTCTCATGAAAGCCTACTATTTAATCTCGGCGTCGTGATCTAGTTCACTGAACAACAACTTCAATTGACCCAACTGACAATGTTTCTTACCTATACAGTGCACACAGCGGCATATCCCCAAATCGCTAACTGCGCGCAAGCTAACTTCCCCGGAACTTGCACAGCCAGCGTCACCTATTTCTGTAGAGGGGCCCTGCAACCCTTATTTGAGCATGGCTAGAAAACTTTCCGATCAGTAGTCGAGACTTCTGAGAAGACGCGAGCCATGCATTGTAGCGCAGTATAGAGTTTAGAGTTAACGGCCAATTCTCAGCGAAAAATAGTTCTCGCATGTGTTCCCGCGGAATACATGTGGTACGCATGTATTCCGCGGATAGATCTTCATCGCCGGCGTGCCGAAGATGCGGCGATGACGAAACGCTCAAGCATATTATTGGCTCTTGCGCTGACCTGGTCACAGAGCGTTGTGTGCTGGTGAGCCGTTAAAGCCTGCTCGGTCTGCCTTCGGCAACGGCGAAAGACATCCCTTTTTTCGCGCTATTGATGACGGAAGCCGTCGGAACATTCCTCAAGTTCTGTGCTTCTGTGGAGCTTACGGCTTTATAGACGAACGCTTTTGCTTTGTTCTACTAACTGTACAGACGAGATGTCTTGTTTTGCCATGCCTTTCAATGTTTATTTCTCTCCTCCCTTCTTCCTACCATCTTTATTTCCCCTTCCCCCCTCCCTAATGGCACTGAACTGAGCACTGAGTGCCCCGCGACGTGAGGCAGAAAATTGCGTCCTTTGAAAGATGGCCTTCAACACCAAAAATTTGGTCCCTCTGTCTTTCTGCCTGTCTATCTGACTGTACATTGTATGTTTGTCCACGGTAACGACGCCCTAAACGGCGCCGAACGATACCTCAAACGGCCAACCCCATCCGCAGCGCCCACCAATATTGCTCAAGTTTGAGCGTTAATAATTGTGCGATTGTCTATTAAAATCAATTAGGGCGCATATCTGAGGCACTATAACAAACGCCGATATTTTTTATATGTGTCTTTATACTATAGAAGGCACACATAAGTAATTCTAAGGACCGTGGTGTTTAGCACACTGTGCTGATAATGGAACGCGATGCTGCAACGCTTTTCTGAGACGACACGGTGGTGGCACCTGCCGGTCACTTTGCGTTCTACACCTTATCGCCTCCGAGACAGGCGCGCATCTTTTTCCATGAGCGCGCACGGCTTCCTTCGTTTTCGAAAATTGCCTGATAGCGCTCGTGTCTAACGTGCCTCGAAGTGCTCGTTCGCCTTCGCTGCACGAATCGAGACTCTAACGCAGCGTTTCCAGAATACAATTAAGCAATTTTCTCGCACAGAACATCCAATAAACGTTTTGTTCACTACCTCCACACGAAAGAATATTGTCTTCAGGTGACATTTGCAGTGAAACATGCAGATACGGGGTCATTTTTAAATGCAAAGCATTTCCTAGCGAACTTCGGCGACTTTGAGCGTATCTATCTATCTAGCCGCCTAGAACTTTTAGTTCTCCTGGCCGTTTCAATGATTTTATCAATACCAAACTTGGTATGACATAACCTGACTGTATGAAGAACATATTTGACTAGTCATAACATGCAAATCACGATATGGATGCCATGAATGTCATAATTTACACTTCATAGTTCTGCAGCTCTTGCGGTGGTTTCGTTCACATGGCACGTTGCAAAACTGGTATGGCATGGCATGATTGCATGGCGAACACAAGCGACAGACCCGAACATGAAAATATGACATGCGTGTCGTGTAACAAACATGACTACATGCCACGCTCATGATGCGCTCGCGGCTGATTCGCTAGCTTCACATGTACCAAACATGGTATTACGTGACGCGAACGGACGACATAGGTAAATGAAACATCCCAACATGATATCACGACATGCGTGTCATGTAACCACATGACTACATGCCCCACTGATAATACACTCGCGGCCCTTTCGCTAGCTTCACATATGCCAAATTTGGTATTACGTGACGCCAATTTGGTATTACGTGACGCTGACGAAGGTATGTGACTGGTGCAAACATGATAATCATGAGATGCGTGTCATGTGAGAACATCACTACATGCCACAGTAAAGGCGCCAATACATTTTGACATGACGCAGTGCGCGTGCTCGCCGACGTTCATTTCATCGCGTCACGCCGGCGTTGCCACGCCAGGCGCCGGTCCTGCTATATACTCGCAGGCGCACGCCGCGCTGCGTTGCTTTGACGCATGCGCGTTTTAGTGCGTTCGGCGTCCCTCCGTCACGAAAAGAGAGAGACGCAGTGTTGTCTGGGTAACGCATCGTTGCGAAATTCTGAAATGAATCATGTCACATTTCGCGCCGGTTGCCGTCGTGCCGCGCTGACGGACGCTGGTCGCATCTGGCGTCACACTATAGAGTGCTCGCGTTTTGCTAACGTAGCGTCACTGCGCCTATAGCGTTCGCGCGCGTCACTGCTACATTGGAGTATATTGGTCCCTTCATGATGCGCTCACGGCCGTTTTGCTAGCTCCACATATACCAAGTTTGGTGTTACGTGACGTCAATGAATGACGAAGTATATGACTGCTGCAATGCAGGATAATCCAGACACGTGTGTCATGTAAGAACATGACAACATACCACGCTCATAGCGTGCTCGAGGCCGTTTCGCTAGCTCCACATGTACTAAATTCAGTTTGACGTGACCTGAGTAGATGACGATTGTTAGCGACACGTCCAAACATGATAATCATGGCACGGAAGTCATGTACGGCATCATTTACCTGCACCTCATAACGTTGTGCTGATTTTAAAATGACATATCAACATTCCTCATTCGTGCTTCACATATCATCGATTCTCACTGCACGTGTGATCAGCCATTTTTTTTATTATGATCATTTTGTATTGTGCAGACATCTGTACGTGGCAGCAAAAAATTGTGTGACTTTATCCAATAATAATTAAAGAAAATCGAGCTGACGTTTCGAAAAGCGAATTCTTCGACATAAGTTTCGGTAGGTGCACTTGTCGAAATGTCACCATGAGCATACATTCCTTGTTTACGAATTTTTTCTTCTCAAGCTTCTATCTTCCGGTTTCTGTAAGCAACATGCCATGTCGTCATAGTGTGCGTTGGCGTATTTTTAAACTCTGGCTATAGATAGCTGGTGCCCCTTCTATCCACTGAACCCGTATAGCCCGTGCATTGTAAGCTCAGCCCATCTGTATTCAGCGTTTAGCATGCAACACGGCGGGCGTTACCTGTATGATGCAGCGTGAGGTTTGCAATGAAACCATCTGGCGTCCAAAACACAAAACGTTAAAAGGACAAAGTTTACTTATAGAACTCTACATTCCTGTAGAAATATATGCAATATCTAGCGCACACGTACACTTAAAAAAATTTATAAATCCCGTTTTTATGTGAATTTTGAAACTTCAGGTGAGAGAAAGTGATGATCCGGTGTCCGTGAATGAATCTTTCATGGGCGAGTCGAACGTGTCGTCGTCAGAAATCGACTACCAGAAGACGACGGATGCGGAATCCAACTACGGCTTTACCGGCTTTTCGAAAAGTAAGCACGTACAACAAGATATTCCAAATTAGTCATGAAGGATGCACGCCAGCCAGTGTCACCAACACGTCCGACAGCTAGACATATATGAGCTGTATTTGATGAATTTGTTCTGGCGAAGTTTTGTATGGAGAATTTCTGATTCAAACGTGTGTTTCAAGGATAGTGATGCGGGCTTGTACTTTTTTAAAGACAATAGTCTTTCATGGGGACCTTCGACACAAAAATTTTGGTCTGTCTGTCTGTCTGTCTGTCTGTCTGTACGTTTGTCTGTTTGTCCACTCCTAACGGCATGGGGTACTTGAAATGGCTGACCCCATCCACAGAGCCCACCAATGTTGCTCATGGTTTATTGCTCATACTTGTGGAATTGTCAATTTAAAAGCAATTATTGCGCATGTCTGGGGCACAATAACAACACGTTTCTATTCTGCATGTGCGTGTTTTAATAGAAAAGTCATACATAAGTAATTTTAAGGACCGTAGCGCTTTTCACGCTGCGCTGATCATGCAACGCTTGCACGAAAAGGCGAGTGCTTCCAATGCTTTGCTAAGACGATACAGTCGTGGCACCGACTCATCGCCTTGCGTTTTACACCTTATCACCTCTGAGACGAGCGCGCACAACCATCTCAGAGCCACGTGCTTTGTTTTCTAAGAAACCTGCCAGATGGCGCTCATGTCTCACTTGATGCGATCGTTCGGCTCTGCTGCATGCTCGAGGCACACTAACGCAGCGCCTTGTTAATACCATTCACTGATTTTCTTGCGCAGAACATCAAATAAATGTTTTGTTCACTCTCTCCACACGCAAAACTATTGTGTTTCGACGACATTTGCAGATTAACACGCAGATACGGGGCCGATTTTCTCTTAGTTCTTGCCTTTTCGTGCCCAGATCCAAGAATCATGTTTGACAGCCCACAAAGTTGCTTGTACAGGGTTTCTTTGAGACTGCTGTCGGCGGTTCTTGTCCTCAGCTGGATTGCAGGCGCGTTATGCTTCCTTGAGAAGTGCGAAAAGGACCCATTATGTAACGAAGAAGCTTGTCAAAGATTATTGCCTTTCAAGTTACACGTAACAATCGAGAATTTCGCAAGGCGCATTCACATCGAGGGTAAAGGTAAAGCGCCGGTTTTGATTCAGAATATTATTGACAAAATACACTGGCGCACCTGTAACTCATGTGCTTCAATGCCTTATTTGACCATTCATTATTTTCATTTTTGAAGAAAGAGGTGGGTAAGGGCAGGGGCATAAGCAGAAACTAATTTCGGGGTGTGCACCTGCTTGGTTTTTCTTTTTTTTGGGGGGGGG
The DNA here is from genome assembly GCF_043290135.1 of Rhipicephalus microplus. Lineage (NCBI taxonomy): Eukaryota > Metazoa > Arthropoda > Arachnida > Ixodida > Ixodidae > Rhipicephalus > Rhipicephalus microplus. Next base: position 180,072,309 of record NC_134701.1, read on the forward strand.
CACCCCCATAAAATAACCATTTATTGCACTATATGCCAAAGCGAAAACAATATGGGAGAGGGGAGGAAGAAGGGCTTGGTGTCCCACCCTCCGGCTATGCCACTATCGGGTATAAATAGAGCATTTTTCCTACGAGCTTGACACCGCATATTTGGAGGTATGAGCCACAGTGGTAATTCACTGAAAGAAGACCTGTAATGGAAGCTCACCGACCACAATCCATAAATCTTCATTATTAGTCATTAAAAATGTATTTAACGAGAAAATCTTGTTTACTTAGCTGATTACGCCTTTTGAATTCCCGTGATAGCGATCGCACTGAATTGCCCAATTGCCTCTTGGTATTTATTGTACGATTCCCAAAAGATGATTTTCAAACATTTTGCATATTCGAGAGAACAACGTCCTCTTGACGCGGGTCGCCCCGCCGCGGTGGTCTAGTGGCTAAGGTACTCGGCTGCTGACCCGCAGGTCGCGGGTTCAAATCCCGGCTTCGGCAGCTGCGTTTCCGATGGAGGCGGTAATGTCGTAGGCCCATGTACTCAGATTTGAGTGCACGTTAAAGGTGCGCCAGTAAACCCCAGGTGGTCAAAATTTCCGGAGCCCTTCACTATGGCGTCTCTCATAATCATATGTTGGTTTTGGGACGCTAAACCCCACAAATCAATCAATCAATCTTGACGCGGGTCGCCTCAAAGTTTCATTTTTAATGTCAACGCTTAGTAAAATATAGAAATTTCATGTTTTTAGGGGCGAAGCTCCTTAGGGCGTGGGCTGTGCGTCCCTTGTAGCCTGTATGTAGCCACCTCTAGTTTAGTTCTTGCAGTGTTCACTAGATGGCGGTACCATCCCCTGTATGTAGCCACCTCTAGTTTAGTTCTTGCAGTGTTCACTAGATGGCGGTACCGTCTCCTGTATGTAGCCACCTCTCGTTTAGTTCTTGTAGTGTTTACTAGATGGTGGTACTTGTAGCTGATGATGAAAAGATGCAAGATGTTATAAACTAGAAAGCGGTACTTGTAGTTGATGAAAGACGCGAGATCTTATAAAATAGGAATGATGTCACATATGGCGCGTGTCATTGGTTGAAGGCAATCGTTCGATTTAGTGCGGCGACGTACGCTAGGGGGAGCGATGTAATAAAATCGAGGGGGCAAAATGTACAGAGGATTCATGGTTTACCAGGTTTACCTCCGGAGCTTCGCCCACTCATCATCATTAACTTCGTGGATATGGCGGAATTTTTTTCTTCTTGTAGCGGACACGTTCAGCCGAAACAGAAGGGCGACCGAAAAGCTTGACGTCATACTATTCCGCAAGAAGAGCTTCGGGAGATTCTGGAGCTTCGGAGTCAACCTGGAAGCCGTGACGGGAGAAGGAGGGAGAAACTTCTACGTTGTGGAGGTGAGCCTTACCAGTGTCTCACGTCCAGTGTCACTGCTTTTTGACAAATTGCTCTGCATACGCTGCTGTGCTTACTCTACAGCGAAGTGCTGAATGTGAAATACCAGTTTCCGGGCGTGATTAGAAAGAGAGATGCTATGACCTGTGTCACGGGCACCGGGAGTTTGTCTACAAATACAGAAACTGCCGCAAATATAGGAAGTTCGTATGTCATTCCACAGTTTTATACACTCTATATTCGATGGGTACCACCATTTCAAAGGTCGCTGTAAATTGATTTTACATAGCAGCTACAGAAGGAGAAACAGCCATACTTGCCTTACTCAGCAAATCATTGTTAAACATCTTGGACCAGGTAACTATTACTTTAATTAGCTGTGCATGTGTGATACAAGTTTTTGTAAAAAAATTTGGCAGATACCACTCATTCTGGGAGTCAATGTCATGCGCAACAGTAGTCCATTAGGGACCTATATAAGTTTTTAATGCAATGCCTTAAAGAGTTCCTCACAAATGGCGGCGTAGATGTCGTTGATTTTGAGAGAAAAATCATCTTGTGCATGACCTGAATATCGAAAAAGGTGCAAATGAAGGAATGAAAACTTTGCGTTCGAAGAAAGAATCAAACCCAGGCCATACGCGTGACAAGCAGATGTTCTAGCACAGTGTCACGTCATTTCTTGAAATTTCAATAGAAATGAAATAAAATTGGCCGCGTGTGTTTTTATATTTATGACCTGCCTCTTGCACCCGTCCTGCTTAGACCAGTTTTCGGTCTGCAGTATCCAATAAATAAATAAAATAATAAAATAATGAATATCTGCGTGTTTGACTACAAGTGTCGTCTAAAGACGATGGTATTCCGTCTGGAGAGGGTGAATAAAACGTCTACTAGGTGTTCTACGGCAGAAAATCAATTAATGGGATAGTGGAGGTGCTTCGTGTGAATTGAGTGCCATCTGGCAGTAATCTTGGAAAACGAAAAGATCTCTACATGACCTCCGATAGCGTGCCATCTCGGAGGCCAAAGTATGTAGAATGCTGATACACGCGCAAGTAGCAGACTGTTTGGTTCTAGCAAATCATAGGAAAAACCCGTCTTTTCGTGCATAGCGTCGCATCGTCAGCGAAGCGTGTGTGACACTGGGTGACAGAATCCTACAATCGCGCCAGGTCTACAAGCAAATGATACGTGGAACGTTCTTTCTGAAAAAAAAATGTTACCGGAGAGCAACGCACGGACAAAGAAAGAGCTTGGGACTGGCACGAACTTCCAACTGTGTTTATGGAAGGAACCTACGTACCGTCGGCGTCAAATGAAACACGAAATGCGGCAAGCATTCCCTAATGGCATCACAATGAACAGGTGCGCAGTGCTGTCAAAGCGAATGCGCGCACACGTCAGTGGTGATGACTGGAGTAGCGCGAGCAAGGCTTCCCGCTGTTTGAGTTTCAATTGACGCCGATGGTGCATATTATGTCCCACAGGAGCAGGAAAAGAGATGACGCTCACGATAATGAAACCGAAAACTAAATGTCAGCAGTAAAGTATATCTAGAAACATTACATTACAAGAACGCTATACCTATATTTGGTCTTATCACGCATGTTTAACAGATTGAAAATTGGATACCTCTAGAGGAAGGAAACACATAGACAAAAGAACATAAATATTTCCACATTTCCAAGGCAATAACTTTGGTTTTAGTAGAATAGAAACTGGAAAAACATCGTTCAGACTTTCCCTTTTATCTGAGTGGTGCTTCATTATAGATGACAGGCAAAATATTCTCAGCATAGTCAAACAGAAAAAAAATGTTTGTTTTTCTCAAATAAGAGCAGCTGTGCTCAGTCGGACTTACTCACCAAAATTTCGCTCAACCAGACTCACTCATACTCGGAATCACGGAAAAATTTCTCAGCCGTGCTCCTTCGGACTCAAACTTATCAAGATACAACTCACCCGGTATCAGTCGAAGTCTCACTGCTATATCTGTGTCTGAATGAGTATGAGTCGACTGATAAATGAGTCTTCCGACCTAGGCTTAAAACTAACGTGGAGCTTAAGCACTTACGGCTAGCATTACTGAGTATTAATCGGCAGACAATTTACTGTGGTGCCTAAAGGGGAAAGGGTAAATCATTGTATTCTTATCAAGGGGGCTGATATCCAGTATAAAGTAACAATGGAACTCCAGAACCACCAAGCGGCATTTGATAGAACAAGAAATGGCAGGCATAATAAATGAGATAAGAAAAGTACAGAGTACATTAGATAACAACCAGAACTTACCGACATTCCAGCTGACATAAAATAGAAAAAGTTTACCTAAGACGCATTGTAATGCGATGGGCTGATAACCGATTATCGGTTAGAGCCATGGTATAGATATAAAAAAACTCAGTAAATAGCTGACGTAAAAAAGAGAGTTTGACAGGGGAACAAAATCAGGTTCGCACGCACAAAAAGGGATCGGTTCGCATAAAAACAAGAAAATTGAAGATAATACATCCCTCATGTTCATGGGGAAGCTTAATCTGGAACGGCTCGGGGCTCTCCTGCAGTAGAGGAAAAAGTACTCTTGGTCGTTAAACAATTTTTCTAAACAGACTGTCTGGAAAGCTTATAGCTATCGCATAGAGCGAATAGTACTGTAAAGCGTTCACAATTAGTTCTAAGCACATTTGTCCTAAGTGAGCACGAAAAGTTGGCTGAAAACGACTGACATGACGAGGAGGATGATAACCCACCCCGTGGAGCACATAATGCCTGCGTACTCGTCGAGTTGCGCATATCGATTGAAATAAGCACAGTGTCAAGGCCGATACCTCGGTACTCCGATGTCAGTGTCATTAGACTTCCAACATCACCGTCGTTTGTTTCGCAGAGTGTGAAGCGAGGCAGCCCTGCTCAGAGGTCCCAGATTCTGGTCGGTGATGTGGTGGTCGCCGTCAACGGCACCAAGCTGGCCGGTCTGCCGCTCAACATTGTTCGGAAGATCATGAACTCTTCCGGGGACCAGCTCGTACTCACTGTCCTCACTTCGAGTCCGTACCGAATCATAAACACCAGGTGCGTTATTAGCAGACGCTGTTCATCATCACTTTCTCCGAGAAACATTTCACAAAATGGCATTGACAAGTGATTATTAAAAAAAACTGGGGTTCAATTCAAACCTAATGAGGAACCAAATGAGCGTTTTTATAATCGTCAAACGAAATTGGGTGGAATCAAGTGCTTGAAGACCAGCTTGACAGTTGGCGCATTCTCGATGCAGTATGACGCATGCTCTTTCAAAACGAAAAATGTGCCACTGTCGTCGCAGGAGGCACTGGCTATGCGCACATGAAGAAAAGAAAAAGACGAATGAAATAATATAGCGCCCACTCGTGAAGTGGTGTGCTCCATGTTTGCACCATAGGCAGTACGTGTAAGGTTCTTCACGCAAACTGCTCATCGCTTATTTTTTTCTCAAGCAGACCGTCACACATTTTCACGACATCTCTATGTGGCGGCATGTGTTTTGAGCCCTGTAGTTGTGACAATCGTACCTGTATAAACAATCGAGTAAACGAAAGATAAAAAAAAAACGTCTTCATTTGATGTGTACAGATGTTGAGTAATATTTTCTGCAGTGTTCAATGTAAGCTCGGAACACTCACCGATATATTATACAGGTGCCATTTTGTGCAATTCATGGGTGTTTCGTCTTTCATTACAGTACGTGCTTCAGTATTTACCATTATAAATTTACGTCCTCGCTGCACCAGTATTTTGGACCCATGTCAGTTTTGGCATAAGTTTTGTGCAGGGGTGCTGCCGTCAGTGGGAATGGCTGATTGCTGTGTGAAGCCACCGCACGGAACACGGATTGCTGTGCGAATACACCGAATCGGCAAATTTATTCAACAGAAACATTGAACCTATACAACCATTTTATTTATCTGCCACATGGACATTTCAAGGTGTCTCGCCATTCTAAAATTGCCTTATAAAGCAAATGTAATTATTGAAAATTATGCTATACTTTGACATTAGTAGCTAAACCCTCGCGTGGTGTGTGCTCTACATTATTAGATAAGAGCAAATCACTGAGCAGTACATGATCCCCGTTCCACAGCGACACAAACACTACAGGGACGTTGCCAGCGACATTTCTCGACAAAACTGTAGTGGGTCTATATAAATTAGCACTCTTGGTGTCTGCTTAGAAATGAGAAAGACCAGTGTTGCATTGCATCAAAATTCATACTACCAGCGCTTTTCTACATAACAGCCATGGAGGTGCGGGTGTGTATGAATCACTTGTATTCTAGTGAACAGGATTTTGATGCCCCTGTATAGTAAATACCGTATTGTTGGCGTAAATATATATATATCTGGTTTTATCCAATACTGAGTTATGAAACTAGAAAATTTAATTTATCAAGTGATGCTTCCACACTACGCGATTCATATTCTTGGTGCCAGGCCTTTGATAAACGTCTGCACGTCTTCAGAATGCATGTAAACGTAAATGTCATGATTATGCGAATTGCCCAAAAAGAGGGACAGTTGGGGAAGAAGAAATAAAGCAAAAGGATGCCAAGAAAATACATAATACAAAGAAGATCGTACAGTGAAGCAGAGTTGAAAAAGAACACAAAGAAGAACATGTTGAAGAATGTTCACGGGAGATGACGCGTCCGGCAGAGAGGAGAGGGGAAAGAGGGCGGATCGGAACGGCAAGACGGGTGGACGTGCGGTGGTCGCGGCAAGGCGCTCGCTCCAAGTCCACTAGCAGAGCTCCAGTCAATGGCTCCAGTCTTCGCAGCAACGCACTCTGCCCTTGCGGGGCGCGACCAGGAGGGCGACCGGCTCGGCGTAGCTCAGCCCAGCGAGACCTTGCTCCTGGGGCGGCGCAGATGTTCTGCGGCTATGCTCGGTGGGCTGCGCATCTGAGGACGAGCGAGACAGCCGCGGTGTGTACCTGACGCGATGGTCACCAGACACTACGGGAACCCGACCAGCGCCTCGATGATGCACCGATTGGTCATGATTCGGCAAAATTTCGTTCTTCACGGACATGATGAGACTTGAACCCGGCACCCGAGCCGCCACGTCAGGGCCACCCAGCAATGTTGAAACTGTAAAATGTTTTCTGGTTTTTGGGGGCATACTCAGTGTGTGCTAAGGATTTTAGTTTACATTGTGGGCTTTTCACCACCTATTGTGTATATAATTTATTTTTTTGTCGCATAAGGAATTTTTCGTTACCTGAAGTGTTCTTCTTTCGTTTACCCTCTAAAAACCATGACAGTATATTACTATGCATGTAAAACAATCTAAAGAAAGAGTGAACACAACAACTTGCCTATGAGCCGTCACAACTGGTGCAAACATAATTTTGAAAACTGCGAAAGGTTCACAGCTGCCCACGAGCTTCTGACACGCCTACACAAGCATATATTTTTCTTTTCCATACGTACAGGCAGGACATGAACAACATCCTGCAGTCATGTGGTCGGCAGACGCTGACGTTGGCTCTAGTGCGAGCCGGATGCCGTAAAGGCGCCTGGTATGGCTTCACAACGTTCGAGGCGAAAACGTGGGACCAGCAGCAGAAGGCTTTCAGTCGTCTGCATATTGTGCAGGTACGCATCGTCCGCGCTCATTGCAACTCAAATCACGCGTGTTGCGGCGTTACTAAAGGGATGTATGCCTGCCGCACTTAGATTATTTGTTCTTGATTATAGCTAGATATCAATATCGCTGACGCAATCCTGGTCACGATAGCTAAGTTTTTATCAAAGGCGGATGATGATGAGATGTGTGGGGTTTAACGTCCCAAAACCACCATATGATTATGAGAGAGGCCGCAGTGCAGCGCTCCCGAAATTTCGACCACCTGGGGTTTTTTAACGTGCGCCCAAATCTGAGCACACGGGCCTACAACATTTCCGCCTCCATCGGAAGTGCAGCTGCCGCAGCCGGGTTTGAACCCGCGACGTGCGGGTCAGCAGCCGAGTACCTTAGCCACTAGACCACCGCAGCGGGGCATGATTATGAGAGAGGCTGTAGTGGAGCGCTCCCGAAATTTCGAACTTGGGTTCTTTAACGTGCACCCAAATCTAGGCACACGGTACTACAACATTTCCGCCTCCATCGGAAATGCAGCCGCCGCAGCCGGGTTTGAACCCGCGAGGTGCGGGTCAGCAGCCGAGTACCTTAGCCACTAGACCACCACGGTGGGGCATGATTATGAGAGAGGCTGTAGTGGAGCGCTCCTGAAATTTCGAACTTGGGTTCTTATAACGTGCACCCAAATTTGAGCACATCGGCCTACAACATTTCCGCCTCCATCGGAAATGCAGCCGCCGCAGCCGGGTTTGAACCCGCGACGTGCGGGTCAGCAGCCGAGTACCTTAGCCACTAGACCACCACGGCGGGGCATGATTATGAGAGAGGCTGTAGTGGAGCGCTCCCGAAATTTCGAACTTGGGTTCTTTAACGTGTACCCAAATCTGAGCACACGGGCCTACAACATTTCCGCCTCCATCGGAAATGCAGCCGCCGCAGCCGGGTTTGAACCCGCGACGTGCGGGTCAGCAGCCGAGTAGCTTAGCCACTAGACCACCACAGCGGGGCATGATTATGAGAGAGGCTGTAGTGGAGCGCTCCCGAAATTTCGAACTTGGGTTCTTTAACGTGCACCCAAATCTGAGCACACGGGCCTACAACATTTCCGCCTCCATCGGAAATGCAGCCGCCGCAGCCGGGTTTGAACCCGCGACGTGCGGGTCAGCAGCCGAGTACCTTAGCCACTAGACCACCACGGCGGGGCATGATTATGAGAGAGGCTGTAGTGGAGCGCTCCCGAAATTTCGAACTTGGGTTCTTTAACGTGCACCCAAAAATGAGCACACGCGCCTACAACATTTCCGCCTCTATCGGAAATGCAGCCGTCGCAGCCGGGTTTGAACCCGCGACGTGCGGGTCAGCAGCCCAGTGCCTTAGCCACTAGACCACCACGGTGGGGCATGATTATGAGAGAGGCTGTGGTGGAGCGCTCCCGAAATTTCGAACTTGGGTTCTTTAACGTGCACCCAAATCTGAGCACACGGGCCTACAACATTTCCGCCTCCATCGGAAATGCAGCCGCCGCAGCCGGGTTTGAACCCGCGACATGCGGGCCAGCAGCCGAGTACCTTACCAACTAGACCACCGCGGCGGGGCATGATTATGAGAGAGGCTGTAGTGGAGCGCTCCCGAAATTTCGAACTTGGGTTCTTTAACGTGTACCCAAATCTGAGCACACGGGCCTACAACATTTCCGCCTCCATAGGAAATGCAGCCGCAGCAGCCGGGTTTGAACCCGCGACGTGCGGGTCAGCAGCCGAGTACCTTAGCCACTAGACCACCACGGTGGGGCATGATTATGAGAGAGGCTGTGGTGGAACGCTCCCGAAATTTCGAACTTGGGTTCTTTAACGTGCACCCAAATCTGAGCACACGGGCCTACAACATTTCCGCCTCCATCGGAAATGCAGCCGCGGCAGCCGGGTTTGAACCCGCGACGTGCGGGTCAGCAGCCGAGTACCTTAGCCACTAGACAACCACGGTGGGGCATGATTATGAGAGAGGCTGTGGTGGAGCGCTCCCGAAATTTTGAACTTGGGTTCTTTAACGTGCACCCAAATCTGAGCACACGGGCCTACAACATTTCCGCCTCCATCGGAAATGCAGCCGCCGCAGCCGGGTTTGAACCCGCGACGTGCGGGTCAGCAGCCGAGTAGCTTAGCCACTAGACCACCACGGCAGGGCATGATATAAGAGAGGCTGTAGTGGAGCGCTCCCGAAATTTCGAACTTGGGTTCTTTAACGTGCACCCAAATCTGAGCACACGGGCCTACAACATTTCCGCCTCCATCGGAAATGCAGCCGCCGCAGCCGGGTTCGAACCCGCGACGTGCGGGTCAGCAGCCGAGTATCTTAGCCACTAGACCACCACGGCGGGGCATGATTATGAGAGAGGCTGTAGTGGAGCGCTCCCGAAATTTCGAACTTGGGTTCTTTAACGTGCACCCAAATCTGAGCACACGGGCCTACAACATTTCCGCCTCCATCGGAAATGCAGCCGCCGCAGCCGGGTTTGAACCCGCGACATGCGGGTCAGCAGCCGAGTACCTTAGCCACTAGACCACCACGGCGGGGCATGATTATTAGAGAGGCTGTAGTGGAGCACTCCCGAAATTTCGAACTTGGGTTCTTTAACGTGCACCCAAAAATGAGCACACGCGCCTACAACATTTCCGCCTCTATCGGAAATGCAGCCGCCGCAGACGGGTTTGAACCGGCGACGTGCGGGTCAGCAGCCCAGTACCTTAGCCACTAGACCACCACGGTGGGGCATGATTATGAGAGAGGCTGTGGTGGTGCGCTCCCGAAATTTCGAACTTGGGTTCTTTAACGTGCACCCAAATCTGAGCACACGGGCCTACAACATTTCCGCCTCCATCGGAAATGCAGCCGCCGCAGCCGGGTTTGAACCCGCGACATGCGGGCCAGCAGCCGAGTACCTTACCAACTAGACCACCGCGGCGGGGCATGATTATGAGAGAGGCTGTAGTGGAGCGCTCCCGAAATTTCGAACTTGGGTTCTTTAACGTGCACCCAAATCTGAGCACACGGGCCTACAACATTTCCGCCTCCATAGGAAATGCAGCCGCCGCAGCTGGGTTTGAACCCGCGACGTGCGGGTCAGCAGCCGAGTAGCTTAGCCACTAGACCACCACGGCAGGGCATGATATGAGAGAGGCTGTAGTGGAGCGCTCCCGAAATTTCGAACTTGGGTTCTTTAACGTGCACCCAAATCTGAGCACACGGGCCTACAACATTTCCGCCTCCATCGGAAATGCAGCCGCCGCAGCCGGGTTTGAACCCGCGACGTGCGGGTCAGCAGCGGAGTAGCTTAGCCACTAGACCACCACAGCGGGGCATGATTATGAGAGAGGCTGTAGTGGAGCGCTCCCGAAATTTCGAACTTGGGTTCTTTAACGTGCACCCAAATCTGAGCACACGGGCCTACAACATTTCCGCCTCCATCGGAAATGCAGCCGCCGCAGCCGGGTTTGAACCCGCGACGTGCGGGTCAGCAGCCGAGTACCTTAGCCACTAGACCACCACGGCGGGGCATGATTATGAGAGAGGCTGTAGTGGAGCGCTCCCGAAATTTCGAACTTGGGTTCTTTAACGTGCACCCAAAAATGAGCACACGCGCCTACAACATTTCCGCCTCTATCGGAAATGCAGCCGTCGCAGCCGGGTTTGAACCCGCGACGTGCGGGTCAGCAGCCCAGTACCTTAGCCACTAGACCACCACGGTGGGGCATGATTATGAGAGAGGCTGTGGTGGAGCGCTCCCGAAATTTCGAACTTGGGTTCTTTAACGTGCACCCAAATCTGAGCACACGGGCCTACAACATTTCCGCCTCCATCGGAAATGCAGCCGCCGCAGCCGGGTTTGAACCCGCGACATGCGGGCCAGCAGCCGAGTACCTTACCAACTAGACCACCGCGGCGGGGCATGATTATGAGAGAGGCTGTAGTGGAGCGCTCCCGAAATTTCGAACTTGGGTTCTTTAACGTGTACCCAAATCTGAGCACACGGGCCTACAACATTTCCGCCTCCATAGGAAATGCAGCCGCAGCAGCCGGGTTTGAACCCGCGACGTGCGGGTCAGCAGCCGAGTACCTTAGCCACTAGACCACCACGGTGGGGCATGATTATGAGAGAGGCTGTGGTGGAACGCTCCCGAAATTTCGAACTTGGGTTCTTTAACGTGCACCCAAATCTGAGCACACGGGCCTACAACATTTCCGCCTCCATCGGAAATGCAGCCGCGGCAGCCGGGTTTGAACCCGCGACGTGCGGGTCAGCAGGCGAGTACCTTAGCCACTAGACAACCACGGTGGGGCATGATTATGAGAGAGGCTGTGGTGGAGCGCTCCCGAAATTTTGAACTTGGGTTCTTTAACGTGCACCCAAATCTGAGCACACGGGCCTACAACATTTCCGCCTCCATCGGAAATGCAGCCGCCGCAGCCGGGTTTGAACCCGCGACGTGCGGGTCAGCAGCCGAGTAGCTTAGCCACTAGACCACCACGGCAGGGCATGATATAAGAGAGGCTGTAGTGGAGCGCTCCCGAAATTTCGAACTTGGGTTCTTTAACGTGCACCCAAATCTGAGCACACGGGCCTACAACATTTCCGCCTCCATCGGAAATGCAGCCGCCGCAGCCGGGTTCGAACCCGCGACGTGCGGGTCAGCAGCCGAGTATCTTAGCCACTAGACCACCACGGCGGGGCATGATTATGAGAGAGGCTGTAGTGGAGCGCTCCCGAAATTTCGAACTTGGGTTCTTTAACGTGCACCCAAATCTGAGCACACGGGCCTACAACATTTCCGCCTCCATCGGAAATGCAGCCGCCGCAGCCGGGTTTGAACCCGCGACATGCGGGTCAGCAGCCGAGTACCTTAGCCACTAGACCACCACGGCGGGGCATGATTATTAGAGAGGCTGTAGTGGAGCACTCCCGAAATTTCGAACTTGGGTTCTTTAACGTGCACCCAAAAATGAGCACACGCGCCTACAACATTTCCGCCTCTATCGGAAATGCAGCCGCCGCAGACGGGTTTGAACCGGCGACGTGCGGGTCAGCAGCCCAGTACCTTAGCCACTAGACCACCACGGTGGGGCATGATTATGAGAGAGGCTGTGGTGGTGCGCTCCCGAAATTTCGAACTTGGGTTCTTTAACGTGCACCCAAATCTGAGCACACGGGCCTACAACATTTCCGCCTCCATCGGAAATGCAGCCGCCGCAGCCGGGTTTGAACCCGCGACATGCGGGCCAGCAGCCGAGTACCTTACCAACTAGACCACCGCGGCGGGGCATGATTATGAGAGAGGCTGTAGTGGAGCGCTCCCGAAATTTCGAACTTGGGTTCTTTAACGTGCACCCAAATCTGAGCACACGGGCCTACAACATTTCCGCCTCCATAGGAAATGCAGCCGCCGCAGCTGGGTTTGAACCCGCGACGTGCGGGTCAGCAGCCGAGTACCTTAGCCACTAGACCACCACGGTGGGGCATGATTATGAGAGAGGCTGTGGTGGAACGCTCCCGAAATTTCGAACTTGGGTTCTTTAACGTGCACCCAAATCTGAGCACACGGGCCTACAACATTTCCGCCTCCATCGGAAATGCAGCCGCGGCAGCCGGGTTTGAACCCGCGACGTGCGGGTCAGCAGCCGAGTACCTTAGCCACTAGACCACCACGGTGGGGCATGATTATGAGAGAGGCTGTGGTGGAGCGCTCCCGAAATTTTGAACTTGGGTTCTTTAACGTGCACCTAAATCTGAGCACACGGGCCTACAACATTTCCACCTCCATCGGAAATGCAGCCGCCGCAGCCGGGTTTGAACCCGCGACGTGCGGGTCAGCAGCCGAGTACCTTAGCCACTAGACCACCACGGCGGGGCATGATTATGAGAGAGGCTGTGGTGGAGCGCTCCCGAAATTTCGAACTTGGGTTCTTTAACGTGCACCCAAATCTGAGCACACGGGCCTACAACATTTCCGCCTCCATCGGAAATGCAGCCGCGGCAGCCGGGTTTGAACCCGCGACGTGCGGGTCAGCAGCCGAGTACCTTAGCCACTAGACCACCACGGTGGGGCATGATTATGAGAGAGGCTGTGGTGGAGCGCTCCCGAAATTTCGAACTTGGGTTCTTTAACGTGCACCCAAATCTGAGCACACGGGCCTACAACATTTCCGCCTCCATCGGAAATGCAGCCGCGGCAGCCGGGTTTGAACCCGCGACGTGCGGGTCAGCAGCCGAGTACCTTAGCCACTAGACCACCGCGGCGGGGCATGATTATGAGAGAGGCTGTGGTGGAACGCTCCCGAAATTTCGAACTTGGGTTCTTTAACGTGCACCCAAATCTGAGCACACGGGCCTACAACATTTCCGCCTCCATCGGAAATGCAGCCGCGGCAGCCGGGTTTGAACCCGCGACGTGCGGGTCAGCAGCCGAGTACCTTAGCCACTAGACCACCACGGTGGGGCATGATTATGAGAGAGGCTGTCGTGGAGCGCTCCCGAAATTTTGAACTTGGGTTCTTTAACGTGCACCCAAATCTGAGCACACGGGCCTACAACATTTCCACCTCCATCGGAAATGCAGCCGCGGCAGCCGGGTATGAACCCGCGACGTGCGGGTCAGCAGCCGAGTACCTTAGCCACTAGACCACCACGGTGGGGCATGATTATGAGAGAGGCTGTGGTGGAGCGCTCCCGAAATTTTGAACTTGGGTTCTTTAACGTGCACCCAAATCTGAGCACACGGGCCTACAACATTTCCACCTCCATCGGAAATGCAGCCGCCGCAGCCGGGTTTGAACCCGCGACGTGCGGGTCAGCAGCCGAGTACCTTAGTCACTAGACCACCACGGCGGGGCATGATTATGAGAGAGGCTGTGGTGGAGCGCTCCCGAAATTTCGAACTTGGGTTCTTTAACGTGCGCCCAAATCTGAGCACACGGGCCTACAACATTTCCGCCTCCATCGGAAATGCAGCCGCCGCAGCCGGGTTTGAACCCGCGACGTGCGGGTCAGCAGCCGAGTAGCTTAGCCACTAGACCACCACGGCGGGGCATGATTATGAGAGAGGCTGTAGTGGAGCGCTCCCGAAATTTCGAACTTGGGTTCTTTAACGTGCACCCAAATCTGAGCACACGGGCCTACAACATTTCCGCCTCCATCGGAATTGCAGCCGCGGCAGCCGGGTTTGAACCCGCTGCGTGCGGGTCAGCAGCCGAGTACCTTAGGCACTAGACCACCACGGTGGGGCATGATTATGAGAGAGGCTGTGGTGGAGCGCTCCCGAAATTTTGAACTTGGGTTCTTTAACGTGCACCCAAATCTGAGCACACGGGCCTACAACATTTCCACCTCCATCGGAAACGCAGCCGCCGCAGCCGGGTTTGAACCCGCGACGTGCGGGTCAGCAGCCGAGTACCTTAGCCACTAGACCACCACGGCGGGGCATCATTATGAGAGAGGCTGTGGTGGAGCGCTCCCGAAATTTCGAACTTGGGTTCTTTAACGTGCACCCAAATCTGAGCACACGGGCCTACAACATTTCCGCCTCCATCGGAAATGCAGCCGCGGCAGCCGGGTTTGAACCCGCGACGTGCGGGTCAGCAGCCGAGTACCTTAGCCACTAGACCACCACGGTGGGGCATGATTATGAGAGAGGCTGTGGTGGAGCGCTCCCGAAATTTCGAACTTGTGTTCTTTAACGTGCACTCAAATCTGAGCACACGGGCCTACAACATTTCCGCCTCCATCGGAAATGCAGCCGCGGCAGCCGGGTTTGAACCCGCGACGTGCGGGTCAGCAGCCGAGTACCTTAGCCACTAGACCACCACGGCGGGGCATGATTATGAGAGAGGCTGTAGTGGAGCACTCCCGAAATTTCGAACTTGGGTTCTTTAACATGCACCCAAATCTGAGCACACGGGCCTACAACATTTCCGCCTCCATCGGAAATGCAGCCGCCGCAGCCGGGTTTGAACCCGCGACGTGCGGGTCAGCAGTCGAGTACCTTAGCCACTATACCACCGCGGCGGGGCATGATTATGAGAGAGGCTGTAGTGGAGCGCTCCCGAAATTTCGAACTTGGGTTCTTTTACGTGCACCCAAATCTGAGCACACGGGCCTACAACATTTCGTTCTCCATCGGAAATGCAGCCGCTGCAGCCGGGACTCGATCCCGCGACCTGCGCGTCAGCAGCCGAATACCTTACTCACTAGAACACTGCGGCGGGGCATTGAGGGTTGATGCAGAAAGCAGTCGTGCCATTGTTTGAGTTGAGCTGAAATTAAAGCTAAATATATGCTTCAAACACATGTGCTTTGATTTGGATGCAGGGTAAAAACACCCCGGGTGGTCCGAAATTTTCTGAGCCCTCCACTGTGGCGTCTCTCATAGAGTCATTCAGGGATGTTAAACCCCACATATTTTTATCACGGTGAAAACTTTGGGGATGCTCGAGATTAGCCTTCAATAGTGGAATGAGGTAGCGTAGTCGGTCTCCTAATTCGCTTGTCACGCTTCGAACCTGTATCGGTACAGTTTCGAAGGGCCACTTACACCTTATTTGATCCGCGTACTGCCTCGCAGACGGGGCAAGGCCAAGCCATTATTACAAATCACCGAGATTTGATTGATAACCATTATATCATCATCAGCCAACGCATTAACAACGTGTACAACTTGGTAGTCAAGCGTTCTGCATTGCAAGCGCGCGGTCTCAGGGCAGTGCGTGCACCTACTCAGATGAATGGTTTGTAAATGCCGTGGCTAATGCCTATATAGATCATTTTCAAAAGACGGCTGCCGTTT
This sequence comes from Rhipicephalus microplus, assembly GCF_043290135.1. Classification (NCBI taxonomy): domain Eukaryota; kingdom Metazoa; phylum Arthropoda; class Arachnida; order Ixodida; family Ixodidae; genus Rhipicephalus; species Rhipicephalus microplus. The sequence continues at coordinate 180,088,167 of NC_134701.1, forward strand.
TTTCCGCCGCAGCACCATCTAGCAGCTGCCATGTTATGGCACCTTGTCGGTGTGTGGGTGTACCCGTGGAGTGTATGTAACGTATGCGCTCTGTACACAGGGCGTTGCTGTTGTTCACGGTATCCTATCAAACTACAGCAACGCACCGCGAGCGTAAATATACTAGTAAGTTATCGCTAAGCTCTCAGCTTCAAAATGGCCAAAACAGACAGCAGTGGCAAGCCACACGAAGTTTTCGCAGCAAAATGCCGACAATAGACAGGATGTGAGCGGAATTTCAATGCACTCCTTAAGTAGCACGCGCAACTACGTAATTGGCTAGTAGGTGCTGTTATGGCTGTGCCTTGTTATGTTTTTTGAGTATGCACTAGCGTGAAATTTCCGGACTACTCTGAAAGTAATCAGGAAAATGTAAATGAAGTGTTTAAAATGATTCTAGGGCTGATTTACCGTTAATACTTAAGTTACACGTAACTCTGTAATCGCTAGGAGACCATCTGGTTCCACTTGGAACGTCCCAATACAAGATTTATGGAACGAAGAAAGCACATTCAAACACCGATGCCTCTGCTGATTTGTGTCGTTGTCGTAACTGAAAGCTTCTGTCTGATCGTTGCGCAGGATAACATACTGATACACGATGGGTGAGCTCGAACTTCTCCGCAGAAGACAAATAGAAAATGAAAATAGACATGTTGCATATGTTGAAGCAAGGCATGCCGTAAGTTTGCTTCGGCGTGAGCAGCCACCTGTGGCGATAAGAGGAAAGTGCGCCTGTTTTTGGTGGCATTACTTGTTCGTTTTTTTAAGCATTGCGAGAAGCACACGTGTTCAGGCAATAATGATTGTGGGCTGATTACTCACAACACTCAGACAGTCATGAAAAAATAGTGCAGTTGTCACAAAACTGCCCCTGTTATTGTAAATAAATTGACAAGTCGATAAATGACGTGCCGTCGGAAAAACACCAGAAGCGCGTTCTTGTGCCAAGTATTACTTACGTCAAGCGGGTCTTTTTCCCATGCAATTTAATAAGTGCAAATTCCATAATCTCTAAATTAGACGCGCTTGGATTTGAGTAGCCGCAGGCATTGTAGCTCTTATGATGTTATATAGAAACGGGAGATGTTGGTGTTACAACAAACGAATTCTGGGCAAAACATTTTTTTTTGTATTAACCGTCAGTTTGGAAATGAGTTCAGCGGAAACCCACAAGGTGGCGAAAGGGTTTAGAAGACAACCACCTGTTTGTAGCACGAAGCCACAAGGAAATCCAACAGATTTCTCATAAATTAAACCCTCTTAGTTGCCGAAAAATTCGTCCTGGTCCGCGGTTCGAACCCGGACCAACGCCTATCCGGGGCGGTCGTTCTGCCAATTCAGATCACCAGGAAGCTAGCGATTGACAGCGCGATGACGAATTCATCTACAACTCGAAGCGCGTGGACACAAGTATTGCAAATGACTTCTGGGGAAAGCCATGTGCGTCCATGTGCTTCGAGTTGTAGATGTACTCGCCCTCGCGCTGTCAATTGCTAGCTTCCTGGTGATCTGAATTGGCAGAGCGACCGCCCCGGATAGGTGTTGGTCCGGGTTTGAACCGCGGACCAGGACGAATTTTTCGGCAACTAAGAGGCTTTCATTTCTGAGAAATCTGTTGGATTTCCTTGTGGCGTCGTGCTACGAACATGTGGTTGTCTTATTTTTTTAACCGTCAGTTTCGACATTGCTTCTCTTGGCGGCAGATTATGAAATGTACCAGCGCCCAAGCGGAATCACAACCTGGTGTGATGAAGAAATGGTCACAAGGATCGACATGATATATAAAATATTTTTCGAAGAAGGCCTGTAACCTATAGTAAAGTCATTTCGAAAAAAGTTGCACCTCGCATGTCTCGGCTAGCAGCCTTTTCTGCTTTCGATAGTTGTGGCAGCCAAACACCGGGCTGCGGTAGCCTGTCGATTTGTTCTCATCCGATGTTTTGAGCACAACTGCTTTAGCGCATCAAAAAAGCAAAAGAAGGGGGGCAACAATTTGACCTCTCACACGCCACGCATGCAAAGCGCGGCAATCCCTACAGACCAGTGGCGGTAGCCGAGCGGCGAATGGAGAGATAGAGAGGCAAAAAATGCTCCAGTTTGAGGCTAAGCTCCTCCTCTTCGTGAAAGTGGTCTTTAGCTATAGCTTTGTGACGAGAGCTTACGAATATGCAAACTCGGAATGCTTGCTTACCACGCATAAATCTAGTAGGAATCTCTGATCTTCCTTGTTTGTGTAAGCGGCACGATAGGCATCGTCTTGTACGCCGATAACTTTTTCTTCCTATTCTCAGGGGTCACTAAAGTGCGCTCGAAACGTGTTTCAGTAGTTTCTAAAATTGTGCCTTTTTGGTTACATTGCAAGAAATAGTCCGCTGTTGGCTAAGGTTAGAAGCGCGAAAACAAACCAAAAATTTCGTTTCCTTTCTTTGTAGACACTGTTTTCGGACGAAAGAGGCGTAGCATTTTTATGTTCTGTCTAGCGTTACTCAAGGTTTCAGGACGGCCGAATAATAGAGGACCATTGCACGAGTACGGAAAAAGTGTTTAATTATAGTTGTTAGAATTGAACGTTCCAAACCCACCATATTATATTAGAGACGCCGTAGCGGAGGGGTCCTGAAATGTGTGTTTCTTAAGTTTACTAAGCACATAGGCCTCAAACATTTCAGCCTCCATTGAAAAATGCGGTCGCTGCGGCCGGGATTTGATCCCGCGACCTGCGGGTCAGCAGCCGAGTGCCTTAGTCACGACAACTGTTGCGGGTGGAAGTTTTCCAGATACGCGGTGTGCCAAAGCTGACGGTCAGTCTACCAACACGTACAAACACGCACGCACGCACTCAGTTCACCGAAACACCCACAGAAAGCATACTGTTTCCATATTTTTTTGTTTAGAAGGCATAAGTATCTTCAGTTGAGTTCGCTGTGGGCCTTTGGGATAGTGATCAGGGCACTTGCTTTGTTCCTGAGGGGACCCGGGCTCATACACTCGGAAAGAAAGTTAAATTTGTTTGTTATTATTTTGGGAAACAGAAACTTTTAGGTTTTGTGCGTAAGGAAGGCGTTTTTGAGACAAATCCAGCTATGCAAGTTAATCAGTCGGAGCTTCGCTTGAAAAAAAATAGCGCCAATCGAAACGTAAGCCTAGCTCATATTTTCCGTAGAAAAATACTGTGACTTACAATGCTTGACCGGCCCCAGATCTTGAAGCTATTGTAGTGCAGTTGCGAAACGAGGAATATGAAAGTCTTGCAAGGCGGTAACAAAGCGCTTAATTGGGCTAGTTGGTGCTGCATGATAGACAAATAAAGTGCTTAACAGTGCAAACGACAGGAGGGGTTAGAAGAGACGACAAAAGAGTGCTGAACTAACAACCAAAGTTTATTGGAAACCAACTGCACTTTATAGGAAAACAGAATCTACACAAAACGACGCAACATCAGCGAAATCACACAGACAAGCGCCAAACGGCCTACCTCCATCGTCTCTTCTGTCCTCTCCTGTTGCTTGCGCTGTTAAGCACTTTCTTTGTCTACCTGCAAGGCGGTAGCTGACACCTGGTGTCTTATCATATACTACGCCACGTCTTGGGCATTTTCCGAGCGCGATAGTTCACTTACCCTACACCTAAAATAAGGGGAAAGTCCCAGTTAGTGTGAAAGCACTCGTAGATGAGGGGGGGGGGGGAACTAAAGGAGCGCTGAACTCGAACACTCATTAAGTTTTAATGTGCTACTTTGCTGAACTCTCACATACTGTCATTCTGTGCGTTGTAGAGGACTCAACGTGTTTGTTTTGTGCACAAGATTGAAAGCATGAACTTTGGGGTGTTCGCAGCGCGCCAAGGACGTGCATGTGCAGACTGTGGGCCAGAACCTGTTTCCCGGAGACGTGTTGACGCACGTGGACGGAACCCCAGCTGACAAGCTGAGTCATTCGATCCTGCGGCAGTACCTGGCCAAGGCGCGCCCGGAGATCCAGGTCACCATTGCGCCTCTGTCGCCGTTGCGACGCAAGCGACCTTCGTCCACGCGCCTGCACGAGACCTTCATGTCGGACGACAGCGTCGGTGAACCTAGCAGCGCGGCCGCCGAGACCAACGATTGACGGTGTCGGCACACGGCGGCGAAATCTTTTGTTGGTGACGAGTGCGGCGTGTCTTCGAATACTAATTGAATCTGCGCAAGTTTATTTTTTTCGTTCAAAGCAAGCGTTATGATGAGCTTGTTTCATTAAAGTCTTACACTGCCTCTCACCATCTTCACGTGTCTTAAAGCTTTTTCGAACAACATAGCTTTTTTCTCACTAGTCACCTCGGTAAACGAAACTGAAACTTGCCTGATGCATTTGGTACAGGTAACAGCAAAAGCGGGAAGAGCGGCCTTTCAGAACCTTTTTTTGAACTCCTTGGGCAACTGCTAGAAGCATAGTTATGGGTACCCATTGCGCTATTACACATTATATTTTTCATGTATTGATTCTACGTTTACTACACTATCCTTCATTTTACGGAGAGGCCTTGTACCCACCACACATTTGCAAGAAATTTTGTGCAACATTATGATGCTTTTGTGGATGAATATCAATTATGCCTAAAGCTTTCGTATTAGGCTGAAGCATTCGACGACCCAGTCGTTACGCAATTCACATTGTCCGACGCCTGGTTGTTGCTTTGCTGTTCTAAAACACTATCATATTACATGATTCTTTTCCCGACATCAAGCCTGCCTAGGGCTAGTTTGAAGTACCGCCACGGCTCTGTGATTGAATACTGGGCTGGCCGGCAGCGGACCCTGGTTCGAATCCCACTGTGTCCACGGTGCTTTTCTTGGTTCTTTTTTTTCTTCGCACGATAGTGGTTACGGACACCGGTGGCGGCGGTGGACTACTACGGCGCACGTGACCCGTGTTGTGATTTCATACAGCTTGCGCTGTAAAGTATTTAGGGCAGCAGGCCAAGCCTGACGGAAGTGCAGAACAGGACAGCCTGCTTTGCTTTCTTCCGTTTTTTTCGTTTGCTGTCTTGTCTTTGTAGTTTTGATGTACTTTTTGCTCTCTTTATTTCTATCTCTCTCTTTTTGGGCTATGCTTTACTGTTCATTCTTTTGCTATCTCTAATCTTCACCCTCGCTTCTTTCCACATTATCCTCATTACCGTTTGCTATGTAATGCACAACCCTACGCTACGCTCTTCTGGCGTACCTGCACAGCCGAATGGTTGCCGTGCTCGCCTTAGGACTATGGCAAGGTGGATGGAAATCTCACGCGGCCTGAAAAAATTTCTGCAAGATTTTTTCCCATTATTTTTTACTGTTTCTTCCTTGCTCTGTTTCCTAGAGACAGGTAGTGTGAGGTTTTCCCTTCTCCGATTTTTTCTTGTCTACAATCTGCCGTCTCTGGAAACAAAGCACTGACGTCGTTCTCTACCTCTCTGTCCCAGTTCCAGTTAATTTTTGAAGTATCTAAGATACCTGTTTTGAGGCAGTAAAGAGATTAACGATGAACCCGCACTATTGGTAGGCGTAGTATTTACACTATAGCCGAGAAAAAAGTACACCTGCAAATGCTTTGAGCGGAAAGCGAGGTGACTGCCTCTCAAAAGCGAGTGGCAAGGCCTTAGCGGTCAAGTGAGTGGAGTGCACATTTTTTTTCATTTACTTTGGGGGAGAGGGCGTTGCTGTTGTAATTGACTATTGTCCCTTCGATCTGTGTGCGCAAAAATATAAAAGGGCTGCAGATCCACGAAGTGAATGTTAATGAGGCATTACTCAATTGACGCAATAATAAACAATATAGAGAACGTTCATCAAAATGTTTTTCGAACAGCTTGCGAGTGGTGCCGCGTCCACGTGTGGTCTCTTGTTCAATCATAGGCGCGCTATGTACGCTCTGTAAGCAGTATTGCGCACAGGTGTATTTCACCTGCGCTTCGACTATACGTACAATCGCGAGGCACTAAAGAGCTTCGCTCTTAAATGCCTAGCGAAAGTAGGCAGCACAGGAATCGGGCGAATGCTCTCCGCTGCTCACCACTGGGTCACTTGAAATGACAGGAACACACGGGCGGAAACCGGCAATCAAGATCGTGCGCGGAACACCAAAAGCATGCGGAAAGTTAGGCGGGACGAAGTACGTAAAGGCAGGAAGGCACACGCCTCTAACTCGCAAAAGGTACAATCAATACGTCTGGCAAACGCAGTCGTATCACCATGGGAACTGATAGCAAACTGGTTTAGATAAATTGATAGAACTAAAAAAAGAAAAACACAAAGAAGGGGACAAGGACATGGGATTAATCTTTCTGGTGGTCATTTTAGCTGCTGCTCTTCTTGTTATTGCTAAGTTCCACTAATTTATTCTCGCCAGTTGTGCACGACAAACTAACCGAGCATTCAAGTAATGTATAATGTCCTATAGCATGCTCCAACATCTGCGCCAATCAAGTCATGTACGAACGCTTGCAGGGCGGGATCATGGCAGCACGGCAGTCGTACATTTATACACCACGCATTGTCGATTGCATGAGTATCAGTATTGTATTACGCGTCCAAAATCACCGAAAGAACTGATTTAGCAAACTTCTGTCTCATGCGCACAAATCGCTTTTACCATCTGCCTGCACTAGGCGCAGCAATTTTCAAGAAAAGTGTATGCGATGCTTTCGATGCGTTGCTCCTACAAGCGTGTATTTTGTTAAAATCTGTAGACCATTACACGATTACGCACAAATGCAGCTAGAAATGCTTTACAGAAGACGACCTAGAACTATGAGCATACCACAAAAAAAAAAAAAAAACGTTGGCGATGTTTTTGAACAGAAATTACCACACGTGCATGATTTTTGATACTAAAAATACTAATGTCCCTGGGTAGCGTATTCTAGTTTTGATTATCCCAATGCCACTAAATACCTATTGTGAGCTTACTGCTTCAGTGCTAATTAAATTAAAATTGATGGTCATCATGAGTTGAATAGAGTTGGATTATTTATGTTTTTCATGTACTAATTATTTGATTACAGTTCTCACTGCGAGTGTTAACAGGTACGCTAAGAAATTGCTCATTGATGGCGTACATAGTTGAGTACATGACGCAAAACATACCTTGCAGTATGCTACAATAGACTGAAGTAGGCGTCGAAGCGCTTGAGGAATTACTCATGGATACAAAATGTTGAGGTTGACGTCACTGGGTAGTTTCGGCGCGTAGAGAATATGAATATGTGATAAGTTATTCCCTGTCGAGGATCTTAGAAGTGAGAAGTGAACGCGTTCGTACGATCTGAAGAATAATTCATCAACTTGAAGGGGAAGTGGGCTCATCGTAATAGTTCACGAGCACTCTGTATTATTGAGGAAAACGGTGCTTGCGAGACGTGCAATTGCGGGTCACATTGAAAATGCGGGAGGAGCACGTGCAATTCTCGCCCCCTTCAGCGCTTTTTGTGCCATTTTCTTTCGTGTGCTTTATCTTCTCGAGCCTGGCGTCGTGATGTAGTCCATATTGGAGGGCGGCTCTTGGGACATTGCCTCCACTTCTGCCATTCACGTTTTCTCGTCGACTGTTCTTAGGCTTTCTATTGCTACGCAACAACAGCGAAGCAGATTTTTTTCTAAATCGAGACAGCCTTGCTGTTGTGAAAGCAGATTCTGCAATATTTAGGCCTGACCTGAAAAAAAAACCTTGAAACGCGCGAGAGTACCAGTGACTCCGCTTGATGGCAAGAAGAATCGAATAAATATCGAAATCACTAAACCCAAACTTACGGGCATTCATTCATAAGGTAAATTTTTCTGAAAAAGAACACAAAAAAATGTGATGCTACTACGAGGAACAGGACCTGGTCTTAAGCACATATTGCGAAGTAAAACCGTGAATTTTGCACCACAGTATGATCCTGGCGATAGTATTGGATCGAGCGTTAGTTTTATACGGAAAAGTTTGCATCCCTAACTCATGGTTTGATCTTTGTAAGGTTATATACACATTCACTGAAAACTGACATCATGACTGAACTGAATGAAATAACATTATAAAGAATGATTACAAATGCAATTACCCTTGTATTAACATTTAATTTCCTGGAAGATTCATTGAAGGAAAAGCTATTGTTACCGTCATACCAGTGCATGTACAGTGGACATGCGAAATGCATTCAATGTTTTTGATCACTTTACAGTGTTGTTTGTGGAATAGAACGTCGTTCCGATTCGGTCAATATTGGAGTGCGGCTCTTGGGATATTGCCTCCACTTCTACTATTCACTTTTTCTCGCCGACTGTTCTTAGGCTTTCTATTGCCACGCAACAACAGCGGAGCAGATTTTTTCTCTAGATTGAGACAGCGATGCTGTTGTGAAAGTAGATTCTGCAAACTTCTGTTTCAGGCGCGCCATCGCTTTTAACCATCTGCCTGCACTAGGCGCAGCAATTTTCAAGAAAACTGTTTGCGATGCTTTCGAGTTTCTTCGTGTGTATGTGAATGCATACATGCACACGTGTGCTGTTGCGGGCTTCATGCATGTGTGTGCATGTGCCCGTATGTTCTCGATTGTTTATGCATTCATGCATAATTGCTTGCATGCACGCGTGCGAGTGTGTGAGCGTGTGAGTGCGCATACTTTTCAAAATGCGAAGATGATTGGCGTACTTGTGGGCGTGAGTTGGTGTATACATAATACGCAGTAGTCTTGACTGTACTGCAGAGCGCTAATACTGAAGTAAAACAGACATTTCAGTGCAAGACCAGGATTACGAGTCCATGTGTCCAGCGTGGCAAAAAAAAAAGTACTAACGTTGTTGTGTGCCGGAAATCTCTTCAGTATTGAAGGCGCCCTCAGGCGTCTTCAATGAGAAGCTAGCTGTTGACATTGAAAAAGAAAGCTACGTGTTTTCACCGAAAAAGTGGTACTCAAGTTGCAACGACGCAAAAAGTTTGAGCCGCGGGCCATTTCATAAAGAACCCCCCCCCCCAAAAGTGTGCCTGGGGGTCGCTCATGTGGACGAAATCAAACGCTAACAAAAAAAAACGAACAGATCAAACTAGGGATATCATAAAAAACTTCGATTAAATGTTAAAGATTCGAACTCTTCCATCCTCAATCTTTCGTACGGTTTCAGATATTGCGCGGGCTGCGACACACTTTTTCTTGCTGAACGTTTCTACAACGCTTGCTTTCCTGAAACCTTTCAAATCACAAGAAGTGATTTCTTGGGCGTGATATGGAGTCACCACGATTATTGAAGGAACAAATGAAAGGAGAGAAAAAAGAAATGGACAGAGAAAGAGATAGAAACTACGAGAGAGATAAACACTGAAAGAAAAAAGTGGCTTGAGGAGGTGGCACTCGAAGCCACGTATTCGTGAAACACTGGAAGAAAATAGGCTTGATGAGGCGGCATTTAAAGCCGCGTATTAATGATCCGAAGGCAAGCATTGTAACTTTTAGGCTATCCAGGCACGAGAGCAGAGCACAACATAGCCTTCTATAGCAAGGGGGCTGAAAAGGAAAGTGAGGGTGAAGAGAAAGAAAATACGACAAGAGGGTGAAGTGGAAAGAGAGAAAGAAGTGAGACAGTAAAGCGTAGCGTAGGGAGGAAGAAAAGTATAAAGAAGAAAAAGAGAAAGTGAACGAAGAAATGGTGCTGGGTTTTTCTACGCCATAGAGGTATCAGTCAGACTAAAAGGACATTGAGTTAAATTCTTCATCTTTTTAAACACCTAAATATACTATTCAGTAATTATATTTTCTTGTATTACCTATTCGTAGATAATAAGAGAAGTATTGTGAGGAAACACTTTAAAAAACAATTCACCTAACACTCGGCCAATACCCTGCATTGGATAAGAGCCGTGAGAAGAGCAGAAGAAGAAGAAAAACAGGACTCAAAAGAGAAAAATATGTAGATGGTCGGCGGACATTCACACTCTGTACCTGATTCTGCAGACATACATGAATAGTCTGGAAACGTGGCTGGAGGATATCAACCTATGCCTCAATACAAACTAAAGTACAATCATACTTTTCGAACAAAATGCCGCAGTGCGAATTTCACTAATGTACCGACAGGACGCCATACCTCAGGTCGAGTCAGTTAGGCACCTGGGGGTAACCTACACCGAAATATTTAACTGGAGTCCCCACATACAAAACATGGCTGCTAAAGGAGCACGTGCCGTAGGGATGCTGCGCAGGCTCAGTAATTATCATGCCGGTTTGCGTAGAGACGTGCTCGTTATGATATATTGCATGTAGATTCGACCGATATTAGAATTCGGCTGTGTTTTGTTTTCTGACACTCCGGCCTACAAAGTTCGACCACTGATTTTGCTAGAACGCGAATCTTTACGCTTATGTCTAGGGCTACCGAAATATGTTGCCAACAATATCCTATACGAAGAATCCCGCCTGCCTTCTCTTATCAAAAGATTTCATATTCGAACAGTACGTACATTCCTTAAAAGTTATCATCACCTCAGCGGAGATCACAGTATGTGTTCTTTAACCAGCAGACCTCATTCTTCAACCACCAATGGCCTAAATTAAGGTGTCCTCAAGTAATATTTACTCAGAAGCTTTTGGAGCCCTTAAGAGTTAACCTTTGGGAAACACTTGTACTCAGCACTGTAGATGCAATTAGGATAGAGTTTGATGATATATATCCCAAGAATGCAAAAAAATTACCATATCAGTATATAAATGGCATTTTGGAAGATCATTTGGCCAATATAGAAACATTCATTGTGATAGCGACTGACGCTTCGGTTTATGAAGAGAAGGCTGGCGTAGGAATCGTATCATCCTTTCTAGATTGGGCTTTCTCAATTCGATTACCCGACTTTACACCTATTTACGAAGCTGAACTACGGGCAATAGTACTTGCATTGAGTAAAGTGCCGCAAGATCTATCAGCGGTGACTGTTCTAACAGACTGTCTTTAGGTGTGTAATGCCTTAAGCTAACCAACTTTTTCGCGAACCTTAGAAACTTTCTACTTGCTCATTCCTACACATGTGCGACTCGTCCGACTAGTTTGGGTACCAGGCCATAGAGGTTTAGCTCTGAATGAGCATGCAGATGCACTAGCTGTATCTTCCCTTGATTGTCCTGTTTTACCTATTTTACCTACTTCGCAATATATCACAGCAGCACGCTTTGAAAATCGCACAACGGCCAATAACTTTGAAAAATCCCCTCTGTTTGTATCACACTTCCCAGAGCTAATGTTCCCTTGGAAGAACAACTGGTGTTCATCAAGAAAGGAAGAAATAGTGATTACCAGGCTGCGTTGTCGAGTCCCCTCATTGAACTTTTACCTTCGCAGGTCGAGTCTGGCAAAGTCGCCTTTGTGTCTTTGTTGTAATGAGAGGGAATCTTTGGAGCGCCTCTTTTTGTCATGCCGAAAATTCAAAACTCAAAGAAAAAATCTACTAGAAGAACCCCTACGAAAGTTGGGCTTAAACTTGACACTTCCGGTGATTCTTTCATTTGGCGCAGTCGCATTTCGATTCAGCCACAGGAGCGTTTTTACCGCTGTTACAAACTTCTTACGAAAATCTAAAAGAATGGAATGCTAAAAATCATTAACTTCAGTTGTTTTATGTATATTTTTTCTTTTTTGTATGTTTATTATGTTTTCTTTTCAACGTTTTTTTAGAAATTTTACGCCTTTTTATTATTACCTATATTACCTAATTATTCCAACCCTCTCTTTCAAGAAGTGAATTAGTTTGAAAAGCAAGGCACCCTCCCATTGATGGTCGCGGGTTCGAATCCCGGCTGCGGCGGCTGCATTTCCGATGGAGGCGGAAATGTTGTAGGCCCGTGTGCTCAGATTTGGGTTCACGTTAAAGAACCCCAGGTGGTCGAAATTTCCAGAGCCCTCCACTACGGCGTCTCTCATAATCATATGGTGGTTTTGAGCCGTTAAACCCCACATATCAATCAATCAATCAATCAATCAATCAATCAATCAATCAACCAATCAACCAATCAATCAATATATCAATCAATCAATCAATCAATCCGGGTTCGACTTCTGCTGTGTAGCTGGTACTAGGTTTTTTTTTTCTAATTTCATGCGATGTGGTTACGGACACTGGCGGCGGCGGAAAACTATGGCGGCGCGTGACCCGAGTTGTGGTCTCGTAAAAGCTTTCGCTGTATAAAAACGAGCCGAGTTGCTTCATATCTTGCGACTAAAGGAATTGAAGTGTTCGACAAAGTATTGCTTGCTCTAACCACTTGCCAAATTTTGGGTGTGTTATTTTTTTGCGTGAAAACATTTTTTGCACATGATCACAGAAGTTACGGCGAGAAAAAAAGACAGGGTAAGACAGAGGTTAACGAGATGCACGCGTGTTTTGAGGCGAATATACGAAAACAGTAACGGGAACATAGATGACTGTAGTTAGTGCCCTCGTTTGACAATACTTGCAACGCGAAATGCTTGAAAATGCATGAAGCACTGTATCAATCGGTGCCGTTCACATTAATGTACTTTCATTCCGTTCACATTAATGTACTTTCATTAATTGGATGCAAATAATACGCATGACATGGTCTTCCAAGCATGCTTGCGTGGCTGTTGCGAAACAGTGAAAGATGAATGCTTTCTCCGAGATGGCAGATTGATAGTTTTATGCGCACGCTAATATTTTTATTCTGTGGGCTAGATATTGAGTATATGCAAGACTTTCTCGAATAAAACATTTGTCTTATGCCTAATTTGATTGAGTCACTAAAGAAACAACGAGAAATATGATCAAATATAAGCACGGCAGCCTGTATAGCTTGAACTAGAGGGCTTTTTTCGATGCAGCCTTTCTTATACTCTCGGAGTGTAACGTCAAACCTACTCTCCTCTAATCTACCAAGCGCGTTCTACAAAGGACTCTTCTTTTGAAAACAGAGGGAACAAAAAACCTCCCAAACAGCATAGGATTGCCTTTAACGCACAACCTATCGAACATGTCGTTCTCGCTCGCTTGCAAACGTACACGGACGCACACCATCTCCTTCCCCACACCATGCTTGGTTTCCGCCCCCACCTATCCACGCAAGATGTCCTCTTACAACTCCACCATGACCTCCTCGACCCACCCACATTTTCAGACACAAAGGCTCTCCTTAGCCTGGACCTTCACAAGGCGTTCGACCACGTCTCCCATTCGGCTATCCTTGCCGAACTCGCAGCCCTCAATCCCGGCACCCGCACCTACAACTACATTCGCGCGTTCCTCACCGCCCGCACGGCCGAAATCATCATAGGGGACCTCCCGTCTCCCACGTACGAGCTTGGCCCTCGTGGCACCCCTCAGGGCGCCGTCTTGTCGCCTTTTCTATTTAATCTTGTCCTCCGCTCGCTTCCTGGCAAGCTGGACCGTATCCCCGGTCTTAAACACACCCTGTACGCGGACGATATTGCTCTCTGGGTCACGTCGGGCTCTGACGGCCATATCGAGCAGACGTTGCAACGCGCAACCGACGTCGTCACGTCCCACGTGCACGCGGCCGGTCTTACTTGCTCAGCGGCCAAATCGGCCCTTCTTCTCATGCGGCCTCCCGACCGGCGTCGCTACAAAACTCCCCACCCCACCATCACGGTTCATGCCAACTCTACTCCTGTCCCCGTCGTTTCGCATCTCCGCGTGCTCGGGCTGATCCTACAGTCCAACCGCCATAATACACACACCATAGACAAGCTCTCGCTCTCGGTGCAGCAGACCGCACGTATGCTCGCCCGTGTCCGTGCGCGGCGTGAAGGCATGCGAGAACACGATCTACTTCGCCTTGTCGACGCTTTCGTCGTTTCCCGCCTCACGTACGGCCTTCCTTATACACGTCTCCTAAAATCGGAACGCGATAAAATTGACGTCCTCATCCGCCGGGCATACAAGACTGCCCTCGGCCTTCCCCCCAACACGTCCACCGATCGTCTTCTCCGTTTGGGTGTACACAACACGCTCGACGAGTTGATTGAGGCTCACCGCTCCGCTCAAGTGCAACGCCTTTACCGTTCGCCGACCGGTCGCCACATCCTTTCCTCCATCGGCCACGACACCTCCTCCCACCCTCCGGATCTGGTCTCATTACCCCATGCTATTCGAGCGGCGTTCTACATCAAGCCGCTACCTAAGAATATGCTGGCGGGCCACCACGACGCTCGCCGCCAAGCCCGTGCCGCCATGCTTCACGCAAAGTACGCCGACCACCCGGCCGTCGCCTACGTAGATGCGGCCCGATACAATGCACGCAGGGACGCCTTCGTAGTCGTTTCCGTGTCGCCCTCCTCAGCTCCTTTGGGGCCGACCATCACGGCTGGCACCGTCAGAACGCCTTACGCCGTCGAGGCGGAGGAAGTGGCCATTGCTTTGGCCGCGACCTCGGCTGACGCAAGCGTCATAATCAGCGACTCGAAACAAGCCATCTCGAATTTCGCGCGAGGTCTCGTCTCGCCTACCACCTTACGGCTACTTCGGCCCCTACTGCAGCAAGATGAGCAGTGCCGCATAGAACTGATCTGGGTCCCCGCCCACTCGGGTCACCCCGGCAACGAGACAGCTCACCAACGCGCTCGAGGATTCGTCGACCGAGCGGTGGGCCACTCAGAGTCGGACGCCCTGGTGCCGGAGCCCCTGGTCACCTACCACGACATCACTCAGCACTATCGCCTCGAGCGATATTTCTATTCACATCCTCACAGCAGCCTTCCCAAGCGGTCCGAGATCGCCTGGCGTCGCCTACAGACCCGCACCTTCCCGTGCCCCCTCGTGTTTTCATACATGCACCCAGGTGCCATCGATCCACGCTGCTGCCTGTGCGGCAACGTTGCCTCGTTGAACCACATCCTCTGGGGCTACCCGGAGGATCCCCCGCCCGCCGACCTCCTTTGCTCACCCCCCACCGAGGGACAATGGGAGGCCCTTCTCTCCAGCAACGACATAGACATCCAGACACGGGTCCTGAAACGAGCGGAAGAAGTCATCGAGAAGCACAGCCTGGCAGCCTTCGTGGCTTAGCCTCCCTTACCCCTCACCCCTTCGACTAATAAAGTTGTTACTCACTCACTCACTCGACCTAAATTCCCGAATGGTCCAGTCTTTGCCAACTCTCCCAGTTTATCGTGAATAAGGTGAACTCCTCTTAACTCGCCCATTGTACGGGACCTGTGGGATAAAATTTCAACACCACAAAACGCGTGGAAGTGACATTGTGCAAGGCTGAGCCTCCTAAGGTTTCACTCTTTGGGAAACCCCTTTGCCATCTCCCATGTCTCGCTTTGCAAGAATTTCGGCTTCTCTAGACTTCCCTCTCTTTCGTGCACCCGACACGCTGAAAGCAACCAGACTTAACGGTCTCAGCTCATGTAGCGTGAAACCCTACCGGAGATTGACCTTTAGGTGGCTGTTCCACCAAGAATGAACGCTTACCGGTCTGAATGCATTGAGGAGTAGCCTAATTACTACGTCGCTTAGAAGCCGTCAACTCGGCAATTTCGGCATGCTCGACATCCACGAAAAAAAACTCTGTTTTATAATTGGGGTGCCGGGACAGATTTCTAGTTTTTTATATTGCTTTTATGTGATAAGTTGATATTTTGTATACTATGTTTTGAAGGGGTACACTAGCAGTGGACTGTTAGTTTTCAAGAAAAGCTGTGGAGATTATAGAGCAGTTCCACATCTTCCGATGCAGTGTCGTACCAGCTTTGTCAGAACGAAAATAAAAATGAAACAGTTACTAGTAAGCTGCCTATTCTTGATCCAAACCTTGAATTTAGAGTCTTGCTATTTGAATCCACTCTCAAAGACTACGTCACAGTGAAAAACATTTCATAAAAGATTTAAACATATTTTCATATATGGAGGGATTGAATCCCGGCTGCGGCAGTTGCATTTCCGATCGAGGATGAAATGTTGTAGGCCCGTGTGCTCAGATTTGGGTGCAGGTTAAACAACCCCAGGTGGTCGAAATTTCCGGAGCCCTCCACTACGGCGTCTCCCATAATCATATGGTGGTTTTGGGACGTTAAACTCCACATATCAATCAATTTCATATATAGAGTAGGCCCATGTGCTCAGATTTGGGTGCACTTTACAGAACCCCAGGAGGTCAAAATTTCTGGAGCCCTTCACTAAGGTGTCTCGAATGATCATGTAGTGGTTTTGGGACATGAAACCCCACATATCAATCAATCAATCAATTTTATATATAAATTTCGTGTGCATATACATCCTTGGTGCTGTAAAACCGATACAGCATTATCTATGACCTCGTCCAACGAACTAATAACAGCACGCAATTGACTCAGTTGTGTCAGGCAATCCACCAGATTGTCTGGGTTCAAACGAGCACCAGTTGGTCGATTGGCTGTTGCTGCTCTATTCGCCAACAAAACCAAGCCTTCTTAGCGTAGTGTGTGATATTTTGTTGTTAGTCTTTGAGACTGGATAAACATACCGTTTTATACTGTTGAATTAGTTAGTACGGCTGGAAAATACGTTGTGGCATGTAATCCGTCTTTCTTAGAGGGAGATTGAAAAAAAGAAAATTCTAGTGAGCTACGGTCGGAACGTATTTTATAGTGTTATAGTAGGTCACTTTGTAATAAGTGCACTACTTGATTCGAGGTATAACCCATGTATTCAGGAGGTGAAGCTTCAATACTTACCAAATACGAGACAGCGATGTCACATTTTAAGAGTGCAATAATAATTTCAAATTATAGTTCTTATTAGATAAGAAGGCATCAACAAAACTTACAGAATGGGCATTGGTACCACGCGCAAGTCGGTAATACTCATCATTACGTGATGTGGTCGATTTCAGCACAAACTACAGTTTGTATTAAATATGACTGCGGCGTTTTGCAGACGACTGAGGCAAATATCGGGCTTTTCGTAAAACAAAGGTTACAGATCTGGACAAACTGAGTATACATGGAGCAAATATTGAAAATAAATAGAAACGCATTAGCTCGTGCAGGGCAGGCTTGGTTCAAGATTGATGGGAGAGGACTTCCTGCAGCGGAAATAAGATGGCTCACGATGACGATTATATTGAGAAGCTCCCAGTTTACTAAATGACTTCAAATAGGTGCAGCAGTCACTTCCAGAATTCTAAGTTTAGAAGATTCACGACGTACTCAAGCAGAACATAAAGACATACCTCTGCCAGTTCAATTGGCCGGGTGCTGTAACAGCAGCAACCTGCGTTTTATAATAACATCACAGTAGTACAATACGAATCTATTGCAAGTGTTCCTGAAGCAATTAATTATTCTACATAATATACTCTTATGTTTTTCACGAACAGTTCTGTCCAGTCTTACCTTAAAGTACTGTTCGTTTAAGTTATGCAACAAAACTACAAAACTGTTGCAACCTTTTTCAATAACATTTATTAATATGGCGTAGACGAGGGTTTCATTGCCCCACCGTGGTGGTCTAGTGGCTAAGGTACTCGGCTGCTGACCCGAAGGTCGCGGGATCGAATCTCGGCTGCGGCGGCAGCATTTTCGATGAAGGAGGCTCAGATTTGGGTGCACTTTAAAGAATCCAGGTGGTCGAAAATTCCGGAGCCATCTACTACGGCGTCTCTCATAATCATGTAGTAGTTTTGGGACGTTAAACCCCACATGTCGACGAGGATTCAGTTACATTCAAGTGTCTTTGAATTATCATAAGCGATTTGTATACAGATTGATACAGATGAGCATTTGCATGCAGATTATCGGTCACAATGTTCTCTGATACTGAAGATTGAAAGTTCGTGAGTTAAGTTTACTTTATGAAACCGTCATCACTGGCGTGTAAAGGTTTGAGCGATTCGCAGTACCAGCGTTTCGGCAAATTGTAAACCGCGAGGTACAACAGTACTCCCGCATCAAGAGCCTTCTCTCGGACTCTACCAAAGCTGTGGCCAGCCAAAAATACAAGCGTCTCGTGGGACAAATAAATCCGTGAAACGCGTCCAAAGCTCAATACCCAAAGCGAACACCACTGAACCGTCAACATAGAGAAAAGATGGTGTTTACTGTTCGGCCGAAAGAACAAGCAGTAATAATAGATCGGCCCAAAGTATTGCGGCCACTATCACGACTGGGATTATGGAGAGGCGCTACTTGATCTGCAATCTTTTTCGTCCATGCTTCCTTTTTTTTCGGCAGTAATAACCCAGGATTTACCGACGCGACCCATCTACCAGAGGTTTGCCCGTCAGCTTATTGTCATTACGTCGTCATTCATCGTATTTTTGAGTACATTGCATATAAATGAAAAAATTCTGCATAAATTTGAACGTCACCTCCAATGTGTCACTAGCATTCATTGAATAACACTATATATATATATATATATATATATATATATATATATATATATATATATATATATATATATATATATATATATATATATTGACGCTATAAAGAATGGGCGACGTGGCCTAGCGCATACCCCATGTTTATTCCGTTCTGACTTCTTCCTCCTCGGCTTCTACTACAAGTCATTGCCTTCCTACGTCCCAGGATTCCCCCTCCCCCCGAAAGAATGCGCGAGTTAAAATCAACAAAACAACAAAAAGCATAAAGTGAAGAATGTCAAAATGCGCGGTAGTTCGATTTCAGGAGGGATTTTCTTAACTCGCACAAAAGCTTCACAGTATAGGGCAGCAGTCCAGTCATATCTAGGGTAGCTCTGGTGGACGAGGCTGACTGTTGTGCCCTGGGTAGCATAACCCTGCCCTGCACATCTCCACTGATGATGACACGACTTGAGGTCTTGTGAAGAACGAACAAAGCTTGAAATCTGTGTAGCAATGGATTAACGGATGTCTTTGGCATGGGATCCAGCGCCGTCGTGGCAATAGATGCTTTGCTTCTAGTCGGCGTGCGTGAGAACCGAGGATGATGGGACGATGTCTTTTTTTCTCCGTTGTATACGTAGTAGCTTCATGTCTCTTTCGTAACTTTCTGTGGCGTTCTCTCAGTTTGTTGGATCGCAGACATGGCTTTGAGAACTGGAGCAGAAAATTTTGTTGACGTTGATTTCTGCGAAGATGGCTTAGGCATCGACTTTGTCTTTGCTTCTTTATTTTATGTTGTCTCTGAAGACCTTTCAGCCACAAGTGCACTCGTGAGGAGGTTTCACTTGATCGCTGTTCTTGTTCGAGTAGCCGTTGCAGTTCTTGGAGTTCGTAGAGTGGCCTTTGTTGAAATTGCTCGTCTTGTTGTGAAAGTTCGTCAGATGGGCCTCTATTAAGAACGTGAGTCTGCTTTTCTTTACATGGTGTTGTGATCAGTAGATTGTGGGTAATCGACACTGTACTGCTAGACTTATCTTGCGATGAAAGCAGCGTGACAGGCTGATGAGAAATCTCTTAAGAGGGTTGTGAGTCGTCCTTGATTGTAAATGCTTCTGTCAGTTGACAATGCGCCGGCGTTGGTGGACTCGAAATTCCTGCAGTGCTTTGACTCACATTTGTGTTATGACTTGACGATGAGAGCACAACAGACATGGCTTCAGGTGGTTCTGATGGTGTATGTTTTTCTTTTTGCAGCGTGATTAGGCTGAGAATGTCTGTCGAACGACCATGGTCTGGAACGTCAGGGTGGGGGCTGGTATTGCGAGGATTCACCAGCTCGTCACACGTAAATTCTGTCACACGCTCGAAACCGTTTGGGCCTTGTGTGTGACACGAAGCATCAAGGCATTCGGTTGGTTCAGTAAAATCTGAAGTGTTGTGGTGCAGTGAACACGTTGAAAATGCTGATTTCATTGCTCTTGGGAAAGGTGGCTTTAGGTTCAGTTTTTTTGGCGAAATCGTCTAGATTCCTTTCGGTATACGAACGCTTTACCATGTCTGTTGCGACGTGCAAGTTACCAGTCGGTGTTCGAATGCGTGACGTTTTTTCGAAAAAGTCATATGATGGTACAATGGTGGTATATTTTCTCTGAGGTCTGGTTTGGAAAATAGGCTTACTGCAGGAAGACTTCGCGTAACTGTGATGGGTGATTTGAAAAGCCTTCCGCTGATGAAGTATGGACAGGTCTTCATCGTATTCTTTGAAACGGGTGATCATTTCTTCTTTGATCTTTTTCCAAGACTCATCGTTCTCGAAGATGTGGGTGAGGTAAAATTTGAATGCCTCACCTGAGATGTAGTCAGTAAAGTTTATGGCCATCTCCCGTTCCGACCATGATGCAGCGGTTGCGTGGAGCTCGAACAGGTCGAACCAGTCCTGTACAGGTCCGTCGTCCACTGCTCCGGTGTACTTAGGAATGGGAAGGTCAGTCGATGATTCTGTCATGGTGCTGGTCACTGTGTGCGGCCAGGAGGTGATTCCGTAGTCGAAGTATTGTCAGGACGTCTTGTGGAGAACTGCGTCGATGATGAGACACTGATGAAGTGGCTGGGAGGTCTTCATCCTGTCGACTCGTGTGACGCTATAAAGAATGGGCGACGTGGCCTAGCGCATACCCCATGTTTATTCCGTTCTGACTTTTTCCTCCTCGGCTTCTACTACAAGTCACTGCCTTCCTACGTCCCAGGAATGGAATCCTGGGACGTAGGAAGGCAGTGACTTGTAGTAGAAGCCGAGGAGGAAGACGTCTGAACGGAATAAACATGGGGTATGCGCTAAGCCACGTCGCCCATTTGTTATAGCGTCATATATATATATATATATATATATATATATATATATATATATATATGGCAACGAGATCTGCTCCACAGAGCCTCTGGGGCCGTATGTAATGTTGCTTCAGGAGAGATCATGCGTCACAGAGACACAATAGGCGGAGAACAGTGAACAGTTACACTTACTTGGAACATCAGGTAGTAGAGGTTGTTGCTACGGATTCCCAATAAAAAAAGTAAGAGAAATCAGGGCAACACGAACGCCGGAGTTTCTATTGTGTTGTGCCGTGGGTGCCCCACTGGCTGCTTCCACCTTATACAGGAACATTTGTCTTCTACAGCATCAAAAGTTACACATTGTTTTTGTATTTGTTCAGGTTCTACGGGAAAGTTCATGTGCACACCAATATATTATTTGATGTTTTCCTTACATTAAAACGCGCAAGTTGCGTACGGTTGTTCAAAATAAACCTTCACTGACAATTACTGTTAAAATACCACGTTGAATGTATTTATACTTCACGTAAACAAAGCTAAACATTACGCGTCACATGTAATGGTAGTAAACACAACAGATCGATCTCACCACAAGTTTCAATACGCCACCACTGCCGTAGTCCATGATGGCACTTGGAGAACTCGGAACGCTCGGCTTCATCGGCCAGCTGCATTAACGAGCTTTAGCAGCCGTATTTGGATCACTTGCGGTGGTTGTGTTCACCTGGTGTGAGCTGCGATCCTAAAATAGCAGTCTGGGGCATTCCAAGGACTAAACGAGAGGTGGTCTGGTCAGACCGAAGGAGTGGCCAGCGCGCACTTTCTTACGGCCTGTGCTTGGTGTCTAGTTCACACCTTTCACCGCTTCTAAAAGATGGCACTGCGGCCAAACCCTCGCTAAAACTTGCTAAAACCAAGGAGGTTACGCCCAGCTAGTTTAACTTGGCCACCTTTGCTGGTCGGAATGCTAGTTTTGTTTAGTAAGTATCAAATCGAAGGCAAATTTTATTGCAGATTGTGTCACCGATACTCGTCTCTGTAGGTTATTTCATCAGAGACAATTATCTTTTAGGGGCGAAGCTCTCTAAGCCGTGGGTTCTGCGTCGGCGATGTATGTATGTATGTTGTAGTAGTAGTACTAGTAGTAGTAGTAGTAGTAGTAGTAGTAGCAGTAGTAGTAGTGTAAAGGGGGTTTATTGAAGGACTGAGCAAGCGGGTGGTAGCGCTAAAAGAACGCAGGTGGACACAGATGACGGTGCTTGATCGCTGATCTCGTGCCTTTTTCTTTTGTTGATGATAGCTGACCTTATGGTATCAACGTCTTTCTTATTCACTACAGTAGCAGCAGTAGTAGTAGTAGTAGTAGTAGAAGTAGTAGTAGTAGTAGTAGTAGTAGCAGTCGTAGTAGGTAGCTACCTTCTCGGCAGTACTAGAGGGTGGAACGCACGCACTTTTTGGGGTTGAATCTCCCTATGCCATGGGTGATGCGTCCGCAATGTATGTAGTAGTCGTCGCGGTTGTAGGTAGCCACATCCACGACCAGACTAGAGGAGCGGCATGCGCGCACCCTTTTCAATTGAAGAGGAAACCCACGCACGTTAATAATATAAAATATAGTTGTTTCTCATCAAGTTCCTTACAGAGACAAGTATTGGTAACTTAGTCTCCAATAAAATTTGCCTTGAATTCGATGCTTACTGAAAAAAAAATAAATTTGGCAGATACCACTTACCTGAAATGAACTTTAGGAGAAGCATGCGGAGGGAAGGTGACCATGTTGCAATTTCTTATTGAGCAACACGTCATGAAATAACGCTAAGTATATGTACAAATGGTCGCACACACAGATATATGTTTAAGAGTTCCAGATGTTTATATGATCATAGGTAATTGGAAAACCATTGGTATCGCAATCACCTACGTCTGCAGACCACTCCAGCACTGTAATCGAACTCGGGACCTCATGCACGTAAAGCAGATGTCTTACCCATTGCACGACAGCGCCACCGTGTGGTGCTGTGATGCAATATAACCAGTTGTTTGCACTTGCGCAACAATGCCAACTGGAACATGAGTATTAGCAACACCAGAACCTGATATGAAGCACACATGCTCGCGAGGATGCTGGCCCTGGACACTGCTACATAAATCAAGTTGAACGCATGGCAACTAACGACAACTGACGTTAACCCGACGTGACGGCTCTATCAAAGGAGTATACATGCAATGTTTATAAAATTGGGTGTGCAGCACTGTGACCACTGTGGAACTTTCACGAAAATTAGTGTCTATTTGAAAAGTAGTTCCGAGACCTGGCGTAGTTATGTGGTACGATGCTTCGTTGCCGTTCAGAATGCTCGGGTTCAATTCCAGCTGGGATCCTGACATTTATTCTTTGCGTACATCAGGGCGACGCTACCAATATCGGGTATTTTCAATCGCTGGCGCGTTGATTGATTGATTTGTGGGGTTTAACGTCCCAAAACCATCATATGATTATGAGAGACGCCGTAGTGGAGGGCTCCGGAAATTTTGACCACCTGGGGTTCATTAACGTGCACCCAAATCTGAGTACACGGGCCTACAACATTTCCGCCTCCATCGGAAATGCAGCCGCCAAAGCCGGGATTCGAACCCGCGACCTGCGGGTCAGCAGCCGAGTACCTTAGCCACTAGACCACCGTGGCGGGGCAATCGCTGGCGCGTTAAAATTTCCCATGTGTGTCCTCGTCGTTTTTGGGTACATACTGTCAATCACCTGTGTCACATACCCGCATACCAGCAGCACATACTCGCCCGTGGTTATGCGTTACTGTCTGGTGGGAAGTGTTTAACGACGTATGTGATGGAATTGGGTCATTATTCATGTCTTGACCAGCGCATCATAATTGTCAAACCATCCTACCCTCTTATACTAGTTTTGGTTTACGCCAAGTTAAGGGGCGACCACGAGAGCACTCAAACGAAAGTGGCTAGATAGATAGATAGATAGATAGATAGATAGATAGATAGATAAATAGATAGATAGATAGATAGATAGATAGATAGATAGATAGATAGATAGATAGATAGATAGATAGATAGATAGATAGATAGATAGATAGATAGATAGATACGCTCTAAGTCACCGAAGTTCACTAAGAAATGCTTCGCATGTAGTAGTATCGGGAGGACGCACTTTGAGTGCTATCTGACCAGAAAGGGTTGCCATGTTAAACTAACTGGGCGTAACCTTCTTGTTTTCAGCAAGCTTTAACTGAGGTTGGGCCGCCGTATCATGAATATAATAAACTAGTACATAGCCCTGACCTAGAAGTGGTGAAAGGTGGGAAGTTGACACGAAGCGCAGGTCGTAAAAGAGTGCGCTAGTGCCACCTCTGGTTTAGTCCTTGGAATGTCCACTGGATGGCTGTATTTCTATATGCTGAATATATGATGAAAAGATGCGAGATGGTGCTACTTGGAGTGTTCACGACATGAATGGACAGACGGACGGATGGACCGACAGATGCATGGATGGTGCATGGACGCATGGACGGACGGATGGACTGATGGACGCACGGATGAACGCACTGACGCACAGATAGAAAGGCGCATGGGCGGATGCATGGACGGACAGATGAACGCATGAATGGTCGCACGAATAGTCACACAGACGGACACACCGATGGACGAAAGCAAGAAAAAAAGGATGGACGGACGCTTTTCCCCACGAATTATCATGCACTCCGTGAATATGCTGCGATTTTGTTTAATTGAGGGAGAAACCTACGCAAGTTAATCATAAATAGGTAGTTGTTTCTGATGAAATAATCTACAGAGACAAGTATCATTGACTTAATCTCCGATAAAAGTCGCCTTGAATTTGATGCTCAGTAAAAAAAAAACTAGTAGTAACAGATGAACGCACTTTGAGCACTATCTGACCAGAAAATTCAGCTTCGTTAAATTCACTGGGCGTAACCTCCTTGGTTTTAGCACGGTTTAGGGAGGGTCGGGTCGTAGTGCCTTGAACTAGCGGCGGTGAAAGGTGGGAACTAGACACGAAGAAAAGGCCGTAAGAGAGTGCACGCATGCGGCTCTTCTGTTCCAGCCATGCCACTCTTCGTTTAGTCCTTGGAATGCTCGCTGAATGCCGGTACTTATATATGATGAATATATGATGATTATATGATGAATATATGTTGAATATATGATGAATATATGATGAATATATGATGAATATATGATGAAAATATGCGAGATGACGGTACTTGGAGTGTTCACTAGACGGACGGATAGATGGACGAATGAATGGACGCACAGACGGACGCATGGATGAACGCAGGGATGAACGGACGAACGGTCGCACAGCCGGACGCTTGGAAACAAGAATGAACGGACAGACGGAAGCACGGACGAACTCATAGATGCTTCACCCCACTAATCATCATGCCCTCCATGGATATGATGTGATTTTTTAACTTATTATTAACGTGCGTGGGTTCACTCCTCAATTCAAATGAGTGCACGCGTGCCGCTTCTCTAGTCCGGACATGGAGGTGGCTGGCTACCTACTACTAAGACGCACACGACTCACGACTTAAGGAGCTACACCCCTAAACACTGGCTATCAACTTAGAGTGCTTGGTATTATAATATGAGAGAGTTTAAATCCGTCCCGTACGCCTTAGACTTGATGAGGCCGCAACTATTGTGTGTTTAGAAAAAGTAGGTAACGATTTAGAGTACTAGATACTCTACTATGGGAGAGCATACAGCCGTGCTGTGGGCTGTTGTGTTTAGAAAAATGGGTTAACGATTTAGAGTACATATTACTCTACTATGGGAGAGCATGAAGCCGTGACGTGGAAGAACTTGTGTTTGCCACACAAGCAAGATGGAGTTCACAACCTAAGAGCTTACAGCAACTACTACAAAGCTCTCCTGTCTAGCTTCTTATTACTACCTTGAGTGCCAATGAATTCGCAAGTGTTGTACCTCTGTTCCAACAAAATATATCATTGAATTTTGCTATTACAGAAACCGCTGCGTTTAATATAAATATTCTTTTTCTTTTCGTATAAGTCTTTTATTTCGGATTTTCATTCCGTATGTTTCGGAAGGGTGCTGTACGTTATAACGTGCTTTGAAGAATGGAAGCAAATTATTAGCAATGCACTTGACTGCGTCCTACGCCTGGTCAATTGCATTCAAATAATTTCGTTGATACCGTCATTCGTAAGCATTTCATCATTTATGTGATGAATGCCCCTATATCAGTAACTGATGGAGTAAGGGACGAAGTCAGGCCGGTGTGCTCAGATTTGGGTGCACGTTAAAAACCCCAGGCGGTCAAAATTTCCGGAGTCCTCCACTACGGCGTCTCTCATAATCATAAGGTGGTTTCGGGACGTTAAAACCCACAAATCAATCAATTAAGGGACGAAGTACTAAATGAATAATGTCTTGCACTATAGCAGCATTAAAATTAAAAAAAAAATGACAAAGCTTGTATTGAGTCACGAGATATTTGAAACAGTGAAACAGGATGAATTTTTAGCATAACATTTTTTTTATCTAGATGGTTCCTAGGCTCTAGCTTGGTGATACCAAGTTATTTCTATGTTGCTAGTACATTCTAGCTAGGATATGCTAAATTTTCAGGGGCGAATATTCTTAAGGCGTGGGTCTGTACATCCTCGACGTTTGTAGTTGTTGTTAGCTGCCTCTAGTTTAGTTCTTAGAGTGTTCACTAGATGGAGGTACTTGTACATGATGAAAAGATCCAAAATGTTGTAAAACTAGGTGGTGGCACTTGGAGTGTTCACTACATAGACGGTCGGATGGATGGACAGACAGACGGAAGAACATACATGCATACATACATACATACATGCATACATACATACATACATACCTACATACATACATACATACATACATACATACATACATACATACATACATACATACATACATACATACATACATACGAACGGACGCTTCAAGCTTTACCGATAAAACTCTCCGAGGCTTCGGTCGCCTTATGATCATTCACTCCGTGGATATGCCGTGATTTTTTTACGTTGCTTCTTAGCGCAGAGAAATTCGAGTTCAACGACAGTGCCATGCGTGACATAGATATCTCAACTGTTGATTACAAAGCTGCTTTCGACTAGTAACGGTTCCACAGCAATAAAATGCTTCTTTCTTCGGGAGGTGCTTTCTAACGAAAAAAAAAACTACTGCAGCCAGAGCCACAACATGATCTGGAGGTGGCGCACATCATTAGCCGTCGCAGTCTGCGTGCTGTGCGATGAGATGATCGCGTGATCCAAGTTATCAGCTACAGGACTCCGTAATGTTTTTAAAAGAAAGGCATATCATAACATAATTCTATAGCCACGTAGTGTCATAACCTAAGGTGTATCACATA